>NW_005871340.1:1139014-1180359 GCF_000147115.1 Myotis lucifugus | reverse complement strand
GGAAAGGCCTCTTCCCCTCTCTGGGCCCCGTTTCCTCCTCTGAATGGTGAATAGTTTGTAAACCCGTGACTGGCAGCTCCAGCCTGCAGCGGGCCCACCTCCCTGAGAGACACCTGGGAAGGTAGAGGTTTCAGTCCTGGCCCAAGGATGACCAGAGGGGCCACTGTCCCCGCACACTGATCCCCCCACAGAGCTCAGCCTGCCTGCCACAGTCCCCGGAGCAGCAGGGACCAGCTAAGTCACTGCCTCCGCCTCTCTCCCTGCTGTAGGGCAGGGCTGAGCCCTCCCACGCCCCCTAGGGTGGGGGGTGGGGGTGGGGGGTCGGCCAGCTCCTCACATCACCCTTCGTTTGTCCTGTTCCAGAAAGTCAAGGCGAGGCTCCTGAGCGAGACACTGATGGTGAGCGCCATGAGGGCAGGTGCTGGGAAGGTTGGGTTCATCGCTTCATTCCCAACCTGCTGGGGAAGGCCAAGGCCTCCGAGTGCTCCTGCTCCCGAGTCCACGGGCAGTCCCACTGCAGAGGCTGCGGAGCTGCTCGGAGCCTGTGGACCCCCGAGCAGGAGGACACCCCCCGAGATGCCCCAGGAGCAGGAGGAGCCACCAAGAGGCAGGCCAACAGGGGCTTTTGAACCCCTCCTCCTGCTGGGAACTGCCCAGCAAGGGACGCAGACACTTCTCTTCCAGGCCCGGATTGATTCTGACTCACGGGACCACTTTAGACAAGTCCCTTAACTTCTCTGGGCCCGAGTTTCTTCTTGGGAATTTGCAAGAAAAATTCTTGGTTTCCTTCCTCTTCGTCCTCGTACTTGGAAGGGAAGGAGAAATGGGGGCAGTGACAGTCGGCTGTTCTGTAAATGTCGGTGCCGCCGATGGTGCAGGACAGACATAAACCACAGCCCTCGGATCTGCCTTTGAGATCAAACAGAGGCACACACACACCTGGATGCCCGCCCCTGGCTCCTCCCCTTCTGCCAATTCAGTTAGACTTTTTGATACCCACGGCCCAGAAAGAGGCCCGGGTACTGCTCCCCTGCTGGGTCACAGAGGTGGGCAGACTTGTGCCCAGGCAATGGCACGCCTGTTAGCGGTGGAAGTGCCTGAGGGCGTGATAATAATGGAGGGAACAGAAGTTGTGGTTTTGTGGTTCCGTTTTAAGTCCTAATTTCAGCCATGACCAATATCTCCTGCCAGGCCACCCTCCCAATGAAGGAAGCTCATTCATACCTTAGCAGTGGTTCTCAACCTTCCTAATGCTGCAACCCTTTCATACAGTTCCTCATGTTGTGGTGACCCCCAACCATAAAATTATTTTTGTTGCTACTTCATACCTGTAATTTTGCTACTGTTATGAATCATAATGTAAATATCTGATATGCAGGATGTATTTAGGCGACCCCTGTGAAAGGGTCGTTCAACCCCCAAAGGGGTCACGACCCACAGGTTGAGAACCGCTGCCTTAGAGCAAAGGGCAGAAGTCCAGGGCCCCACAGCTGGTTATGGGGAAGGGACAATGTTCCCCTCTGCCCCTTACCCCTTCAGCTTCCCCCCCCCCCCCACTCCACACACACACTGCCCCTGTCCGCCACCCCCTCCGCTCCTCAAGTCTGTGAGAAGCCCTGGAAACCAGCTCCTTGGGAACCAGGGTCTGTCCTGTTTCTGAAAACCCGGTGGGGACAAAAAAGGGCTGAGCCCGGGAACAGGAAAGTGTTTGGGAGCAGAATGGGACTCCGGAATGATCCGCTGGCCCCTCGCGGGGCGGTGTGCAGTTTGAAAAGTTTCCTGGGGGGATGAGCCAAGTAAAACAGCTGTGCCCCTTGAGAGATGGGCCTTGGCCCCCTGACCCGGGAACCCCGCGAGAAGCTGGGAATGGCTCCGGGCTTTCCTCCTCTTGGAGCCCAGCCCCCTTCCAAAGAAGCCCCTTTGGGGGCTGGGAGGCTGGACAGCTGATGCCCAGACCTCTGCAGGGTGAGAGGGCCCGGCCATGAGGCCATCCATCGCTCTCTCATCTCCCCTGCGGTCAATCCACAGCAGCCTGTGGTCTCCACACCTGTCCCTTCACAGGGCTCAGGGCAGGGCCTGGCAGGAGCCTCGTCTGGTCCTTAGCCTCCCCTAAACCATTCTCTTCCTGTCCCTCCCCCAGTGGTCCTTGATTTGGGGTAGATGCTGGGAATGGAGGAATCGTTCCTGGTGGAAGAGGTCTGGGACATGAACAGTAATGAATGCACTTTTATTGCCTTTCGAAGATCCGCAGTGGCATGTCTTGATAGCAACAGAGCTGCCCGTGGCTGTGCCCGGGCCTCCCCTTTAATGAGAGACTCTGGAGACCAGCCCAGGTAGACAGCTGGGGAATGAGAAGTGGCTGGCCAGTCTGTCTTCATAATAGTAACAATTAAATAACAATGATAGCTAATTCATATGCCACTTACCATTTGCCAGATGCTCTTTCTAGCACCTCTCACACGTTCATTCATTTAATCTTCACCACCCGATGACACAGGTATTATCGTATCATCCCCACCTCATGGGGGAAGCACAGAGAAGTTACATGCCTTGCCTGGGGTCACACAGCCAGCAAGTAGTGGAGGTGCGGTCCAGACGTCGGTAGGCTGGCTGCACAGCTCCTGCTCTTAAGAACTCATACAAACTGCCTCTGGATGTGTGGTGGTTCCGTGGTCCCTCTGTCATCCTGTTTGGTCCTAGTTTAGCTCCACAAACTCTTTCTTTCTGGACGGTCCAAAAACCCATTCCAGCCCAGATTCACAGCCAAACTCTTTTGTAAGGACATACATGAGCGGATCTTTTTAGGCCCTGGTTGGTCTCCCCTGCGGCTCTCCCTCCCTGGCAACCCCCTTCCCAGGCCCTCAGCCCTGCCACTCCTCTGCAGGAATCACGGTTACGCCCTCCCTGCGGAAAGCCGCCCGCTGCGCCTCCCCCCACTCCACGTCCTCCCCAAGCAGCTGAGCCTGTGCAATGTGAGAGCGGAGGGGACTTGCCAGAGGCTTCCGGAAAGCATCCAGAGGTCACTCTGGGTTGGCTCAAGTCAGTTGGGCCCTGACCACCGCTCTGAATAGCCACCAACCCAGCCCAGGTCCACTCCCTCAGCACCAGCGGAGGCTAATTGGCGGGTGGGGAGTGGTGGCTGGAAGCTGGTTTGCAGCCGAAGGAGACAACAGGGGAGCCAGGCATTTGAGTCAGCCACTGCCAAATATCAAACGCTAAAGAGAAGATGCAGGGGAGCATCCAGATCTTCAGCCTGAAATTGTCTTCCCAGGCCCAGACTTCATCGCTATACCCAACCCTCTCCAACCCTGGCCTACCCACCTGCCCACATAACCAGTGCCACCATCGACCCACCCAGCTGATACCCAGCCCACCCAACACTCAGAACACACTTCCCAGCCCCTCCGGACCCACAGCACTTACCCTACTCAGCTACAGGCTGGGATACACTCCTCTCTCCTGGCGTACCCCAAGCCAACACCCCTTCTAGGTCATCTCTGGCTACATCCACTCCCCTGTCAGCAGGCTTATTCCTTTCTAACACCTACTTTCTAGCCAGTCCAATCAGCGCTCAGTCATCTCCCATCACAGCTTCAGCCTACCCACTCACCCATTCACAACATCAACCAACCACCAGCCCGCTTCCCTAACACCCAGCTCCCCCATATCCAGTGGCATAAACCAGAGCCACTATTTCCAGATCCAGCTGCATCCAGGCTCCAATATGTGGACTTGCCAGCTCTGTCCCAGAATCCTTTTAGAAGCTTTAGAGATATTTTCTACTCAGGTCTCAGAGGAGCAGGCAGGTGGGGCTGGGGCAGGTGAGAAAAATGCCTTCTCTCCCCCTCATGGTTTAAGGGAGAACACGAGATGGCTTTCCACACCTCTGAACCCCTTCTACTGCAAAATCTCATTGGAAAGACAGTAAGGTTCAAAAAGGAGGAGGCAGGCTGAAGGTCACCAGCAAAGGAAGTTCAAGGAGGCCCCAGAGAGATGACAGAACTCTTCTATCTCCCTAAATATCGGAGAAAAGAAGGCAGAGTGGATGAGGATCAGGGGCACTCAGGGGCCTTAGTGTTCCATGGGAGATCTGGGTTTAGACCCAGCCATATCACTCACCATGTGGTTTTGAGCAAGTCACTCGGCCTCTTTGAGCCTCTTCATTAAAATGAGAGTTGAACAAGATGACCTCTAACCTCCTCAGGTGCAAGGCCTCTCCAAGGACTCCCTGAGCTGAAGACATGTCACCAATGTCCCCACAGCCAGGAAGGGCAAATAGACATCCTTCCACATGTCAGAACCCACCGACTGCTAGTGGCTGCCTGGAGCACAGTTCAGAGAAGAACCTTGTGCTCAGGGAGGAAGCGCCAAGATCAGTCAGTGATGTCTGCATAGGTACCAGACTAGGAACGGGGACATGAATGCCAGGAACTTGGAAATCCCAAGGAAGGTGCATGCCAGCTTCTGGGTTTATTTCCCTATTGTTATGTTCAAGTCTAGAGTAAAGACTTACTTAAACAAGCCTTCTCTCCATTACATTAAAGGGGAATGGTGAGTCTACTTCTTGGTCATGCCAAATAGGAGAGAACACCCCGCTGAGGTTAGCATAATGGTGGCAGGGTGACTTCTTAGAAATCTTCCCCAAAAGGTGACTCCTTGTGGGCCATTTTTTTCTTGTTTACATTTTTAAAAAATTATCAGATTTCCTCATGAAAACGCAACCTCCAAGAGGGCAGAGTATGGCCTTGTGTCTGCTATTCCCAGTTGAATGAATTTCTAGGCCTAGAGGACCTGTGTATGTTACTCATCATTCATTCACTCTTCCCTTCCTTCAATTACTCACTCCACATTCACTCCATCCATCCATCCATTAATCTACCTATCCATCCATCTATCCATCCATCCATCCATCCATCCATCCATCCATTAATCCATCCATCCATCCATCCATCCATCCATCCATCCATCCATCCATCCACTTATTCCCTCACTCAGCAAACTTTCTCAGGGACTCCAACTTACCCCACTGCTAGGGAATCTCTGTTAGTCCTTCTCAACTAAGCCAGGGAGGATCTCAAGCAAGTAAAGTTTTGAACTATGAGCACAGGAAGCCCCCACTGTGTGGCCTCAGGTAAGTCACTTCCCCTGTCTGATTTGTTTCCTTACCTGCCTATGGCCAGTGAGCAGTGGCAAAAGGAAAGGAGGAACTGCCAAGTGAAGGGCAAGTGAGATGCTCCCTGGACGCGATAAGAGAAGTCCTGCTTCCTGCCTACACCCCTGGGAGGGGCAGAGGAAGTCAGGCTGAGGCTGGGCCAGCATCTAGGGGCTGTGTCCTGTTTCAGGTCTCGGGGTGAGGAACATGTCCTGGGGAGTTGGCCTGGCTAGGCACCTCTGCTCTGCTGCGTGGTCTCTGAGGGAGCGCGTGTAGGTCCTTCTGAGGGGTTTGAGTGTGTGTTTACATGTGTGCAAGTGTGTGTTTATATGAATTCATGAATGTGTGTACATATTGCACAGTGTTCCCCAGGAACATGATGGGGTAGGTTTCCACCCCGGAGGCCCTTCCTCAGAAGGAGGCAGCAGACCTGCTCTCCCCTCAGTTCTCCCCATACCCCCATCTCCCTCCCCATCCCCGTGGCCCATGTTAGGAGGCCCCTTTAGCATAGTGGCAAGAATGTGAACTCTAGACCACCTAGGTTTGAATCCTGGCTCTACCGGTTACTAGCCAGTCACACGACCTAGGGCATGTTCGTGTCCCCATCAGCAGAGTGGGGTGATTCTGAGGACAGTAGAGCACAGCGGGTGTAGAGCACCGCTCAGCACTCAGCATGCGCAGTGTGCGTGCCTGCCCTGGTCTCCCTGCCCTCGAGTTATGCTAAACAACAGGGACTCCACTCAGAGCGGGGAGTGGGGAGAGGGAGGAAAGACCCATTTCCCAAGAATATTGACTTCGATCCTGAACCCAAGCAGCTGGTCCGAGCTGGTGGCTTTTTTCTGAGGTTGGATTGTTTATGTAGTGTTTTTTTTTTTGTAAACGCAAAGAATGGAAAACAAACCCAGGAAAATGTTTAAAAATACATGAGTGAATGAGAAGTGGTTTGTGGGTGGCACAGACAGGGCCCGGGGAAGATGGGGCAGCCACTGGGTATTATCCTGGGGGTTAAACGCTTGAGCTGGGGTTGGGGCCTGACCCCAAGACTCTCTCCAGCTGCCCTCCCTTCCTGCGACAGCTCCCAGTCCTCCTCACCTTCCCAGAGAGGCCTGAATCCTGCAGCGCTGTCCCCCCAGAAATCCTTCAGCAATAACGTTCTGTGGTTCCCTTCTAGCTCAGGAGTGGTTACGAGAGCACTTTTAGGAGAATAAAGACCCCGTGAGGAGACGTTCACTGGCACAGTGCTGGGGAAGGGGGCGAGCTCCACGCCTTGGCTGCCAGGCAAGGAGTCTTAAAAAGATTCTTGAACTTTCTGTTTGAGGACTGTTTGGCCCGATCTGGGCCTGCATTGTTCTTAAAATATTTGTTGGTGATCTGCGCAAAGAAGAGAAAGTCTGTCCCTTTCATGCCCAGAGGTGGGCAGAGCTGGGCCCGTCCCCAGCGGGGCCCTGGCTTCCTTCGCAGTGTGTCTGGGGGACAGCGCTGCAGGACTCAGGCCTCTCTGAGAAGGAGAGGAGGACTGGGAGCTGTCACAGGAAGGGAGGGAAGCTGGTACAGATACCCTTCTTCCCAGAAGAATGGCCCAGTCGTTCTCTCTGTCTCGCGGTGTTCTGGCTGCAGAGAACCTGGGGGGGGCGGGGGGGGGGAGAACATAGGGGAGGATGTGCAGCCAGGAGACTCAGGCCCACCGTGTGTCCTTGGACCGGTCCCACTCATCATCTGGGTCTCAGCATTTTCACTGTTCTTCGTTATTTTATACACAATGTGTAGTGATTGAGCATCTACCTGTGCCAGGCACCATGCCAGGTGCCGTGAGAACATTAGTAAATAAGACTTGACCTATGCCCTTGAGTAAGGCACACTTTGGTATGAGGGACTTCACCATTGCACCTGTACTATCCCCGCCCCTTATTGCATCCACTGCAGACATCACTCATCAATCACAGCTCTCGCTAACACTGAGCAGACATAACCTCAGGATCTCCTTGAGTATAGTACTTACTCAAGTATTGCCAGTCAGCTAGTAAAGCTGTGTGTTCTGGAGTGAGCTACTTAACCTCTCTGGTCCATCTTCCCGGCCGGTAGAGCAGCAGTAACAGTCTTGTGGAACTATCCCCTGCCCTGCCTTCCTCTCGGTATCACCCAGAGAATGAAACCAGATTGTAACTGGGTGAAGGGAACATGCTCCAAAATCAAGTCTAAGTGCGGAGTCTATTGCTAAGCTATGCAGGCGTGCGAGCTGCTGCTAGGGCTCCCTTCCCAAATATCCTTGTGAATGAAACCAAGGAGCCAGGAGCCCTTTGTGGGCAGGGACCATGCCTATCCCCCAGCGCCCAACACACAGCCTGGCCCCAGGGCTTGCTCCCTAAATGTTTGTTGCATGAATGAATGCATCTCTGTCCGGCACTCGGTCACCTACCAGGGAAGGTGACCAAGCGTCCTCATTCCTCCTCTCCAACAAGTCAGCCCAGGCCGGAGGGCGCCAGGGAGGCTGGACTGGGGGATAGGCAGCTCCTCAGAAGGCAGACACAGGACCCTGGTGTGCAGACCTCCGTCAGGCACGACCTCCCCAGGCCTTTCCACGTGCCTTCCTTTCTTTCTTGGCCAGAGCCTCGTGGGATCAAGCCGGCCTTCGGAAGGTGGGGCGTGTCTGTTTGGGGCCTTCTTCCTCCCCAGGCACCAGCTAAATAACCCAGCATTCAGGCTGATCCTGGAAGCCTCTGGGGTGTCTGGGGCCTGAGGCTGTTCCCAGAATGTGACAGCACTTGTGCTTTAAAGGAGGGAGAAGAGGTGGGGGAGGGGCTCATCCCCCTACCCCCACCCCAGGGGCCTGACTGTGGTTTACTGGCCTGCTTGATTGCAAAGGAGGCAGGTGAGGAGTGGGGAAGTGGAGGCCCTTGAGGGGAGATGGAGTCTGGGCTTGGCTGGCTCTACTGTGTGTGTTTATGAACGGCAGTCTGACGCAGGAGTCTGGCCCTGCAGACCTTTCAAAGCCCCCTCCCACCCTGTATCTGGTAGGAACTGAATAAGGCCCTGGGAAAAATGCCCCATAAAATTGTTACTGCTGCTCTGCCTGTGGGGAAGCTGGACCAGAGAGGTTACGTGGCTCACTCCAGGACTCACAGCCTGAAAGAACTGGCTCCATATCATCATTTCTCTCACCTTCAGTGAAGCCTGGAGATGCCACGGGTCCAAAGTCTACAAATGCTACCCTGCAGGAGCGATAGGGCACCCTGAACCGGTGCCTGGGGCCTGGAGTTAGGCCAGGCCATTTGGACCCCAATCTTGCTCCCACTCCCCTCAAGCTGTAGGAACTTGGGCACATGACTTAACTTTCCTAAGATTCACTTTCTCATTTGAAATCGGGGGGAAATTTTACCTACCTCATGAAGGTTTTAAAGAATTAGGTATTTCTCTCCCCTCCTTCTCTCTCCAAATATGCATTGAGATTTATTCTGTCCCATACCTTAAAAGCACTGGCGTACAAAGATGGGCAAGTTGCCACCTCTGCCCTTGACCTCAAAGTCAACATATAGGTCAACCATCAATAAACTACAGTGTGGTTAGGGCTGTGATTCTGCACACTGGTCTGAAGATGCTGAGGAAGGAGAGACCAACTGTTGGGGTGGAGGACGTTTGGAATCAATGGATTGAAGGATGTGTAGGAGTTTGCCAGGTAGACACAATGAGTCAGAAGGGTATTTGGGGAAGAGGAAATAGCCTTGCGAAGACATGGAGGTGATCATGTGAAAGAACATGGCATATCTGGACAACATGGGGTGTTTGATGTGGCCAGGGCATGTGTTTGATCACAAGGATGAGCCTAAAGGAGGGACTGGGCCAGTGTCAGGAGCTGGGCAGCCAGCTGGGCCCTGAACAGATGAGGAACTATGGGAGGATTTCCTACAGGGCAGGGGTATGTGGCCTCTGATCTGGGCTGCTGCTCCTGGGACTGAGGCCCAGGCCAGCGTCAGCATCCTTGGGGCAGCAAGGAGAGAAGGGAGCAGAGGAAGGCACAACAGGAGCAGACACTCTAGGGCATTGGTGCCCCTGGGCCGCAGGCTGACCTAGAAAAGCCCGTGCCCACAGGAAAAGCATGATGTCGGTGAGGACAGGCCACCTGTGTGCTTTTGTGCCACGGTTTCCATTCCAGGTATCTGGTCACCCCAGGGAAGGACGCTCCTGGGATGTGAGGACCAGAAACTTCACTTTCCAGACGGGAGCCTAGAAACTCAGAGAGGTCCACCAGCTCACCCAAGGGTGCACAGCGTATCTGGGGCCAAGGGGAGACTGCATGGAGGCTTTCTGGACCTGGGAATATTGACGCCTTGGCCCTAATCCTCTGGGGAGGATGGGGAGCAGGGCCTAGGATGACAAACCATTTAGGGGACCTAATAGGCAGCACTGGGTGGCAGCCAGTTCGGGAGCTTTTGTTTGCAAAGCCCAGGCTCTCAAAGGGTCCTTGTGATGATTACCTTGTGTGGGTGTGAGCAGAGGGAGAACAGAGAAGATGACAATGAGGCCACCCCCAGATCCTTGTGACCTGAGGGAGAGAGGAGCCCCCAAATATGAGCCCTTCACATGCTTTTCCTCCTCTTAGGGGAACCCAAGTCATCTCTGGAAGTGACGCCCCTCCTCTGGTGCTAAACCAGGGCAGTGACCCAAATGGTGGGACCTTCAGCCAAAGGAGGAGGAGAGGAAGACACCCGGGGACCGGGGGAGGGGAAGCAGCTTGCTATGATTAACCTCCAGGGGCAGCAGGACACAAGGGAAAGAGAATGAAACTCCCCTTCAGGTCAGATGACCTGGTCTCAGGTCCTTGCTCCGCACTGTGACCCTGGACACAGGGCAGGGGTCTGTGGGGCTGGCTGCCGCAGGGCCGGGGCAAGACAAGCAACTTATTGGAAGAAAAGTCTTGAAACAGACACAGCCCATAAAGGTCCACATTCCATCATATATCAGGAATGGCTACAAATTAGTAATGTTTTCTTTACAAACAAATGTTTGCTAGAACATGTTACACACAGAATGTTTATAAATGGCACAGTGGAAAATACTTCGAAAGACAGCAAATACTTTGAAAGAAACATTAATGACTAATACATACATACACGCAACCAGGCTCCCTCATTAGTCATCAGGGAAAGTAAAACACAGTAACAATTTGAGGTTTTCTCAAACCTTGTTATGGCCAAAGAAAGGCAGACCAGGGTGTGGGCTTGGGACCCATTCACACCGGGTGGAAGTGTAAATTGGTTACAACCGCTTTCTATAGCAATTCAGCTGTCATATGTTAAACCTGAAAGTGTGCATCGCCTATGACCCAGCCATTGCAGTGCTAAGAATCTTCCTGAAGAAGTGCTGGCAATGGACAGGACGTTCATTCCCGTATCGCCAGGGAAACAAAAATGTGCAGTAAACTAAAATACGGCTTATTTCAGCTAACTGAAATATGGTTTATTTCACAGTGGAACACAATCTATAATAATAAAAGTGTAATATGCAAATCGACCGAACAGCTGAACAGCAGAACAACCATCCGGACAACCATGCTATGACACCCACTGGTGCCAGGCCAGCCAAGGTGGGTGCGATGCAATAGGTTGGGGGCCCGGCCATCACCCCATGATCACCCTGCAGAGGGAGGCCCAGGCCACCAGCTGGTGGGGCAACCGATCAATCGGGGGGCTCCATGATCGCCCCAAAGAGGGAGGCCCAGGCCACTGACTGGCAGGCTGTAGCGGGTGGGCGGGGCCTCCCTCTGTGGGGGGGAGGGCAATCCATAGCGGGGCTCCCAGACTGTGAGTGGGCACAGGCTGGCTGAGGAACCCCCACCCCCCAAGTGCATGAATTTCGTGCACCAGGCCTCTAGTTTACTAGTTAAAAGAAGATCCCTGCGTACTTGCCTGGATAGATGTCAGAATCACTGTTGAGTAGGGGGGAAAGCAAGTCTTTGATTGACATATAGAGTGTAATCCTGAGTCAGAATTCCTTTTTGCTTTAAGGAACCAATCACCCACCCTACTACAGCTTAAAGGAAGAGGAGTTTATTTTTTCCAAATAACAAGGAATACAGCAGTAGCCAGTGGTGGAGTTGGGTCGGCTGCTCAGCAATACATCTTAGGGCTGCCTTGGCCTTTCTTTTTGCTCATTGCCTCACAGTAATGAAATGGCTACTGTACCTCCAGACATCACCCCTAAGGCAGAAAGAGGGAAAATGTTTGGCATTTTCTTTGTTAAGGGAAGCCTTCCCCAGTAGAATTTCCCTTATCTCTCATTAGAAACCTTCAGACCTTTCTGGTGAAAGGAATGAGATTATAAAAAATCATTTAGAACAATCATGATTCATTCTCTAGAGGTTAGAACAGGGGTAGGCAAACTTTTTGACTCGAGGGCCACAATGGGTTCTTAAACTGGACCGGAGGGCCGGAACAAAAGCATGGATGGAGTGTTTGTGTGAACTAATATAAATTCAAAGTAAACATCATTACATAAAAGGGTACGGTCTTTTTTTTTTTTTAGTTTTATTCATTTCAAACGGGCCGGATCCGGCCCGCAGGCTGTAGTTTGCCCACGGCTGGGTTAGAAGGAGGACCTGCTCTCCCTGACACCAGGAGATTTCTGCCCACTGCTTGAATATGTTGGTTTCTGTTAGGGAAGAAAAGGGAGCCGTTGACTGTTGGGTGGTAGTGGACAGAGTCTGATGCAGACACAATTGCTATAGAAAAGAAAACGCCCCATGTCTACAGCATGACCTATTTGCACCAAACACCAACAGGGTCGTGGGGGAGAATCGTGGGAGTAAGAAATGGGTCTGCGTGTGGCGCTCACAGGCCTTTGATTTTACTGAATTCTTTTATCTTTAAAGGGAGGCTCAGAGGGGAAATGGAGACTGTATTCACGTATCACTTGTGCAATTAAACGTCAGTTTTTAAACATCCTATCAGTGGCCAGTTTTGACACCCCCACATTTGGCCCAGTTGCAATGACCCCAACCCTGCAGAAGCAAAGGCAGTTGTCACCTGGTCTGATACTTGTCTCAACCTGGGCCCGGGGAGAAGAGGGAGGAAATGGCCTGAGTGAGTTGGCTCCCAGAAACGAGTTGGGAGCTGATCACTTAAGGCAGCGGTTCTCAACCTGTGGGTCGCGACCCCTTAGGGGGTCGAATGACCCTTTCACAGGGGTCCCCTAAGACCATCGGAAAACACATATATAATTACATTTTGTTTTTGTGACTAATCACTATGCTTTAATTATGTTCAATTTGTAACAATGAAGTTGGGGGTCACCACAACATGAGGAACTGTATTAAAGGGTCACGGCATTAGGAAGGTTGAGAAGCACTGACTTAAGGCTTCACAGCCCGTTCAGCAGGGCTGTTTTTCACAGACAGAAAGTCGACCCGTTGGTATTTCCTTGCAAGTTCGGGGCCTCCCTCTGGAGTCCTCCCTTGTTCTTCAAACAGAAACTGCAGCCTCTGATTAAACCGCCTGTCAAATACTGACAGATGCAGCTGGTGTCCTTAAAACCACTTACCAGGCGCTCCGGGTACCGGAGGTGGGATGGACGGATGCTGGCGCGGCAGGAAGGGGCAGAGGGCACACGGCAGACCCACGTCCCAGGGTGCAGAGTGTCAGTGCCCATGGCCACAGTCCAGCCTTGTACTTTCTATTCCCCATTTTACAGGTCAAGAAAAGGGGCTCCAGGGAAGGGAACCAACCAGGTTCACATAGTAGAAAGTCTCAGACCCACAGTGACCCACAGTGACCTCCCTGGAGGGCTGGGAAGGCCGATGAGAGAAGTGTGTGTGTGTGTGTGTGTGTGTGTGTGTGTATGTGCGAGTGTGTGTGTGTGTGTGTGTGAGTGTGTGTGTGTGTGTTCCTGAGCATCAGCTCCTACAATGCCCACCTCTGTCCACCTCCATCCCCAAGCCCTACAGCACCTAACAGATATTTCAAGCCCAAAGCCCTGCCGAAAAGACCTGGCCTCTACGAAGGCCCTTGGAGATCACCTGGTCCAGGTGGCTTTGCAAAAGTGGGTAGATAAAAACCAGCTTTAAAATAAATGAAAATAGCAGAGTGTATTGCTTGGAATAAGGGTCAGTATTACTTTGTGAGGTTTGGAGATTTGAATCAGTGGCAAAGGTGTTTTTTACTCTGGATTGCAGCTCAAAATAAAAATAAAAGGAAAGGAAAGCCACTGGTTACGGGCTGAGGCCCAGGAGGGGTGTGGCTTGCTCAGGGTCACACCGCGGGCTGGGGATGAGACGGAGCCTCTGGCCTCATGGTGAGGCTGGAGCTGGGCTGCGGCTCCCGCTGCCTCCTTGGTCACGGGGGCCCCAGGTCTCGTGGGCCCGCCTCCCGGGGCTGCGAGGGTTTCAGGAAGCTCTTCCTGCCCAGACCCACATCTGGGCTGCCTGTTTACCCAGCCCTGCTCCTCGGATCCCCGGCCAGGAGGCCCGTCCCTCGCTGCTCCTGTGACTGTTCCTGCTGTTGTGAACACCCAGCTGCAGGCACCCCATGTCCCCGAGGCCGGAGCCCGCTCTCCTGTGCCCTCCCCACTCACACTTGGCTCGCTCCGAAGGAATTCTTGTTCCTTTCCATGCCATTTGGGAGCAGTCTGCTCACAGTAGCTGGCTGCTGAGGCCCTTGGAGGGCAGGGACCATATTCCCTCCGGGAGGGCATCTGTTTGGCGGGCTCTCTTGCTGTGGCCATGTCAGGACCAAGGACCCTGAGTTTGAATCCGGTTATGCCTCCACCTCGCTCCATAATACTGGATGAGTCCCAAGGTCTCCGAGCCTCGGTTTCCTTCTCTGTAAAATAAGTTAACGATCCCTATCCAGCCCCCTCGCCGCACAGATCAAATCAGCTTTGGACTGTCATGGGCATTTTCACCTGATCCTCATCCCCTCCTTACCCCTCAGCCTTCCTGCCAATGGTACCCAATTCCCCGTCGAGGGACCATTTCTCTCAGTCAGTCGCTGGGCATGGCTGCACCCCATTGCGCCTCGACTCCAACCCTTGGCCCAGGCCTGGCAAATCCGTGTGTTCTCTCCTCCTGGCCTGGTGCTGGTTGAGAAGTGAGCACGTGAGCCAAGCCAGACCCCGGGGACTGAGCCAGGGCCGTCGCCAGCACCTCCGCTCGGGCTGCTGAGCCGACAGAACTGCCCAGAGGCCCGGGAGCATCGTTTGATGAGCCAACGCCCTGAAAAGGAGACCAGGGACAGGCAGTGAGAGACGGCTGCTGACATGGCCTCTCGGTCCAGATGGACGCAAAGCAAACTCTGCTCCCAGCCTCTTAAAGCCATGAATTCTCCTCGTGGCTTATGCCAGCTTGACTTGCGTTTCTTTCGTTGGCAGCTGAGAATGCTGACTAATTCGGTGGCCAAAACATAGAAAGTGCTTAAACACACACACACACACACACACACACACACACACACACACACATTTTCTCTCTTTGGGGCTTCAGGTCTCCCCCTCCTGCTTCTGCCTCTCCGACTCTGCCAGCAGCCTCCCTGCCTTCCCCAGCAGCACCCCACACGCTCAGTGCCTCCTGAGACTGCTGTACCCACCGGCTGGGGAAGGGCCGGCCTCACCTCTCCTGGAAACCATCCTAGACAGACCAGAAGGGAAAAGGACCAAAGAAGACTGTCCATATTTGGTTCAGACATTGGTTTTCTAAGTGTAGTGCTCTAATCCACCCAGCTCTGCCTCATCCTACCCCAGCTGATCCCACTCCTCCTCTGGGAAGCCCTCCAGGTTTGCAGTCCACTTGGACCTTTTCTATTACGCAGCGTCTCAACTCTGACGGGGAAACTCCTCCACTCGCCAAGTTGCCCAAGTCTCGTCTCTGCTCTAGTTCTGCCCCTTCCTCCCCACTGCTCTCTCTCTTCCTGGGTCCTCTCCCTCCTCCCTGTTGGGGATCTGTCCCTTGGCTACTGGGTCCTGCCTGGCCCATTCTCGGCGGCCTCTGTGTGGCATTTCCTCCCCAGGGCAGGAAGAAGGGCCATGGCTCTTGCATGTCCCAATCTGGATGCTGGGACCTGCCCGGGTGGTGGGGCCACACTCTCCCGTCCCTCCTGACAGGTGATGGCAATCGGTCATCAGACATCATGAATTTCACACTGAATTGAACCCACTGACCCCCGTGTGGACTGCTGTCCAGCCGAGGGGGTGGATCTGGAGCACCTCCTCCCCAGGGGACGGGGCAGGTCCTCTCCGATTGCAGTGGAAGTCAGTGCTTCAAAGACCGTCGCGAGCTGGGCATGAGTTATGGGCTCACAGGCTGTGGCTGGCACCCACCTGACTTATGTCACGCCAAGGCTCACCGGAGACAATGCGGGAAACCCAGCTGAATTTGAATTTCAAAACAAACAGATTATTAGTAGTATAAGTATGTCCCAAATGTTGCATGGTAAGTACTTATGCTAAAAATTATACCTTGTTTATCTGAAATTAAAACTGAACCAGGCATCCCTTATGCTGTTTTCATTCTGAGTGAATCTGGCAACCCTAGTCATGTGGCTAAACCTGGTGAGATCGCAATCGGTTGTCGAAGGAGGGACCCTCCGCCACGAAACGCTAGAGCAGGTGCCCGTGGCGTTCCCACCTCTGGAGAACTTCAAAAAGAGGATAAAGACATGGTTGTTCTGGAAAACGGATCACTGTCTATTTGGAGGCGGATGAGCTTCCGGTTCGGTCCCAGCTCAGAGCTGATAACCGCAGGCTCTCGTGAGTCTGTGTTTGGGGGATCTGGCTGCGTTTAAAGTACCGTGAACTCTGATCTCCTCCCCAGACGATCTTTCTCTCAGGGGTTAAGCTCGGGATTTCATGGTTGTCTGTTAGAGTTACAGAAAGCAACTGCAAGTGGCCCTCCACGCCAAAGGGCCGGAGGATGAATGGGAGGAGGGAAGACTGCACAGATGTCAGCAGCAAGGGAAATAACGTGAGTTTCCACATACTGAAACCTATTTTTTTCATTGACTGACATTGTTAAGTTGGAGATGGATTTCTCTGGAGGGAAAATTTTGACTTCAAGATATAATACATGACATTTATAAAAAAAGCAAAAGTGCACATTTAAAGGGAAAATATTTTCCAGTGTAATAATGGTAATATTGAAAGTAAGTGGCCAAGCATAAACACAAAGCGATTACAAGTATTTTTGTGTGTTTGGCCCGTGGTTTCAAAACACCCAGCGACAGCTTAATTGAGCGGAACACCAGGCTCATAAACCTCTTTCCTCGATTTCCTACGGCAGCAGAAATCTCTGAGCTTCTTGGCTGCGTGGCCTGCATTTCGGGGCTCACGTAGCTGCTGAATTACTAGGTGTCATCCAAGTTCCTCTGAGCAAAGGCAGGTGGAGGGGACGTTCCACGTCAAGCAGTGGTTCCGAAGGTGGCACAGGTGAACAGTGGGGGAGGGGCTGACGCAGGCAAGGAAACGAATGGGATGAGTGGTTGCAGGGAGGGGTCAGGGAGAAGGGGCCCATGGAATATTCTAGGTTTTGTATTGAGAACTAGATGAACAATAAAACAAAAGCACGTTTCTGTGCATTGTGTGTCTGCATTTGCGGGGACATCTATAAACACGAAGGCCAGAGCCAGAAGCCATTGCTCATCCGAGATGCCCTGGCACATGTGGCATGACCCGGCTCCCAGGGCAAAAGGGAACGTCTCCAGGACCCATCACAGCGCGGGGAAATCTGCACTGTCGGGCCCGCCTGGTACAAGAGTGGGAGTGGGCGGCAGAAGAAGTGAAGACAGGCAGTCTGGCTGTGTTTTTTGATATTTGCAAGTTTGGCCCACATTGTGTTTCTCGGTTTCTCTCTTGCTCCACCCTCCCTGGCTCTGTCACCCCCAATTTCCCCATCTTCTCCACTCCAGCCTCCTCTGTTTCCACCAGGCCGAGGCGGGCATGTATCCTGGGCTGGGCTGTGCCCCTGGCTCAGGCCCCCGCGTGCCGGTGTGTGGTGGGCGCATCGGGGGTGATGTGTGGCTCATCAGGATGGAAATTGTTTTTCCCAAGTTGGAACGCGGGCCTCGTGTGGGGGCTGCTCCGGTTTTCCAGACGCAGTGTGCTGGGAGAGCTCTGGGGTCTCCGATTGCAAGAGCGAGGTTTGGGGGGGGTCTGCAGGGCACGTTTAGGCTTCTTCTCCCCCTGAAGAAAAGGTTGGTGAGCACATTCCATGCCATCCCCCCCCCCCCAACGCGCCCCCCCAACACACACACACACAAAGGGGAACCAGCAGGACCTGGCTTTGGGCCAAACCCCCAGCTGAGCACACAGGTGACAACTAAATGGGTGAATCCAGAGCAACTGTGAGAGGAGGGAGAGGAGATTCTGGGAAGTTTCTGGAGAAGCGAGCCTGGGATTCTGGGAGTGCAGGACAGGGGAGAGGCGGGGAGAGAAAGGGTAGTTCTGGGAGACAGACTTCAGGGGATGGGAGGCACCAAGATTTCAGGAGAGAGGAGGCTGAGGGGAGGGCGGTGCCATGGAAGTCACAGGGCAGAAAGGTTGGAGATGGCACGGGGTTAAAGGGAGAAGCACATCCACTCACATCCACGATGGGTCAGTCTGAGGTCAAGTGACCTCCCATGCATCAGCTGAAACCCCGTTTTCATTCTTTCTTTCTTTCACTCATCAGACATTTATTGAACACCTACTGAGTGCTGGACTTTACGCTTCCTGCTCACGGGATGTTCCCAGGCTGGTGGGATAGCCTGACTTCAGGAAAAACATCCCGTCATACAGAGTGGCACAGTCTCGATGAACCAGTCATAGTCCAGGTGTTGCTGAGGGAACCGGTAGGCCTTTCTATCTGTTGGCTTTGTGTGGGGCCTTGGAGGGTGAGAGGGCCACCCGTCAGTGTCTGGGCTCCTCCCAAGTGAGCTGGCCTTGACTTTCCCCCTCGATGGCCCCTCCAAACATTCAAGGTGGGTCTTCTCACCCACTCCAGGTCCTCTGCCCCATTCCAGGCACCAGGATCCTTTTGCCCTCGATCCCTCAGGACTCCCCGCAGCAGCCTAATGTTTGTTCACTGAGGTGTTTGTGCTCCGGGGCGTCCTCCTCTAGATCCTCCCTCACTCTGTGTGAGCGCTGGGTTCTTTCCGGTTCACTAGACAAAGCTCATCTGAAACAGTCATTGCTCCTGAGTGTTGAGAATGGATGAAGCTTTCACGTCTGACTACCCTGAATCGTCTTTGCCATTGTCATCAACATCGGCAGCCACATCAGATCATGTATTTTGCTTTTACATTACAACTTCTTAATGATTCTGGTTTCAAACAACCCAATCTACAGGCAGGAAAAGCCACGGCTCAAAGAGGTTAAAGACACTTGCCAACAGTCATACAGCTCGAGTGAGAAAGTCAGGGTTTAAACTTGAATCTTTTGTTGTTGTTAAAATATATTTTTATTGATTTCAGAGAGGAAGGGAAAGGGAGAGAGAGAGAGAAACATCAATGATGAGAGAGAATCATTGATCGATTGCCTTCTGCACGCCCCACTCAGGGGACTGAGCTCACAATCCGGGCCTGTGCCCTGACTGGGAATCGAACCGTGACCTCCTGGTTCATAGGTCGACACTCAACCACTGAGTCATGCCGGCCAGCTGAACCTGAATCTTTGACCTCACATCCAGACCACATCTGATGTAGGATACAGGTGGCATGGTAGAACAGTGGGACAAGTATGGTGTTTTTCCTAAAGGTACATAATAATTGGGCATAGGTGGGTGAAGAAGGGGAATAAAATGTAATTCCTACCTCACACCTTAAACAAAAATCAGCTCCAAATGCTTTAAATGTCAAAAATAAAATTTTAAATTTCTAAATGAAAATATAAGTAAATATCTTTCTTGTCTTGGGGAGTATGGAAATATTTTTAAACCAAGACCCCTAATTTTAAAATAAAAGATTAGGTCAAGCACATTAAATTTAAGAATGTCTGTTTATTAAAAGATGGGACAACTGAATATCTACATGCAAATGAAGTTGAACCCCCTACTTGTAACATTTACAAAAATTAACTCGAAATGGATCATAAACCTAAAAATTATAAAACTTTTAGAAAAAAAGATATGTGTAAATCTGGGGACTTGGGGTTAGGCAAAATTTAGATGTATTTTGGTATGACATCAAAAGCACAAACAACAACAACAACAAAAAACCAGATAAATTAAACTGCAAAAACATCTATGCTTCAAAGGAAGCCATTTAAAGAAGTAAAAAGACAATCCACCGAATAGGAGAATGTTTTTGCAAATATTATATCTGATAAGAGACTTGTCTAGAATATAAATGAAGCTATTATAACTCAACAATAAAAAACAAACAACACAAAGGATATGAGTGGACATTTCCCCTAAAAAACTATATAAACGACCAACAAGTCCATGGAAAGATGCTCAACATCACTAGCCATGCAGGAAACCCAAATCAAAATCACAATAAGTCACTTCACACACACTAAGATGTCTACAATAAAAAAGACAGATAATAGCAAGTATGATCCAGGATGTGGAGAAATTGGAACCCTCTCACACACTCTGGTGGGTTTGTAAACAACAAAATGTTCTGTCAGTTCCTCAGAAGGTTAAACATAGTGTTACCATAAGATCCAGCAATTTCACTCCTAGAGATATTCCCAAGAGAAATGAAAAAATGTGTCCTTACAAAAATCTAGACATGGATGTGCATGATAGCATTATTCATAATAGCCAGAAAGTAGAAACAGCTCATATGTCTGTGAAATGATGAATGGATAAACCAAATGTGGTATATCCATACAATGAAACACGATCTGGCAATAAAGAACAAAGTACTGACACATGCTGAAACATGGATGAATTTTAAGACATTGTGCTATGTGAAAGAAGCCAGTCACAAAGGACCACATATTGTATGATTCCTTTTATATGAAGGGCCTAGAAAGGAACAGGCAAATCTATAGAGACAGAAGTGGATTGATTGGTGGTTGCCTAGGGCTAGAGGGTGTGGGGAGGGGATAGAGTGGGGAATTGGGGAGGGACTGCTGATTGGTACAAGGTTTCTTTTTGATGAAACTATTCTAAAACGGACTGTAGTGATGGTTCCACAATGCTGTGAATATGCTAAATACCACTGAGTTGCACACTTTGAGTATGCAAATTATAACTCAATAAAGCTGTGTTTTTTGGGTTTTTTTTTGTTTTTAAGACAAACCAAAAACTAAGGGACCCTTTCCAGTTGGGGAAACATCAGATCCCATGACAATCTAGTGAGCGAAGGACTTTAAAAGACTTCTGAACCCACCATTGGGTTTCTAGGCCTGGCCCTTTCCTCTTGGGCCATTAGCAAATGGCACCATGTTCAAAAGTCTAGGGTTCCTGGTGATGCCCAGGACTTTGGGCTCATTTGTTCTTTCTTAACTAAGGAGATTATTTATAAGGGAATGGAAGACAGTCAAATCATCACAGAATGGGCCAGTTCAGGTAGAAGTGAAATTCCAGCCACAGGAGGCATTCAGCCATGGGCTGAGTCACACCAACGGCTTCTTAGAATTGCATTAGCTGCTGCCCGATTCCCTCCTCAAGCTTGGTTCCTAGGAATACAATTACATGCTTCTCTAAGATGTGTCTTGCTGACACTAAAATGATTCAGTTCTCAGCCCCCAACAACCTACGCACATACATGTACTCCATCCCAGCCTGAGAGCTAAGCCATATGTTGGGCTTGGAAGTCCAAAGCAGGATGGCAAGGGACAGTGACCCCCTTACCAGCTCCTGCAGGTCTAGCTATGCCCTCCAAACATGTGATACATGTGCCCCAAAATAGACAGGTTCCAGCTTGTTTCTGTTTAAGTCACCCCTGCAGATACACCCAGCAGGCTGGCAGCCAGCTCATGCTGCCCAAGGGCCCAGGAGAGTAAAAAAGGGTGTTCCCCAGACAGGAAAGGCTCGGCAAAAGTTACCGCTGTCCCTCTCCCGTGCTCATCCCTGACAGGTCATGTCCCTCTTCCCTGCCCCTCTAACCCTAGCCATCTTGAATGCAGGCCTGTCTGAAGCCAAAGCCCACACTTAGCTTGTAGCCCCGGGGCCATGCTGGAGACTTGGACACCTGTGACCAATAATCTGAAGGCTTTCTAAAAGATTTCATTCTGTCTATCTATCTATCTATCTATCTATCTATCTATCTATCTATCATCTATCTATCCATCCATCCATCTATCCATCCATCCATCCATCCATCTATCCATCCATCCATCCATCCTACAAAGTTGGCACAAGCAGAGAGAAAGACTCACCGTGACAAAATACTAAACGTCAGTAGTCACTCCCGGTTGAATTGGGCTTATTTCTTCTAGACTTTTCACCCCACATGTGCAGCTATAATATCTATTAACTATATATTTTTTCAAAGATAGTGCCACTTTTTGAGAGAGAGAGAGAGAGAGAGAGAGAGAGAGAGAGAGAGAGAGAGAAAGAAATGTGCTTGATTGTTTGCTTGTCTTCACTTAGTGGCAGATAGCGCTGCTTTGTGGGATAGTGAAGCACAGGCCGCCAGGAGGCCTGGAGACAGACTCAGCCCTGGGTGAGCGGGAAGGAGCTCGGGCAGCCTGGGCAGAGGGCTGGGCCTTGTCTCTGCTCTATCCCTCACGGGATCTGCCTCCCCTGCCTGGGGCTCAGGGACGCCTCTGCGGGTGGAAGGAATGTCCTGTTGTTTCTAGCTCTTTTGGCTTTGGCTTCTCTGATAATAGCTCCTATCTTAGGCACAGAGACGTTTGGTAACTTCAAGGTCACACAACAGTGCATGATACAATCAGGACTTGAACTAGGTTGTGTGACTTCAGAGCCTGTGTATTGAGCCACCTACCACTGAAGGTGAGAGTGCATTTCAGTGGACCTGAGAGAGGGGGGCGGGTTGCACTTGGGCTAGTACAGACCTTGGCTCAGCGTCCCCAGCTCCTAGTGCAGAGTAAAGCAAAGTAGACATGTCTTCCCAGAGCAAGCCGAGCTCAATCCCAAGAGCCTGTGGGGTCAGAGGGCAACTGGGGCTGCTGCCGCTCCCTGTGCTGGAGGGGACAGGCACCCGGCACAGGCTCAGCTGCCCTCAGGGCCAGACCAGTGATTTAATCCCAACTTGGTGCCTGAGCTTCGCAGGGGGAGTGTAGACGGGCAGAGCCTCGCTGCCCAGCCAGCCCCCAGAGAGAGACCCACACACACTATCTTGTGGCTCAAAGGCTCACCGGGAGGGTACAGCCCAGGGAGGGCTCCGTCCGCCCAGATGGCTCCAGGTCAGGATCCGGCTTCTGCTGCTGAAAAATCACCCCTCCCCATTGGACACCATCCCACAAAGACCTGCAGGGCCGCTGAACACCCCGCCTGCCTGTGCTCAAGTATTTATTTCCACCCCCTCCACCCCAGTTATCCACATCATCTGACTAGTCTTGGCTGCAGTGACCGAACAGGGGGAGGGCACGCCATAGCTCGGGGCACATCCGCAGTGGGACTGGGAAGTCTCAGTCTGGCCCTCTCTCCTCCTCCACCACCAGCACCCCAACCCCCCGTCCGCCTGCAATTGAACCCAGATGCCAGGAAATATCCTGGTTGTACGGCTGAAGTGAAAACACATGGGTAGGGTGAAAACTCTTCTCCATTACAGTTTCATTACTGTCATCCCCGGAAACTCGCCGATGGAGAGGGAGACCTCGGAAGCCAGTGCCTGGTGCTCCCTGTGCCGGAGGACAGACAGCACAGGCCAGCTGTGAGCGGCACAGGTGCCCTGCTGTCCGCTGCCAGGCTCAGAGGAGGAATTCAGGCTGCTGCCTGGGGGCTTGAGGGGGAGCAGAGGAAGCACAGGGCCCTCCACCCCACGGCCTTGCCGTCCGGAGAAATTTGAGATCCCAGCTCCTAGTTCTGACTCTGACACTCGCTGGCTGTGTGATGTTAGGCAAGTCACATCACCTCTCTGAGCCTTCATTTCCTCATCTGTAAAGTAGCGATAAAAATACCTCCTTCTTGGCGTTGTTGCAGTGCAGAAAAGGTACTTTTGGGAAAGGAGAAATAGTCTGAGAGTACAATGGGTTTATAATGCAAACCCACAGCCTCTAATCCACGATTCCATTGCCCCAGAAACTCTGAAAACCAAAGCTTTTCGTAGCTTATTTGGCAGCAAAACTTGAGCTGAACTGATATGAGACTGTTCGTTGAGTTTACTTCCCTCCTTTGGTGTGAGTGCTTCATACAGTTTGCTGCACAAATGTGACTATGCTTGGTCCGGGGGTGCTGCCCCGGGTCCTGCTAGGGATTTGATGTGTCTAGAGACATCGCTCAAGCCCCAAAGTTCTGAATTCTGAAACACATGCAGCCACAAGGGTTTTAGGTAGGGGAGTGTGAAGCTGTTTTTGGAAATGAAGGGGAAATTCATTTGTTGTTTTAGGAGGTTAAAAAAGAAGTAGGCTGTCTGGAGTTGTGCTGGATTGGAGGCCTTTTAAAAAAATATATTTTATTGATTTCAGAGAGGAAAGGAGAGGAGAGAGAGAGAAACATCAATGATGAGAAAGAATCATTGATCGGCAGCCTCCTGCACGCCTCCCACTGGGGATCGAGCCTGCAACTTGGGCATGTGCCCTGACCCGGAATCAAACCGGGACCTCCTGGTTCATAGGTGGACACTCAATTACTGAGCCACGCCGGCAGGGCTGGGTGCCTTTTTTAAAGGCCCCTGCATTGCCCAGGTATTAGCTGTAGCCCAGAAAGAACTCATCGTCGCATTTACCAAGCACTTTTTATGCACATGTAATGATGCTTTATAAATGGTATCTATTGTATGTAACCCCCCAACAGGCCTGTGAGACGTTTCTAAGATTTTGTCACTTCCCAGATGAGCAAATGGGGGTCCAGAAAGGTACACGACTTGTCCAGGCTGGCGAGGCTGGTTAGAGGCAGATTCAAACCTGGTCTACCATTGTGGAGCGAGGAAGGGGCTCTCTTCGGCGGGGGTGTTGGGGGGGGGTTTGGGGGGGAGGGGGTGGCTGCCCTGATGGGGGCTGGGGAGTGTGAAGGACACTCAGCCCCAGGGCTCCTCCCCAGCTGAGGGGCACCCTTTGAAAACCCAGACCTACACGTCCTTCCCAGGCATGGCTGCCCCCTTCCCTCCTCCAGGAGGGCTGGCCACCCGAATGGCTCTGAGACCTACTTCCTTCTCCCCGCTCTGGAACTATATGCTCGCGGGTTCCCCAGGTCCTGTGCTGTGGGTTGGGATTCTGAGTCCCCTCGTCCATCCTGGGAGTGGTTGCAAAGGCCACCAAGTCGGTGAGCCCCTTAGACACAGGTGCCCAGGACCACTGAGGGGTGTGAGGACGCTGCCCTGGGGAGCAACAGTTGGAGGTTTCTGGGGGACACTGCAGGGGTCTCCCACCTGGTCAGGCTGATTCTGAGTCTCCCTGGCAGCCCCCAGTGGCCCCAGGAAATCCGGAAATCCACCCTCGCTGCCTCCTTCCTTTAGGCCCCACCTGGGCCTGGGGTTTGGCTTCTTCTTCAATTATACAAGTGGATCACGAACACGTTCTCATTAGAAAAAAAATACCCACGTGCACAGAGCAAACAGTAACAATCCTGCCTTACCTCTGCCCTCTCAAACCCATTCTGTCCCTGGGGGAACTACTGTTTACAGTTCAGCATGTATCGCCCCGGTCCATTTTCTTGGCGTTTGTTTATACATATACATCATTCGGATTTGTTTTGGGCGTTTTATATACACACTTTACATAGTGTTCTGCAGCTTGCCTGTTCCTGCTCACCATATGTCTTGGAGATCTTCCCACGTCAGTTCCCATAAGCCTGCCTCATTCATTTTAACTGCTGCCTCCGAGCCACCCTATGGATGCACGAGGGCTTGCATGGCCAGACCTCCCTGCCGAGCGCACAGGTCTCTGCAGTGAACATCTGCGCATGCACACATCAGGCCCCTAGGTCCGAGTGTCGATGCTGTGGTGCCCAGGGGTGATTACTTCCTAGAAGAGGAATTGCTGCATCCAAGACGGTGACATATTTTATTTCTGCTGGCTTCTGCCTAATTGCCCTCTGAAAGGCTGCAACCACTTAGACTCTAATCACATATCAGAGTCCGATGCAGCAGTTCCACTAGCTGACTGGGACCAGGGGTCCTGGCAGGTGGCTCAGAGACGGCTGCGACCCATTTCCCCCCTGAGCAGTCGGCTGCAGCTGTGGGAACTGCCTTGTCTTTAGCGGTGTGGGGAAGTGGACGCTGGCTGGGCCTGAGTCATGGCAAGAGTAATCAGTATAATATAGTGACTGTAAGCAGGGGATTTGGAGTGAAAACCCTGGGTTTGAATCCTGGCTCCTCCACCCATGAGTTGTGTGATCTCTAACAAATATAACTTATCTGAACTTTTTCATCTGAAAAATAGGAATAGCAATAACTACATCAAGCAGAGAGGTGGCCTAAGGCTTTAGGAAGATGATACACACATAAACCACTTAGTACAGTTCCTACATAGACTAAATGACGATAAATAAAAACTGGCATTGTTCATTATGATTATGATTGTTAATATCGGGGCCCCATTTTTTCTGGGGGCGGGGGAGAGGGCTCATATCCTTACCTGTGTCAGCCACTGAGACCTTCCCAGGCCTGGGCACCATGTCGGCTGGCTGGTGGCATCACAGGGCATCTGCTGTGTGCAAAGGTCAGAGCCCACAGGAGTGGGTGACGGTACCAGGAAGCCAGATGAGCATTTGTGGCTTCCAGGCTAAAAGGGTAGACAGGACACAACCGGATAAACACTAGTAAACAGAGGTGGGGAGTCTGACAAACACAGACCCGTGCCAACGCAGTTACTGTGAGATAAACACGTGGAAGCCAAGTCACCAGGTGGGAGCAGAGGGGGTGGGTTGAAGGTGGGGGCAGGAGGTGGCAGGAGAGAGTGAAGCCAGATAGATGGCACAGCCCGGAAAGGGGACGTGGGGGCCGGAAGTGGGGCCGAGGGGGGTTGCTTAGGAGGTGGCTTTGCTACTGGCAGCCACTGCGGAGAGGAAGGTGCCCGAGGCGAGCTGGCCACCAGAGTCCTTGGTTCAATTCCCTGCCCTGCCTCTTGCCAGGCATCTGGCCTTGGGTAAATCACTCTCCATTTCTGGGCTGTGGTTTGAGCATCTTCAAATGGGACCTGTTGAACTAGATGACTCTGTCTAGAACCATTTCCAGACTGAAACTTCTAGGAATTCCTGACCCACAATAAGATCTCTGCTATGAGCAGCCTCATCTTGAATTTGAGTCCCAGTGGCCACTCGCATTTCTCGAAAGTGCTGGCACTTAACAGTTTATAAACTATGTTCACATCTGTTTCCTCATCCAGCTTTGCTCTATAGCTTTGGATGCAGGTGGAGCTGAGATTCAAATGCCATTTTACACGAGGTTACATGAGGGACCCGAGGCTCACTGGGGTGAAATGGTGTGCAGGTGGCCAGAATTGAGTAGCGCTGGCATCTCACCTTTCCAGGTGCCACCCCAGCAGCTTCCGAGCTGTCAACGTTGTAGACAGCAGTCAGCTGGACCACTCGTGTCCTCACATACACCAGCACCAGCAGCCAGGCCCTGGCCACGCCCTCCAGGTCAGGTTCTTTGCCCACATCACCTTGTCTAATCCTCACAGCAACCCTCTGATGTGATGCCCACTGTACAGATGAGGAAGGGAGGCTCCGAGACGCTGAGTTATTGCCCAAGGTCACCCAACCAGTGAGCTGCAGAGCTGAGTTTCCCAAAACCCCCTCAGCAAGCCTCCTCCCTCCTTTACTTCTGCCTGAAGAGGGAACACACACCCTCACTGACACCTGGGAGCTCCACTCACCATCTGTTTCATCCCAAACCATCCTCAAGGCCCAGCTCCCTTGCTGCCTCCTCCAGGAAGCCCTCCCTGACCACTCCCAAACATGTGTGCTGTTCTCTTTCCCCTGCACACACTCATGGCCTTCCTGCTGGGTCTTCCTGCTGATCTTCATCAGGCTCCACTGGGAGGAAGGAGATGCTCTTCCTCTGTGGTGGGAGCCTGTCTTTCCTACGTGGGGTTTACCTTTTCCTAAACAAATATATTCTGAAATAGTGAAAAGTGTAGAGAGCGATCAGGCTAGTGGTCTACCTTTCTATAACCTACAGATGCAGACTGACTTTCTTTTGTAAATGACAGCTTTACTTTTCCTGAAATAGGACCTATATGCGCTCTGCTAAAACAGAGTGAAAAGTCTCAATTCATGGGAGTTCCTGCCCGAAGCTCAGATCCTCACTGTTAGAGCCACGCTCCTCACAGCTGCTTCTTTCTGCTGTTACTACAGGAACAGTGTTGTATGGGGGGCAACACACAGACAGTGTCACTCGGCTTTTCGACCCCCCCTTTCTCCAGTGGCCAAAATAAACCACTTTCACCAAGAGCCGCCTTACACAGAATCCATAGTTTTCTAGCTTGCTACAAAGTGAGTCGGGGGAAAGAAAAAAAACAAGAAAACTAACCCTGAAGCGATCATACTCTCATGTCTCTGGATGGAGAAGATGGATTACTTCAAACCAAAGTAAAGTAAACCCATGCTCAATGTCACCCCAATAAATGTAATTTAAGAAACCAATGTCACCCCAATAAATTTAATTTTTAAAAAAGTATGCAAGTTAACTAATTCACCCTTCGCTAACTTTGTTCCCTGAAGGCTAACGTCCCACAGGCACGACGCTGTCTTAGTTTGGGTTCCCCTAGAAGCCGACCCCCAGGTGAGGATGTAAGGACAAGTGACTTACCTGTGAGGCTCATTTGGGGATAGTTTATTGGTCATTGGATGGGGAACTAGGATGGATAATGGAGGGCAATAGGAAAGGGCATGCTGCCAGCAGGTGACCCCTGAGGGCATGGGCTCCATCCTGCTGGAGAACTGGGGGCGTCAGTGTTGAACCCATGACACAGACTTATCTCCCCAAAGGGCAAAGGAACAGGTATCTATTGACCAACTCGCAGAAGTTATTAGCTGAGGGCTACTTCCAGGCAGAGCCCGGTCCAGTGGCCAGACAGAACCCTCGAGCAAAGAGACAGGTGCTGGAAGGCAGGGGAGCCATTGGCAGGGCACTGACACCATCTGCTGCAAGTACCCACGGACCAGGCTCAGGGCCGCACAGCAGTGAAGGAGGAACCAGGTCCCCGTAGACCAGGAACTCGGGAGCTCACGGTGAGAGGTATTGGCGAAATACTGCAGAACAGGATCAGTACCAATGAGCCAAAGGAACACGCCTGACTCTGGGGTCAGATTGAAATCCCACATCTCCCGGTTGTTTGAGCAAGTCACTTACCCTCCCCGCGGCTCAGTTTTCTCATCTATAAAATGGGAATCGTCCGCGTAGCAACGTGTTGGAGTTGTTTGGATTCTTTGAAATGATACATAAGACTTGGCCCTGAGTGCTCTCGGTGAATGCTCGCTGCTACCATCATCATCACCGATGCCATTAGGTGATAAAGGGGGGCATGGCCAAGCCTGGGGACCCACCGCCACAGAGCGAAGGAGCCTGCCTGCCGAGACCAGTGCAGGGAACGCTCTGCCAGGCAGCCAGTGCCCTGCACACCCACAGAGGCTCTCGGGGGGCTTGGGCTGCAGTTACCTGGTCTGGGCTAAGCACGTGGTGATGCCTCCAGAGCCCTCACGACTGAGAGGCCTGTGAGGAGCTGCTCAGGCCATCGCGCACTGGCCTCCGTCTCCCTGTGAGGCTATCCGAGACCATTTCTCAGGGACGCCATTCTGACGAGGCAGGGGCTTCCATTCCACCCCCCAGCCCCCCCGGGGGCAGGTGCAGACTACAGAGCTGCTCTCTTACAACTTGCTTCCCACTCCCTCGGCCCCTCTCCTTTTGCTGTCGTCCTTTCTGGCACGTGGGATAAGGACCTGGGGAGCTGGCACCTTGGCTCCTCTCCTTTCTGATGTCTACGCAGGTAATAAACCTGTCGGATTTAAAGGGCAGCCTGTTGTCGCTTTACTGGCCGAATCAGTGGGGCCTTGGCCTTGCCTGTGTGATTCCAGGAGGGACTGGGTTGACAATGACACCAGAGGGGTTGGGCTGACAGAGGGAAGCAGGGAGGGGGATGATGGAAATGATACCAATAAGAGGCATCATTTATCCAGTGCCCTGAGCCAGGACATGGTTGAGCCTTTACTCATTAATTCTCACAACAACCCTATGAAATAGCTATCTGCCTCAGAGGTTGAGTTAATTGCTCAGAGTAGTTAAATCACTTGCCTAACGTCACACAGCTCATAAACGGCAGCGTTTGGGGCAGCATCGAGGCCTAAGAACACATGTAGCTGATGGAAGGAAGGGGTGGGGAGAGGGACATCCGCAGAACAGGACCCTTTGGCTCCTCAGGGCTTGTTTGTGTCCCGAGGGCGGCCTTGTGGGGACAGGAGAAGTGCCCTGTGTGCCCTTCTGACGTGAGGCTGGGCCCATCCCAGCAGCTGGCAGGAAGAGAGGGGGGCCTGGGGCCTGACTCCTCTTGGCCACGCGGCCTGCTCCTGGTCACCAGGCTGACCCGGAGGTCCATGCTGAGGAACGAGGGAGCTCCCGGACTCCGGCCCCACCTGCCAGGGGCCCTGTGGCTGTGGTCGCCGGTGGTCCCTTGTGGCTGGGCTAGCTGCCGGCAGGCAGTTCACACAGCTGCTGTGCACGGCAGCCAGACTCCCCGGCAGCTCCCGGGGGGCCGAGAGAATATTCCAGAACAGCTTGGAGTCATTAGGCATTCTTTGCTCACTGCTCGCGGTGAAAGCTGGGCTTCAGACCCGGGGCCTCTCCTGCTGCCTGCCTTTCTCTCCGTCCCCCAAATAGCTGGCCAGCCTCGTGGGGAGAGGGGACAGGAACGTTCCTTAGCCCCCCAACATCGCTCCCATTCTCTAGATTGGTTTCACTCCTCTCCCCTGGTTCCCGCTCCCACTGCTCAGTTTAAATGAGCCACTGCAGCCCTTGGAAGGCAAGGAGGAGAAGCGGGGCTCCGGGGGTGAGTCGCTGTGTGACTTTGGACAGCTCACACAGCCTCTCTGGGCATCTCTGTCTCCTCTGTCAGCAGGAACCCCTGGTTTCTTCCTTCCCCACTACTTTGTGAGACGAAGAAAGTGTGTCTGGAAAGCACTGACGTGGAAAAACAGAACCCGTGTTGGCGGGGAGGGGTCGTCAGCCTTGGTCAGCTTAGATACCCTGAGGTGTAGACTAAGGGGCGTTCGGGAGCACCCAGCAAACCCGCCTCACTTTAAAAGTGGGCGCTGAGGCCCAGCCAGGGACGGAGAGAGGCAGGCGGGAAGCGGGCTTCTCTCATGGGCCCCCTTGCCTCTGATGGCGACGGCGCACTGACGTACGGAGCCTGTGGCGCCAGCCCCGTCTGGAGCCTGGCTGCGCTCATTCGTCTTCTGCGCTGGGTGTGAGGGGCATCCCGCAGACCTGAGACGGGAGTGCTGGCTGGGTGTGCCAGCATCTGTTTGCTTAAACAGCAGGTTTTTTCTGGGCCCATAAAACCTCAGAGGAAACCTGTGTTTTGCAGACAAAGAAGGAAAAGATTATCTTTCAGGACTTTGGTGTCCATTGGATGAGGGCAGAGTTGGCTATGCTTTCTGGGCTCCAAGGGTGCATCCGCCGTCGGGACCCCTGTGGTTGCGATGGGGGCACGTGCCCACTCCTCCCACCATCTCTTCTCAGCTTGCAGGGCGTGGGGTGGGGAGGGCAGGGCAGGGCCAGCAGGGTGGCGAGGTCTCAGATGAGTGCCAGTGTGACATCCCCCAGGGAGGAGCCATTCATGCGGGAAAGGAGAATGGACCAACCGGCATCGCCAACTCAGGTTTGACTCCCATGCGACCTGGACACATGACACATCTCTAAGCCTCAGTTTCCCTGACTGTAAACCAGCCCGTGTTCAACATCCACAGTGGGAGGATTTGAATAACCCGCTGCGGCAGCCGACATTGAGAGACCTGGGAGCCATGCTGGGCCCCGAGCAAAGGACAGCGCGGGCGTGGTCCGCTCACCTGCGGCGGCTGGCGGAGGGGCAGGTAGCGGATCCTCAGTCTCCCCGGCACTCCATGGTAGGAGTGGCAGCTGCTCACACACCTTTGGGCCAGGTGCTCCTGGGGGCCCAGCCAGCCCAGCTCACGCCAGATGGGCCTGGCAGAGACCCTGCTTTCTTCTCCGAAGCGATGTAGTTCTCCCAGCCAAGGGCAGCCCGAGGCGGGCCAGGGAGCTGACAGCGCCGGGAGACTGCCTGGCTCTGCCCGGTCGGGCCGACCCTCCCTGTTTGGTGTATCCCTCGGCTTGGCCGCCAAAGGTTTTGCCGTCTGCAAAGCTGGAATAGTTATGCACCCCACCCCACCCCCAGTTCCTCGGCCTCTGGCTGGTCAGACTCCCAGGAGAGGGGCCCGGCAGCTCAGGTGGCTCTGCACCTTTGTTCTTGAGCTAAGAGACCCCAAGGGAGGCAAACTGAGTCACCCCCTCTTCTCCAGGCAAGGCCCTGAGCAGCGGGCCGTGGCCTCAGTGTCATTCCCAAGGTTCTGGGAAACCGCTGCTCCTCTCACCCCATCTCAGAGGCTGCGATGAAAAGCGCCTTTCTCAATATGGATGTATATGTGTGCATGTGTGTACATGTATGTGTGCATGTGTATGTGCATGTATGTGTGCACATGGGCGTTTGTGGGCATGTGCATGTGAGTGCATGTATGTGTGTGCATGAGTGTGTGAGTGTGTACATGTATGTGCATGCATGCTTGTGTGTGTGTGTGTGTGTGTGTGTTCATCTGTTGTGTGCATGTGTGGGGAGGGGTCTGGAGACCGGAACTTCTTGGTGCTGCGGCGACAGCATGAACGAGAAAGACCTCGTCTGTTCTCTCATGGAATTCATGTTCTGGTGACAGCAAGCCACAAGTATACCAACAAAATGGCCTCAGAGAACAAAGCACGATGGGAGAAAATAAAATAATAACATGTTTAGTCTCTGATTTTGAAGGCAGCAGAAATGAAAAATTAGGTGAGAGCAAGGAGGTTATAAAAACACTCGGGGTGGTGGGTGAGGGCTGTGTGAGAACTCATGTGCTGACCTGTCTTGCCCCTGTCAGTGCATCCAAACCAGATGTCCCCTGATGGAGGGCAGGAGGCCAAGGCCTGGCCCCGGCCGCCCCGGACCTGGCTCCGCAGGCAGGGCTGGACACCTGTCTCTCTGACAGCCAGAGGGGTCCCTACCCTTTCATTTCAGGGCCTGGGAGTTCGCTGCTGGGGAAAAAGGAAGAAGAAGAAAGAAAGAGGAAAATTCCATTTTAAACACTTTGGGCCAAAGGACAAGTTTCCTTCCTTCCTTTCTTCTTTCATTTCCTCTTTTTTTTTTTAAGAGTAAAAGGACCTGGGGAATGTAAACAAAAGGCTCCTATCATGAATCCTGCCGTCTTTTTCCCAAACCACAGGAAGAAGCTGGGGTGAGAGCAGAGGGACAAAAGGAGATGAAGGCAGCAGGTCCAGCGGCTCAGACGGGGCCCAGCAGGGCTTGGAGGTAGGCTGGTCTGTGGGGTTCCATAGGAGTCTCTGAGCAGCTGCCTCTCGGGGGCCAGATGTTCTACGAGAGACTTAGAGGGGTGGGCTGAGCTCACCTGGAGCCAGGCTGCCTGTGGAGTGGATGTGCTCAAAGATGGGTCCCAAAGAACAGGAAAAACTGACTCCTGGGTCCCCCCTGGGGAGGTCCCTCCAACCACAGACAACTCCTTCATGTGCACCTTCATGCTCGAGGCCCCTCTAATCACTCAGCCTGCTCATGGCTGTTTCCTTCCAAAACATGACCCCCAAACAGGAGGCAAAGCCCTCGCCAGGGCAGTCATTTTCACTTTAATACAAGAAGGGACAGAGCACGAAAACACTGGTTTCAAGAGAAAAGACAGCTCTTTCGGGGGCCAGGAGTCACAGGAGGGGGAAGACCAGCAAAGGGAGGGGAGGAGCTGGAGGGAGTGTCCTCAGACTCCAGGCTTCCGGCGGGGCCAACACCTCCCTGGAGAAAATCCAGGCTTTGCAAGGTCAGGATAAGGCACCAGAGTTCAGAAAGTCCGTTCTGTCATGAAGAGTGAGTTTGGAGGAAGGCAGAGGCAGCGTTTATCAGGCACTGTTACGAGGCACATGCCAAGTGTGGCCCCGTTGGTATTTCAGGTAATCCTTACAACACCTTTGGGGGGCCAGGATCACTCACCTCACCAGCCAGAGGAGGGAAGGGAGACTCAGAGGAATGGCTGCAGCAAGGGGCAGAGCTGGGGGTGGAATCGCACAGGCACGCGTCCGGAGGGCTTGCCTTTCCTGCCTGCCATGTGCTGCAGGCCATTGGAGGCACAGGTGGGCTGAGTCCGGGGCTCGGGGTGTGACTGGGCCTCCAGCACCCGAGAGCAAGCTCACCTCCTGAGACCGGCTGCAGAAGCTGGTCCCCGGTCTGGGGTCTGGACTGGGGGCCCCATCACAGGGCATTCGGCACCATAGAGAGACAGGAGTGCAGACGGAACATCCCTGATTGCATCTAGAGTCCTATCTCCGGCTGAACCGGCTTCCTGCCTCTCCTCCTATTTGTCGAAATTCCAGCACAGCGACATGCCGCTCACACACGTGGCCAAGGAGGGAGCAGGAGGAAGCCATGGTTATCATGGAGCTGGCCCAGAGCAAGCAGGGACATCACCGCACGGTGTTATGGAGCCACCAGCCTCGAGTGCTAGACTGAGCTTGGCCACAATTCCCTGTGTGACCTCGGGCAAGTCACAGCGCCACCCCATGCTGTCTGTCCATCCACAACTCCTTTAAGGGCTCTTGCAGGTCTGATGGTCTCGTATTCTTTCATGATGCCAACCAGGAAGGCTTAATTGATAACCCAATGCTAAGCATCCATTATGTGCTGTGCAACTACTGAGTGCTCAGTGCTTTACCTTGGCCTTCCGGAAGGATGGCTCTCAGTTAGCTATTGTCACAGTAATGCTGCCCACCAAACAACCCCGAAACTCAGTTATTATTTCTTCTCAGAGAGGCTGGCTGAGGTTCAGCTGGTCAAGGCTGGGCTACTTCTCATTGCAGGCCTGCGGGTCAGCTGGGAAGGTTCTGCTCCCGGCACCTCTCATTCTCCGGGATGAAAGGATGGCTGGGGCCTGTTCCCCTCATGGCAGCGATGGGCGTAAGAGGGAAGCAGAATCACACGAAGCCCCTTAAGGAGCCAGTGCATTTTCACTTCGACTCTAGACCATTGGGCAGAACAAGTCACGTGGCCTTGCCAGGGTGAAGAGGCAGAGAAACACGCTCCACCCTGGAGAGGCATGGCGGGCCGGGCCACCAGGAAGGGTGAGGAATTGGGGCCTGTCACCCACTCCACCACGACAGGAACGCCTCGGCCTCTTTCAATAAGGAAGTGAAAGTGTTCTTTCCCACCCTTTGTCTATTACAGTAGAAAGGATTGGCTATGAGATGTTCCCTTACTTCCTCATTTGAGGAGTGGACATGCAAGTATTAAGCTCTCCCTATCACCAAGCAAAGGAAGCTAGTTTCTCAGTTGCTGGGAGGTTGAATGGGTCAGTAGGTGAAAGAACCTGAAGAGAACAGAGTCTAAGACCAGGATGGAGCTGGGACAGGGACTCTCCCAGAGTCTCAGGTGAGGATGGAGGAAGTATAAATGAGGGGAAGTTTGGGACCTGAGTGTGGGCAGGGCATCCAAGGGGAGCCAGGGGAGCTGACCTGGCAGGAGACCGCGCTGAGGAGCCATGTTTGAAGGCCCAGGGAACACCTGCCAACCGAAGAGCGTGCACAGGCCCACACTGATTGACTCGTGCCTTCACTTTACCCCCGATGAACTAATCACCAGGCCGAAGAGAAACAACCACCCGGCCACTGCACTTTCCCGAGCCTCTACCTGGTGACCCTGTATGACATGCCCATCATCCAGCCCAGGGTACCCAGGAGCAGGCTGCCCCATTATTTTGGGGTGTAAAATAAAAGTCCAAGTGGTGTCCCATACACCATACGCCAGAAGTTTCCTCATCATCTGGTCCAAGCTGATGCCTCCCAGTCCCCACCAACAGGGGGAGCCCAGGAAGGCAGAGGCATGCCCTTGCCTGCTCAGTCACCACCCAGATGAGAACACTAACCTGCATTCAGGAAGCGTTAAAAAAATAAAAGCCACATCAAAAAGAACATCTCAGTTGAGCAGCAGAAGACCTTCCGCAAGGCATGAGTGATCACCAGGAGACCAGAGAACCAGCATCGATAGAAGCATCCAGAATGTACAGGGATGGAGAAATGACTGTGCATTGAGTGATTTCAGGCCAGTTCCCCCTTTGTTTGTTCAACATCTACCACGTGCCGGGCTCTGGAGCAGGCACCCGGGAGATGACCTTGAATGAGGCATGGCTTCTTCCCTTGAGGCCCTCACAATCTTAAGAGGAATATCGGAGGAGGCTTCATGGGAGGGAGGGAATTTCATCTACATTTTAAAGAACAAGAAAAACGAGAGTAGACGGAGGAGGCGGGGGATGCTTCCCAGGCAGAAGAAAGCAGTCCCTGGAAGAAGAGAGGAACTTCCTTCGACAGGAAATTGGGCTTAGCATTCCACAGGGGAGGTGGATGGGTAGTCAGTGGGGTGACTCTAACGGTGGAATTTTGGTGAGTGTAGCATCTGGGGGAGAAGGCACTGCCAGACGCCCACCAAGTCACCCCCATCCATAGTCACCCCCTCATGGATGCTGGAGGCCCTTCCTGATTTTCATGGCCTGGAAAAGTTTCCAGCAGCTTCTCAGATCCATGCCCTGCTCTCTTCATATTTTTTCTTCCTAAGCCATGATCCTTTGCTTCTAGAAACATAATACCCCTTCCGAGAGATGTGCTATGGAAACCCCACCACAAATACACTCTGGTCCCTGATTGCACTAATTAAAAGGAAAGCGTTGGTGGAAAAATGATTTTAAGGAAACACGGTTTTATTATTTTTAAGTTAATCCACTTACTCACGTGAGCGAACCACTAAGCATTCCACAGTACAGTAGGGGAGCCACTGTGAGGGATTTATTGGGTGATCCGTTCAGTCATTAAACATTTATTGTGCAGCCACTATGAGGCTGAAGATTCAAGGCCAAGGAAGTCCCAGTGTCTGCCCTCAAGGAACCCAGTCTGGAGGGGCAGATACACACAACCGTGTTTACAGAGCAAAGCGGTAGGTTTGGTAAGAACGATATGTACAAAGATCACTGGAGCACAGAAAAGGGTAACATACAAGACTGCAGGGTGGAGTCACCAGGGAAGATTTCTGGAGGAAGGAAAAGGGGACCCCTACTCAGGTAGGGTGATAGATGCGTGCAGGAGAAAAGCTGGGGGTGCGATAGAGTCGGCAGGGGGCATATCTCAGGGAGGGCACAGCATGCATGATGGCCCATAAGGAGAAGAAGCAGGTGACTAGGGAAAGCAACCACAGGTTGTTGTTGCTGGCGTGTGGTCTGAAATCGGGGAGTGACAAGAGTTGGGGCTGGAGTGGTCAGTGGGGGCCAGACCGGGAGGCCTGTAAGCCTTGGCAAGGGTTTGGACTGCATCATGGACACAAGAGGGGCCTGGCGAGGTTCTCAGGAGGAAGTGATGCTGATAAACCTGTTTCAGAAAGAAAGCAGCGTGGAAGGTGCATTAGAAGCAGGAGGATCCGCTGGGGGTAAATGGAGAGAGAGATGGCAGGGCCTACCCTCAGTGGCAGTGTGAGGAATGGAGAGAAGAGGCCGCGTATAAGAAATGCTTAGCCCTAACCAGTTTGGCTCAGTGGATAGAGCGTCGGCCTGCAGACTAAAAGGTCCCAGATTCGATTCCGGTCAGGGGCATGTACCTTAGTTGCGGTCACATCCCCAATTGGGGATGTGCAGGAGGCAGCTGATCGATGTTTCTCTATCATCGATGTTTCTAACTCTCTATCCCTTTCCCTTCCTCTCTGTGAAAAATCAATAAAATATATATTTTTTTTAAAAAGAAATGCTTAGGGGACAAAATTGTAGGATCTAGTGATGGATCTCAACAGAAGAGGGAAAAGGAGGATTCCAGAATGGCAACCAGGCTTATAGCTTGGGTTGCAAAGCAGATGGCGGTACCTTCAACTGAGATTGAGAGTTTGAGAGAAGGCAGTTTAGGAGGGGAAAATAGGATTAATTCTGGATGTTGAGCTTGAGGAACCTGGTGTGATGTCCAGCAGAGATGGCCCACCGGCAGGTGGATATCTGAATGTGTCGCTATGGAGGAAGACCCGAGGGCCATGAGCATCAGAAATTATGGGAGGAGGTGGGATCACTCCTGTGTCCATGCTTTGGGCTGCAATGAACAGAACACATATTTAAAAGTGGCTAAAACAAGTAAGGGCATTTATGTGTTTCACTTAATAAGTTTGGAGGTAGTCCTGGGCTTCTTCCTCAAAGACCCAGATTTTTATATATTTTAACTCTGCCACTTCTGGTCATCCATAAGCAAATGCCCTGTAATAATGTGGAGACAGACAAGGTACCTAAAGGACTTGTCACCCCAGGGAAAGAGGGTAGAAAACAGTTGGTTAGTAGATGTGATGCCTGCCTTTGGCTGTGTTAGGCAAGAAACAAAGGGATAGGCTCAGAAAAAAACAAAGCACACAGGAAAACTGGCTGGGTTGGCAAGCAAGGATGAGTGGGAATTAAATGTCCACCATTAGCACTTGTGGGTTTGGAAGAGGCAACTGCTGCTCACTCCTAAATGGTAAAAGGTAAAGTTGAGAAATGCTTTCAGTCAGAAAGGCTAATGGAACTTTATCCCGTGTAGACTCCTGCTTTGTGCTGTGATAGAGTAGCAGATACTAGACTTGCCCCCCTTCCCCCCACCAGAAACAAGTACAGTTTTGGATAAAATATATGAAACATCTGTTTTCAGACACTGGCTAACCAGCAGAACAAGATGGTGGTCCCTGAGAAAGGCAAACAAATGACATGAACTATATGATCAACCTTTCTGCCTAGAGCAGCGGTTCTCAACCTGTGGGTCGTGACCCCTTTGGGGGTCGAACGACCCTTTCACAGGAGTCTCCTAAGACCATCGGAAAACACATATATAATTACATATTGTTTTTGTGATTAATCACTATGCTTTAATTATGTTCCATTTGTAACAATGAAATTGGGGGTCACCACAACATGAGGAACTGTATTAAAGGGTCACGGCATTAGGAAGGTTGAGAACCACTGGCCTAGAGGTATTTACCAGACCATGACCTCGGGAGTGGGAACCCAGGCAGAGCACAGAGGTCGCACTGTTTTGAGGAGACAGAGATCAGAACTCAGAGAACTCGCGCATCTGGGATTTGCAGAGCAGAGTGCCAGAGAGGAGGGAGCTACGCAGAGAAGGAGTTCCAGAAAATGGCAGAGGAGTCCTTTGAATCTTTGGCTAAATACTTAGTTGTGCATGTGTATGATGAGTCTCCATAAGTTTAGAAACAAAGCTAATACTAGAAATAGAATATTTATTGGGGTGTTGTAAGTTGAACCGCTCTCTGAGCTCAGAGTTGAGAGATGTTTAAGTTTAGGCCAGCTAGATGGAGAGACCTCATTCAACACCCAGAGTATTTAGTGGAAACTTCAGAAAGGCCACACCTTAAAAGTAGAGCTAAACTAGCAAGCCCTAGAGTAGAGGCTGTTAGACCCATCCTAACAAAGCTTAAAGATAATCCTTGAAAGGATCAAGCTTATCTCTGAGTAAATTGACAACACTAAACACTCTTTAAAGAATGATTTAAAAACAAACACCAATAGCGCTTAATATTGTAATATTCAAAATGGCCATCTTTCCATAAAAAATCACTAGATATGGGAGGCAAAGACATTCATAACCAAGAGAAAAATGTCAGCCAACAGAAACTGACTCAGGACTGACATATGTGAGGAAATTAGCAGATAAGAATTTTAAACAGCAATTATAATAGATTCAAGTATTTAAAGGAGAGCATAATTATAATGAGAAAAAAAATGGAACATATTTTTTAAAAGTTCTAAATGGAACCTTAGAACTAATAAATACAGCATGATAGTTAATTTTATTTGTCAACTTGATTGGGCCACAGGATGTACAGATATCTGCTTAAACGTTATTTCTGGCTCTGTCTGTGAGAATGCTTCCAGAAGAGATTAGTATTTGAATTGTCGGATTGAGTAAAGGAGATTGCCCTCCCCAATGTGTGTGGACATCATCCAACCCATTCAGAGCCAGAAGAAGAAGGAAGTTGAATTCTCTCTCTCTCTCTCTCTCTCTCTCTCTCTCTCTCTCTCTCTCCCCCCCCCCCCCACCTTGGACCAGGAACTCACACATCAGCACTCCTGGGTCAGGCCACTGGTTTTCCCTGCTTGCAGAGGACAGATCATGGACTTCTCAGTCTTCGTAATAGCATGGCCAGTTTCTTACAATAAATCTTATTCTATATAGATGATAGAAGATAGCTAGATACCTAGATAGACATATATCCTGTTGGTTCTGTTTCTCTAGAGAACCATAATACATGTAGTATATGAAGTTAAAAATCATGGTATAGGCTAACTAGCACATTAGACTTGATGGGAAAAGGTAAATGAACTTAAAACCAGGATAAACTGAAGCACAGAGAAAAGGAAATCTGAGAAAACACTGACAGATCTGAGAAAACACTGACAGAGCTTCCTGATCTCGTAGACAAGTGGTCTTATATATATACAATTAGAGTCTCAGAAAAAGAGTAAGGGCATGTGGGTATTTGAAAAAGATACTAACCAAACATTTTCCAAATTTGATGAAAAACATAAACTCATAGATTCAAGAAACTCGAAACTATACCGAGGCAACATCACAGTCAAGTAGCTGAAAACCACTGGTGAAGAAAAAAATCTTAAATGAGGCCAGAGATAAATCTTAGCCTGTGGCAAGGATCAGATTGATATATGGCTGTCATATCCATTGTTGAAAACTCTGAATAGACTAAGGCGAATCTTTTCACCTGGACAAACTGACTCAGGGAACAGAGACTTGAAGGAGTGCTCTCCCATCTAAGGGTGATAAGCCCAACATACCTGTGACTACTTAACCCAAATCTTAGTGGTGTGAAGGAAGCGGAGGCCAATGGGGACAACAGAGGAAAGAAATTCAGAAAATTTAAATGTATGTCTAAAATAAAAAAGATGAATGTGGCTATTGGTACATGGAGTTGTGGAGAATACATAAGAAGACTGCTGTGTCTTAAGTGAGTTGTACTGACAAAAAAGTCACAAGCTTTGACTTAAAAAGCTGATGACTATTCAAGGTTTAACTCTTGGGCTTGCAATATTCCACAGGCAAGAAACAGGCTGAGAAAACTGCTCAGCCCCCAAGAAGGGCATATTCTCCAGTGCTCACTGTAGGTGTGACCACGGAGGAGAATGGGGGAAATGCACTCCCAGAACAGCAGATCTTGTTGCTCCAAGGGTTAAACTTCACATCACATTTAAAAGCTGGAAGGCACAGGGAGAGTCTCTCAGTAATCTCCTTCTTTTGTCAAGGAGAAAAACTTTTCTCAGAACACTCAGCAGACCACTCCTCAGGTCCCACGATTCAGGCTTGGATCTTGTGCCCATATCCTAGCTGCAAGGGAAGCTGATACACAGTTATCTGGTATTTTCAGCCTCAATTAATGGGGGTGGATTCTGCCAGCAGAAAATAAATAAGGGATGTGGGGTGACTATTGGATGGACAACCCATAGTGATGATGCTGAGAGTGAGAAGTGAGGTCACCCACTGGGGAACATCAACATTTCATGGAGCTCCATATAGAGATCAAAAAAGGGGGATCTTAGTTTCTGAGTAACGAGTTTCCCCAAATCTTAGTAACTTAAAGCAACAAACATTTATTTTCTCACAATATTTGAGAGTCAGGAATCTGGAAACAGCTTAGCTGGATGGTTCTGGCTGTGGGTCTCTCATGAGGTTGTAATTAAGCTGTTGGTTTGGGCTGCATTATCTAACGCCTTTATTTGGGCTGGAGGATCCACTTCCAAGAAGACTTACTCTCACGGCTATTGGGTGAGTCCTCAGTTCCTCTCTCGCTATTGGCTGGAAGTGTCAGTGGGACAACTAAGTGGGCCTTTCCATACGCTGCCTGAGTGCCTCAACATATGGCAGCTGGCTTCTCCTGGAGTAAGTGA
>NW_005871340.1:1136110-1137446 GCF_000147115.1 Myotis lucifugus | reverse complement strand
GAAAGACACCTCATCCTCTGAGCTGCAGGGAGGGAAGCAGGATGAGTGGCTGGCAGGAGACCTGAGGGTGAGGATGAGTGGGAATTGAGAATTCATACCTGATGGCCTCAATTTTCTCAGAAAGAGTAGGAGGCAAGGTCGCAGCGAGTGGAGTGAGCCAACAATGATGTCAATTACCATGATGATTGCTTACATACAGGGGTGGGCGAAAGTAGATTTACAGGTGTGAGTCCGTGGAACAGTTTATTCTTGTATTATTATTTATTTATTATTGTATTATCTATTTATTACTGTATTATGTGTACCTATATTACTTGGGCCTATGGAGAGGCCCACTTAGTTGTCCCACTGATGCTTCCAGCCAATAGCCAATGAAGGAAGGCTTGGGAACAGTCTTCTCTCAGGGGCAGTCCTTCCCTTGTGGTATAATTTCACTTTCTATCTCTCAGCAAACTCATTTTTCCATGGTTGGTGATGCCTTCAGAAGCACCTGTCTGAGTTACCACAAGGTGTGGAGTAGTGGGATTGAAGTGAAGGAGGGTGGGAGTCACCAGAACTCAGTGGGTGGGAAGAATGATGACATCTCAGTGGGGCAGGAACCCCCGGGGTCTCTCAGGACATTCCGTCCGAGGGTCTGACTCCCCATCCAGGCTTCTTCCATCCTCTGCTCCGTCCTCCTACCAGCGGAGGACGGAGAGTCTCCCCATTCAGACAAACCCTCAGCCTTCCCTTCAGCAGGGTGAAGTCTGACTCCCTCAGGCCGACACGGAGTCCCAGAACAGAACTCCCCTCTGACACCCCTTCAGAGCTGTTTCTTCTCTAGAATAAATCTTCCTTGTTCCTCATCCTTCCTCATAGACCACGGTTTCCTCACCCTTCACCAGAATGCCTTCTCCTCCAGATCTCCTCCAGGAAACAAGTGGTTCTAGGACACAGTTGTGACATGGCCAAGTGGCTTTCTCCTGAGCACCCAGAGCGCTTAGGAGAGCTGTGACCTCAGGAAGCAGGGGCCAGGGTCTCCGGGCTTTGGGAAAACTCTTAGGCCAGAGGGGGCAGAAAGGGGCTCAAACCAGTAAAATCTGAAAGAGCATATGAGCCCTGACCAGCGATTGCAACCTCAGATTTGACAAGGAGGCTCTGTCTCAGGAGGGAATGATGTGCCTTCTAGTGACCCCCAGAGCAGAGCTGAGTCAGGAGCCATCAGAGCACAGATCTTCAGGATATGCAGAGACGCCCAGGGAGCTCTGGAGTCTCGAGAGCAGAGAGTTCTGACCCATGTACAGAGAGCAATGCGAGTGCTAAGATCTCTAGTTAGACAATGTCTTCATAGAAGTGC
>NW_005871340.1:1120590-1135921 GCF_000147115.1 Myotis lucifugus | reverse complement strand
GGCTTCATAGAATGTTCCAGCAGCAAAGTCTTAGCCAGCCTTGCAGCGATTTCCCACACACCAAAATGGCCCTGACGGATAAGACTTACCTGTGGTGAGCCACTCCCCCCACCAGATCATTCCTCCCAGCAGCAGTAGAGGAGGGGCAGGATCTCCGGGCTTTAAGAAAACTCTTGGGCCGTAAGGCAGCAGAAAGGGCTCACCCCAATGATCCTGGGTGGGTGTGGGGTGGGGAGCAGGGGAGAGTCAGGAGCCACAAGAACCTGGGATGTTTTCATGGAAGTGGGCCCCTCTCCCTCTCACAGGAGAGGAGGCACTGCCCATCCCCTCATTTTACAGGGCCTTCCAGCCTGACTGACCAGTCTGGCCTCACCCTGCCCTCATTCCCTGCAGCCTGCATAGCGGGGCTGTGGCCCAAGGGGGCAAGAGAGCACCCGACAGCTGCTCCTGTGAGTCTGCTGGAGGCCCCTGGCCATCACTCTTCTTCCTCTTCTGCCCTGGCTGTCCCTCCTCTCCTTACGGGAGTGGGAAGACAGTGATTTCACTTCCAGACCCAGCTCCCTTCTCCTGTCCCTCTGTTTGTCTTGCAGAAAGAGGACTCAGGGCCTCAGAGTAGAGCCAGTGGCCCTTCCCACTCACACCTCACACAACTTGTGATCAGCCATTTGTACACAGAGCCACTGACTCACGTGGCCCCTTTGGGGGTCTGAAAAAGAAGCCTCTCTGGGCTGAGCAACCCCATGATCCTATGATGGGTTAAGTGGAGTGTGGGTGACTCAGGCTTTGCTCACCCCTTGGGTCGGGCACCCCTGTTCAGTGACTACAGACATGGTCTTACTTGCATCTCACAGGCAGCCTTGTGAGGCAGGCGGGTCTGATGTTGCTGCCTCCATTTGGATGAGAAGAAAACTGAGTCTCAGAGATGAGTCAAGGTCACACAGCCAGTAAATGGGGGCACCAGTGCTCACCAAGTACTTTGTACTTCCCGCCTCTCTCTGTCGTCAGTGGAAACAGCCCATGGGACCAGTCCCCAGATTGCTGCTCTTTGGCTCCTAGCCAACCACTCTAGCCAGCCCTGCTCCCACCCGTACTGTGAAATGCTTCTTTTCACGTGTCTGAGCCCATTCTCCTGCCTTAATCAGCAAAATGTCATGAATTTTTTATACGCTGGAGATCTGTTGTGAGACCCTCAATTGACCCTGTGGGTATTGCCATTCTGCTCAATGTATTTGACCTCAGGAGTCTCAGGCCACCTGGGGGTGTGGGGGGATTTGACCATACATTCCTAATAACTTTCAGTTGTTGTTTTATTTTTCCCTTCCTCCTGAAGAGGACTTGCAATAAACATGAGCTAATTGAAAGATACACGTGGAGGCATCAACGAAGCCTCCCTGTAGTTCAGTGGTGACTGAAGACCTGCCGCACCCATCTGCTGTTCGCTGCGGTTCTCCCAGCTTCCCTCTCCCGGCCCCGTCAGCTGTCTGGCCTTTCAGGCTCATGCATAGCGAGTGAGCTCCTCTGCCTACCACGCGCTGTCATCCTTTGCTCCCGCCCCACCCTACCCCAGATGCTTCCTGCCTCCTCAAGCTCCATCATTAACTGAACTGCACGTGCACAACTACACCTGAGGAGCCGTAGCCACACCTGGACTTGCTTTAGATGGTAAGATTCTGGACTTTGAGCTGATGTTGTAACGGAATAGACTTCGAGGGGCCTTGGGAAGGAATGAGTGTGTTTTTGCAGATGGTAGGGTCTTGCATGATTGGGGCCCAGGGGAGCACTGTGGTAGTTAGCCTCTTGCCTCCTGATATTCACACCTGCGGTAGTCTCCTCCCACACCGAATTAGGACTGTGACAAATGGAACACAATAGAAGTGATAGCATGTGACTTCCAGGGACAAGACATATAAGGCCTTGTGGCCTCTACCTTGGTCTGTTGAACCCCTGGCATTGGGGGACGCCAGCAGCCATGCCATGCAGATACTCAAGCAGCCTTGTGGAGACACCTGCAAGGAGAGGAACTGAGTCCTGGCACCCAAAGCCACTGAGCCTCAAGCCCTCAGATGAGCACAGCCCAATCAACATCTAACTGCAACCTCATGCGAGACCCCAAGCCAGACCTGCCTCGCCAAGCCACTCCTGAATTTCTGGACCACAGACACTGTGGGAGGAAATAGATGATTACTGTTGTTTTAAGCCACCAAGTTTTGCATGACCTTCCAGCAGTATTTGATCACTACTACATCATCACCCACTATCAGAGGCTCCAATTTTTTTAATCTCTCTTACATGAAGCACAGAGTGGTTGAATAGTAGTCCCAATCTACACGGCAGAGCTACTAAGCTTTGAATAACTAAATATCTATGCTCCCATATATCTGCTCTACCCCTCTTATCTAGCTCTCTCCTTTCTGGGCCATATCTTCATTTAGCCCATCCCCACCCCATCATCACCTCTTTTGGAAACAAACTCATCCCCCCCCCACTTCTCAAATCCTTTATGCTCAAAAAACAACTGCCTAAAACGTGGAAATGGTAGCCAGCCGCTCATGATCTAATATGGCCAATTTGTGACAGATAAAGTTTGTAGCTATATTTGCCAACGGGTTCTCGTGCAGTAGGCTGGTTTAGAAACCACCATAACGCTACGAGACATAGACTTTTTGGCTTTATCTTAAGCTTGTTGGATTGGCTCAAAGAAAGGAGAGTCCTGGCCAAAACAGCAAGAACTTAATTAAGGATAAGATCCATAAGGCAACTGTGAAATCTCAGTTTCGACAGTTAAGCTCTTGAGTGTGGTTTCCATAAGCCCCTTTTGAGCTTTCGATGCAGAAACACAGCCTAAGAAGATGGGAGGAAATACGAACACGAGGCCTTGGATCATTCTGTCTCTGCTCCACTTGGCCCAGAAAGCCTTCCCTCCCTCCCTGGAGTGAGAGACACCCCCCTCCCCCATTGAAGGGAAAGTGCCAAGGCAGTGACACCCGCCATGCCTGCTTCCCTACACTCCTCCTCCCCCCCATTATCCAATCACAGGCCGTGTGTAACGTCCCCCACCTCAGAGCTGTTTGAGAAGCAGGGGTTGCATCTAATTCACGACAGTGCTCATGAGGGTCCCACCGAACCTGAGGCTGACAGGAGAAGATGCTTGGTGACAGCTGAGAAATTGGACATAATCAAAGCTACACAGAGGGACAGTAGACTCATGGCCCCACGAGTTATGGGATTCCATTAACTTGAATTCCGCAAGAAGAATGTCTCAGTTGGGTTAAACTTAGCCGGCTGGGGACCGGCAGGCAGAGCAAAGGGTATGTGGAATGAAAAATACATAGCAAAGCTCTTCGGATACTTTAGCCATTTGAGGAAGGGCTTGAGTGGGAATTTGCAGCAGAGCCATGCACGTTCTCTTGGGAAACATTCCCAACAGCCAGACTTAATTTCCCCAGGGAGTGACCGGTGCTGCCCTGCGATGCCTCTGTAAGGGTTGGGCCTTGCCTGCCTTTCTCTTCTGCTCCCTTTGGAGCACCTCTTTCTCCAACCGTTCACAGTAATGATCAAAGTAATGATGGCCTGACAGCGTGGCTTTGAACCATTATAGACGACTGCTTTTTCTCAACAGGCCCCATGTTTTGACACTCCCAAGCAGAATCATTTGGCAGGGACACAGTTTCCTCACTGAGAGCCTGGGCTCTGCACAAGATGAATCAGGAGCTTTTAGTCATGACTCAGGGAGGGTGGAGGTAACGCAAACACACACTCTACCAGTAAGGACACCTTGAGGAACCAGTGACAGGACACCCAACCCATCAGGCTTGAGCAAAAAGAATTTTGGGAACATCTTCCTGAAAAGTCCAAGATAACTCTAGCTTCAGATGCCACTTGATTCCGGGTTTCAAATGGTCACTAGTGAGCTGCGTTGGTTCATTGCACAGTCCTCTCTTCTGGTTGTCTTCATTTTCAGGCTCTAAGTTGTGGTAAGATGGCTGTCAGCAGCTCCAAGCCTCACCTTCCCAGATTCACACTCAACAGGAAAGAGTTTTGTCTCCCCCAGTTATGAGAAACAATCTCATGGGTCTGGCTGTCATTGGCCCAGATTGGGGCATGTGTCTATCCCGGAACCAATCACTGCAGCCAAGAGAGTGGGGTTGCACTGATTGGCTAATCCTAGGTCACATGGTCCCAAGGTCAACTTAGGCCCATTGTCCTATTCTAATACATGGACAGAGTAGGAAGGACAGGTTATTCCCTAAAGGAGATATGGGGTGCTGGTCCCTTGAGGAGGGTAAAGAGATCATGAGTTGTAATAAAGACAAGCATCCATCACACAGCTGAAGAGAGCACCATATTAGCAGTGGCCCATAATCCCTGCTACATGGGTGAACAGTCCTTGTAGCATTCACATCACTACAGCAGTTGTGAGGAATTACAAATTTTTTAATTCTATTAAAGTATTTAGATGTGTTTTTCCTGATAAAGAGGTTGAAGAGTCCCAGCACCATGAACCATGTGGACATTTGTTTGTTGCCACCCGGGACTCAGGTGCTCCTCCCCAGAGCCCTGGTTTCTGTCTGGGGATAGTGATTCAAGAAGGTGAACTCGAACTTCACTCCACCCAGGGGTGAAGCCAGGGAGCACATTGCTTCCTTTGCCCACCAGGATCAGTCCAGAGGTGAGCCTGGGACCTGAGCTAGTCCGATTAGGATGAATCTTGGGACTAAGCTGGTAATGCTGAGGTGCTCCTTCTCTTTGGCAGGATCTGAATGAAAAGCATGTGGGGAGCTGTGGGCGCCATCTTGGGACCATAGGGGGACTGAAGCTGACTTAGGAGAAAGCATTCAGGACAGCCAAGAGTGGGCTGGATAGAGCTGGTGGTGTCTGACTCCAAATTCAGAGGTTTTCTCATCACATCCCAGACCCATAGATTGATGGGAGGGCTTCCGAAGCATGTGCTTCGATGGGGCACAGTGGCAGGCGTGGAAACCAAACTCTTGCCTCTGGTCCTGGCTCTGCCATTTACTTGCCAAGTCATCTTGGACACGTATTTTCACCTGTTGGGGCCTCATTGGTGCCCAATAGGCCCTAGACCAGTGGTCGGCAAACTCATTAGTCAACAGAGCCAAATATCAACAGTACAATGATTGAAATTTCTTTGGAGAGCCACATTTTTTAAACTTAAACTATATAGGTAGGTACATTGTTATTAACTTAATTAGGGTACTCCTAAGCTGGCCTTTGCTAAAAACATCCTCAATCTGATTGAGGTACGTTCGCTGAGGTCTACCCCTTCCAACTCTCCCATCCACACTCGTCTTGTATACTTGTTTCGTCTATCTCCTTTCGTTCATCCTCTCTATATGTCCAAACCATCTCAACATACCTTTCTCAATCCTCGACACTACAAATCTTTCACTCCACAACGTTCCCTAAAATTAACTTAATAAACTTTACTTAAAGTTTTAAGTCAACTTCGCACTGTACGTGCGCGCCCGCACGTGGTATTTTGTGGAAGAGCCACACTCAAGGGGCCAAAGAGCCGCATGTGGGCTCGCGAGCTGCAGTTTGTCGACCACTGCCCTACCCGTGGCCGGCAAACTGCGGCTCGAGAGCCACATGCGGCTCTTTGGCCCCTTGAGTGTGGCTCTTCCTAAGCCTTAGGAGTTCCCTAATTAAGTTAATAACAATGTACCTACCTATATAGTTTAAGTTTAAAAAATTTGGCTCTCAAAAGAAATTTCAATCGTTGTACTGTTGGTATTTGGCTCTGTTGACTAATGAGTTTGCCGACCACTGCAGACTATACGTAGATGAACAGCATTAGCTAGCACTGTGGTGCTACCTGCCTGCAGGGGTCACTGCTGAGAAGAAAAAGCTAAAAGGAGGGGCGTGGGGCCCCCACTCTCAAGGATCATATTCCCACTGCAGAGCCCCCATAGGCCTCCGGGGGAAATGGGGATGGGCGCTCCTGAGGCTGAGGGAGCCTCCAACAAAGCCAGAACCCTGTCAGGGTGGAGCCCAGAGCTGGAACCTCCTGCGCCTGTGTAAAAGGCTTCATTTATCTTTCTCGGTTCTCTTTGGCCAAGGGAGACGACAGGAGAATGTTTTACTTACTTTTTTTTCTTTTAAGAAAATTTTCCATTATGGAAATGGCATGTGTTTACTTTTAAAAATCCAGCTACAGGGATCTATAACTTCTGGGGGAGAAGACTTCGCAGGGTCAGTACTGACCCTCCTGTGTTTCTCTAGCCACTTGATTCTTCCCTCCTACGGGGGAACACGCTCCTTTTAGCAGAACAGAAGTCTTGCTGGCCATTGGCTACAGTCCATACATTGGGCTAAGCATGAACCTGGAAGCTGCCGGGTGCCTAGTAGGGAAGAGATCTGGCTCTGTCACTAGTATATGCTGTGTGACCTTGGACCACAGTTGATCTTGGGTGAGTTACAAAACCCACGCTAGTCCTGGCCCGGTGGCTCAGTGGGTTAGAGCGTTGTCCTGTACACCAAAAGGTTGTTGGTTTGATTCCTGGCCAGGGCACGTACCTAGGTTGTGGGTTCGATCCCTCGTTGGGGTGGGTGCAGGAGACAAGTAATTGATGTTTTTCTCTCACATCAATGTTTCTCTCCCTCTCTCTCTGCCCCTTTCTCTCTCTCTAAAAGCAATAAAAACATATCCTTGGGTGAGGATTAAAAAACAAAAAAAAAACAGCCCTGGCCAGTAGTTCAGTGGTTAGAGGATCATCCACAAACGGAAGGGTTGCTGGTTCGATTCCTGTCAAGGGCAAGTACCTGGGTTGCAGGTTCTACCCCAGGCCTGGTCAGGGCATGTATGGGAGGTGACCAATCAATGTGTCTCTCTCACATTGATATTTCTTTCTCTCTCTCCCCACTCCCTTCCACTCTCTCTAAAAAATTAATGGAAAAAATATCCTCTAGTGAGGATTTAAAAAAAAATCACTTCCCTCTACCTCAATTTCCTGATTTGATAAATAGGGATTAGAAATACCTAGAGTTGTGAGGATTTCATCACACAAGACAAACAGTCCCTGGCACATAGTAAATGCTTAACAAAAATGTGTTGCTATTATTCTCCAGAAGTAACTCATTTTTACCAGGATGAACAAATGGTCACAGATATACACAAAGTATAAATGATCAGACATGAGATGCAGTGCTTTTTTTTGTTTTCTGTTCTACCCCAAGTTCATCCTGCCTGATGTTGGAATCCCTAGAGCCACCTGGGATTCTCCAAAGGACCCAATGGGGTTGATGTCCCTGGGCCTTTCTGTCCCCCAAGGTTCCAATGCTGTTACGAAGTTCTATGGGGTACCATCTGTGACCTCCTCTCCATGTCCAGATTTAGTTAGAATTTATCCTAAGAAAAAGGACAGCACCTGACATTCTGGAAGAATTTTTGTCCCTGCCCTCATGGTTGTTTTTTTATGGTCCTCTCCTGGGTCTTTTGGGCTTGTTTCTAAGACATACACCCAGATTAGGCTTGTAAAGTCAGTACCTGCACCCAAATCAATCATGTGATCACGACCGTGATCACGAATATCGTTCCCATCAATGTCACCATCTAATCTAAACCATCATCATCACCACCTATTCTTGGCAGCACCATCACATCACCATAAGCACCCCATCACCAATGTTGTCTTTGCCATTTTCATTTTCATCTCTACTATCATCATCGTTAGATTCTCTCTCACATAATCATCTTTACACCTCCATGATCATCTTCTGCTCAGGCCAGTCAGAACCCTTTGGTAGCAAGAGACAGAAACCCAAGTCAACTAGCTTAAGGGGGGGGGAGGGGGCGGAGAGGGGGTTATAGTTCACACACCCAAATTGAAAAGGGCAAGACCATTCTAAGGATGACTATGCTCAAGAGACTCAAACATCCAAACACCAACAGGATGCTTGCTTTCTCTTAATCTCTTATCTCTGCTTCTCTCTGCTGTTCATTTAATTCTCTCCTTTTATAGACAAACCTCAGTCCATGTGAGCTTCAGAGATTTACATCCTGGCTGCATAGCAATGCAAAAGCAAAAGAATTTCCATCTCCCAAGTTCAGATTTTAAAAATCCAAGGAAGGTCCCTGATTGGTCAAGCTTGGTCACCTTTGGGCCAATCACAATGGCTAGAAATGTGTGTTCTTGTAATTGGTCCAGCTTGGTCAAGTGCCAACACAGCCATGTATTTGGGAGAAACTTGGTGAACATGTGGATACTCAGGTTTGTATCCACATTCAAACTACTGACTACTAACACCACCACCATCACCATCACTTATCTCCACCATCTCCACCACCACCCTCTCCACTATCATCACTCTTTTCCTGGGAGTTTTAATGTGCCCAGCCCTGACTTCATATTGGGAACCTCAACAACTTTGAGTTTGATGAAGTCTCCAGCCCTTCAGAATTTTCCATCTCTGGGAAACAAGAAAGTTGACATGTTGAAGGAGCTAGACTCCTAGTCAGTGGCCATGGGATGGAGCAAAGAGGGAGGCTGTGGGGACAGAATCCAGCACATTAGAGTCCCCGGCCAGGCCCAGTGTGACCGTTGCCTGTGCCCAGCCCAGAGGGGGAGCAGCCATTCCTTCAAATATGCAAAGCTCCCACACTAGCTCAAGGCCTGCAGTTTGCCCGAGCAGTCAGCACATCTGCCCCCTCCCGCAGGGGGCTGTGGCTTGCTTTTGGCCCCATGCCTCCTGCTCCTGCTCCATCTTTGAGCAAACATCTGTTTCCAGATGTTGTCCCAGAGCCTTACAAGCCAAGGGAAGATTTGCATTAATAGATCTACAATAAGCCCGACTGTCGGTGGTGAGCTAATGTCAGGAACCGATCAATCAAGGAAAGCAAGACCCTCGTTTCCTGATGGGGGAGTGGGTATAGGAAAGACAAACAGGGCACTCCCCCCCCCCAACTTTAGAAATGACATTAACAACAGCCTTTAGGGAAAAGGGAAGAAAAAGGCCTTTGTAATGAGCTCACAGGAATGTTCCAGGCAGTTCTGCTTTCAAGCTACAGCTGGGGAGAGAACAAGAAGGAGAAAAACTCCCTCTGGGCTCCCTCCTCTGGGTTTACTGGCCATTGGCTACAGTCTGGGCATTGGACTAAGGTTGAACGTGGAGGCTGTAGGGTGCCTGGTAGGGAAGAGACCTGGCCCAGATCTGGCTCTGCCACTAGTATGCTGTGTGATCTTGGACTACGTTCTGACCTCTCTGTGCTCAGTTTCTGCAAGTGAATGTGCCAGAGGAGGCTTGGAGGATGTATCGAGGTTCATCTGGGCAAAGGGTAGGAATTCTCTCTATTTTAAACCAGGAGAGCTGCTCTCTCTCTTTTTTAAAAAATATATTTTATTGTTTTATTTTTTTTTTTTTACAGAGAGGAAGGGAGAGGGATAGAGACTTAGAAACATCGATGAGGATGTGCCTGCAACCAAGGTACATGCCCTTGACCGGAATCGAACCTGGGACCCTTCAGTCCGCAGGCCGACGCTCTATCCACCGAGCCAAACCAGTTAGGGCATGGAGAGCTGCTCTTAAGATGAAGCTCCAAGACTGAACTCCATGGTCAAGGCAAAGAATTCCACAGTGATGGGGGACTAGGGACAGGGGAGCACACAGAGACACCACCCCATAACTTGTAGTTCCCAGATGCTCGTAAACAGGGACCTGCTTTAGTAAACGAACGGTGCTCTCCATTACCCGTCTGTCATCAACCACAAACATCTGTCTTAACCCTGTTCCCGGCCTTTCCGACAGCTCTTCCTGCCTGTCAGGGCGAGCTCAAGCCCTGGGCTGCTTCTCCAAGCACATTCTTGGGGCGCCTTCCACCATCTCGGTGCTGAGCCCAGATTCCGAGCCCTGTTCCCACAGGCTGACAGCTCGGAGGGTCTGCCTCTCACTCGCACTCCTGAACTGATTGTTCTTCCTCCAAAGAGCTGCAGATGGGGCCCTAATGGATGCATTTGCTCCAGCTTTCTGACGTCTGGCTGCATCAGGACCATCACCATAATCTCTTCTGGGTTTTGTACTTTATTAGAGCCTCACACACATGATCTCATTCGAGGCTCTCCGCATTCCCCTGAGGAGGAATTAATATTCCCTTACCCTAGCAGGAGGCTGAGACCCGGAGAGGTTAAGACACTCACTGAAGGGCACACAGTTTGTAGATGGAGAGGCCAGGACGAAGAGTTTTGGTTTCAAAGATGATGCTTTATTTCAACTCAAACTGAGTCAGCAAAATGCTTTCACCCCAAGTGCTAATCTCAATAGATTGATAATAGCCTCCTGCGTTGAGAAGCCTAAGAAGAATGTGTGTGTGTGTGGGGGCGGGGGGGGGGTTCTGTAATTGATTAGTGATGTCTGCCAATGATGTGGAAATGGGAGTGTTGGTATATATGCCAAACATGGCCAGACCATGCCATCTGAAAAGAGAGGAATGAAAGGGACAGATGGTTGGGGCTGTTGGGGATAAGGCTGCCACATGATGCATCCTTGGCAAGGATAGACCACACAATTTGTAACTTCTGTTCTATTCTCTCAGTCCTCTCCTCTCCTCTGTCTGGATCTTGCCCTGGTGCAGGCCCAGCTCACCTCTTCCAGGAAGCCTTCCTGTACTTCACCCCAACTCCAAGTCTCCACCCATCTCTTTCTCCACGTGCGAGTCACTACTCATCTGCCTGTTTGTTTGGCCCTCAGCTCATGCTGCCTGGCACTGCTCTTCTCTTTCCCATGCATGTAAGTCCCTAGAGAGACCCCATGAAGCTGCAAGCTCTGTGGGCCCCTGACTCTGGGTTTTGCTCCTACTAGGAGCTCAATAATAGGTGTGGACTGATAGATGGGTCAATGACCTATACTGTCCCTCCTCTCAGCTGCAGGAACACAGGGTGTGAGACGGGGCATGAACTGTTTGGTCTTTGTTGCGTGTCCCCAGTCTCTGCAGTTACGATCATGGCCATGGCAGTCTCACATTAAGTACCGGCATGGCACTGAGCATGCACCATTGCCTCTAGTCCTCACAATGGCCCTAGGAAACAGGGCTTGTTCTCCTTATATTTCAGATTTTAAAAACAGGTTCAGAGAGGTTACTTAATTTATCCAAGATTGCACAGCTAGTCAACAGTAGAGCTGCCCATGAAACCACTCAGAACAGCCTCTAAGGAAGCAGAAATTGGGTCCCAGGGTTTTCCAATGCTTGAACAAAGGCCAAGATTGAGACTTCTGCTGAGTTATTCCTGAACCACCTGAGACCAGAGGGCTAGGGGCTATTTGGGGCCTCCAGCTGCTCCTGCAGAGGCCACCAGGAGAGAGCTGGTCTGGGCAGGATCTGGGCACCAGGCATGGACTTTGCTAACCATAATAACATCCCCAAAATCCTACAGTGTCAAGTGATTCTGTACGAAGGTCCACTAGCCGACCCTATCAGGCTTTCTTCCCGGTCTGGGGTAGACAGTTACATCTGTGGCTTCCAGGGCAGCACACATCCTGGAATCGGGTTCTTGGATAGTTCCCTGCGCTTGAATCTGGTCTTGGCCATGTGATTTGTTTTGGCCAATGAGACATTGCCAAGTGTCACAGAGGCAGAGGCGTCATAAACATTTGCCCAGTGGAACTTGTCCTCCTGGAACTCTCCCTTTGAAAGCCGGTCACCAAGCAGTGAAGAAGCCCAGGGCAGCTATGGGGTGATGAGGGACCACCTAGAGTGGCCCTAAAGGATGGGAGGCCATCTTGAATGTCCGAACCTCAGCCAAGCTGTCATAATGCAGCCACGTAAGTGACCTCAGCCACACTACTTAGAACAGAAGAACCACTCTGCTGAACCCTGTCAACCCACAGGATTGTGAGAAATAATGAGTCATTCTATTTAAGTCACTAAGCTTTGGGGCAGCTATAGATGACTAAAATACTGTCCCTAGTTACTGCCACTGTCACTCCTAGTCCTGATTCAGAAGCATGTACATGTTGTTTTGTACACATTCAGACCAAAGCAGATGACACACATAGAGACCGGCACACGCCCCTTTCTGGTCACATGAATGGGTACATATCCACACCTACACACACACACACACACACACACACACACACACACACACACAGGGAGTGGCTTGGAGCCAGCCCACTTGTACTGTGGAGCAGCCCTGAGCAACCACAGCATTTGCCCTCCCCTGCGTGTGCCTGCTTATATGTGTGTGCAGAAATGTGCATGATCTCATTGCACCAAAACACAAGACCAGACAAAGTCAAGTACAAGCAGTGAGACACTAGATAGATGGCAGCTGGTATCCACACTCACACACACGTGCACACAATCACTCATGGCCTGAAACCATAGCACCCAAATTCCTCCACACCCTTCTGCCTGCAGAAGAGGGTCCCCAGCACTTGCATCAGCACAGCCTCCACACTTGGCTCTGCTCTCCACTTAAGGAGAGAGTTTGTTTTGGCCCCAGTTAATAAGGCCCCCAGGGCCTCCTGGGCAGGCTGTCTCTCCCCCACACATCTGCAGCCCTTGCCCTTGACCCCATCCCCTGCTCTGTAGAGTCACAGCCAATGGTCTGATTGGCCTGGCTGAGTGGGAAGGAAATGGGGACTCGGAAAGGCATTTCCCAACGTCTGACCTACTGCTCCAAGCAGGAGCTTCGCCCTGGCCCCCAAACCACAAAGAACTCCCCCCAGATACACTGCACGCTACTTTCCCCGACCTGGGGCAAGCGGATTGAATAGTAGAGCCTGTGCCCAGGCAAGATGGGGAGCTTGAGCCCAAGGGAATACCTGCCTTGCTCATCTTACCTCCCCTCCGAGCCTGGCCTCCAGTCATGCTCTCCGGGATCTCCATCTGGTGCAGGTCAACAGCTCCCAACACCCAGCACAGCAGCACAGCCCCTTCAATGGCTCCCCTTCACCCTCAGGACAAAACCCAAGCCCCTTATCCTGCCTGGCCGCTGCCCACCACCTCAGCATAAGCCCCAACCTTTCCCCTTTCATCCCATGTTCAGCCACAGTGAACCACTCACAATTCCCCCAAAGCCCATGCTCGTCCTCACCCCCGGGCCTTCGCATAAGCAGGGTCCTCTGTTGGGCATGGCCTCCCTGTACCCCTTTCTCTAACTAACTCTGCTCATCCTTCAGGTCTCATCCCCCAAGCTGACAGGGGCTCCTCTTCTGTGCTCCCCAAGCGCCCACTAAGCACTTAACCCTGTCGGCCTCCACCACTGGCCTGCCTTGCTCTCCAATGTGTCTCCAATACCAACCAGCACAGGGCCTGGCTCCATAGAGATGTGCTGAATGGCTGGATTTCTGAGCTGGAAAGGCCCTTACACAGCCCAGTTCTCCTTCCCCTTCGTTGCCCATCCATCTCGAAAACTCACATAGTAAGTGGAAGTAGATGCACATGAGTTGTTATAAAAATCATAAAATAACAGATCTTTCAACCAGATGTTTAATTTTAAAACAGCGAACATGGCAGACTTTCTAGAGACTGTCAATGGCTTGACAAAGCAATCCAGTCTCTTCCCTTGGGCTCTCGCGCTGCTTGGTAATGGGCGCTGCTGGTCATGTACCAGCAGTACAACGGGAAGTGCACCATCTAATGAAAAAGAGTTGATTTTGAAAACAGATACATTTTGAAGTTTATTCCTGGTGCCAGGTGTCCCTTAGCTGTGCACTTTGGGGCTTACGTGCCTGCCGTTTCCTTTTTTTATGGGAAAGCTATAAAACGGGAGACTTGCCGCTGTGCCACGCTTCATGAAAGCAGCTCCTCATTCAGAGTCTGCAGGCACGTTTGATTTCAGATCCAAACATAACCTCAAAGAGAGCTTGCCCTGATACTTCAGTGTGGGTCTTGGTAGTATGGGCTGTACATGGAGCAGGTGCAGATTGCGTCTGATTTCCAAGTTAAGTAATATATTTGGGAAACAGCCAGAGCTAGAAGCCATCCCATCATTCATTCATTCACTCACTCATTCATTCAAACCTGGTCTTTAAGACCAGTGGCAAGATGGCCCCAGCAGCAGTTGCTATTCTTTTAGAAAACCCTTTGCAAAGAGAGGTATCCTTTCCCAGTCACTCCAGCCTGATTCTCATGAGCCTGACCGGGGCCACACGCCCATCTGCAGCCTAACTACTGTAGTCAGGGGAGACAGACTAGTTCACATTCCTGAGGGCCAGGTATGGGGTCAACACCATTAAAGCCACACAGACTGCGAGTTAGAGGGTCCCCCGAAGGAAACTGAGCCACAGTTATGAGGAGAAGGGGAGGTAAAACGATGGTGTCCACGCTCCTGTGGCCTCCACAGGTGATTCTGACACGCAGCCAGGTGAAGAGTTGTGGGTAGGAAGTGTGACCAGCATTCTGACATGGGGAGAGAAGGAGGAGTCTTCAGGGAGGAATGAAAATCAGGCCAGAGAGACGGGAGTAGATGAGGCAGCGGGTCTCAGGGGCTGGGATGGTAACAGTTTGGGGAAGTGAGAGGTCAAGGCTGCCAAAGCCACAGTGAGAGGAAGAGAAGTGGGATTCCCTCCATAAAACTGGGCTTGGAGCAATTGGCAGGGTTTTAAGGTACAGAGAACAGGTGAGTGAAGGATGAACTCCCTGGCAGAGGGTCCAGCAAATATGTGGAAGCAAAAAACAAAACAAAAAAAAAAAAACCACCAGAAAATGCTTGAGGAACAGACAGCTTAAATGCACAGGGACCATTTTCTTAGCTTTCCACTCTGGTACCCGGAATACCCATTTTTATCTGGGAGTGTAACCGTGACCACAGGTTGAAGTCAAGCTCCTTGGCTTAGCATTGGAAGCCTTCTATCTCCTGGCTACAGACAAGAAACCCGATTTCTTAGGGATTTGTCCTGAGTCACGGGATTCCCGCCCTTCTCCCCGGAAGCCACAAAGCACCTTCTTGCGGCCTTCGCTCTGTTTTGTGGATTTTTCACTCTCTGCCTGTTGTGTCTGAACGTATCTTATCTTCCCCTCTGGACTTTGAGCTCCTGGAGACGAGGGTCTTTTCAGCCCCGTGTCTCCAAGTTGCAGGCTCTGCTTCTGCAGAAAGAGGTTTCAAGATAAGCCCAGTTACCCTGTAACAGGGCCTGCGGTGGCCGGGCGATACTTAACGGGGAGGGAGCACCCCCAGGGCCAAAATGTCACTCTGTGTATGAAGAAGGGGGGACATTTGGGGATAGGGCCCCCCGACTCAGGCTGAGGCCTGAATCCCACCACTGCTACCCCCAGCGGTCAGTTGTGGGGAAAAGAGGCTGTGACTCATCTTGGGGTTGACATTTCTTCCTGTTGCACAACTGGGAGCCCAGAGGTGCTGTATCTTAGCTG
>NW_005871340.1:1104523-1105833 GCF_000147115.1 Myotis lucifugus | reverse complement strand
CCACACCTGGACCCGCCCTATGTTACAGAGGCCAAGGTTGAACCTGAGCCCTTTAAGAGCCCAAAGCTGAGCATGGGGAGGGAGTGGCCCTAAACCCAAGGCCAGGCTGGAGCTGCATTCTTTGGGGGGAGTGAGTAGCCGCTTGGCATTTTCCCTTTGATACTGATACAGGCATTTTAATAGCTGCAATGACCAGGCGGGTGATGTTTCAGCTGTGGCCACGCGGGGCATTCCAAGAGGCCCCGGCTGCCCACAGGGGCAAAGCAGGAAGGCTTCTCTGTGCAGAACGGCTGGGGTCCAGCCCAGGGCCTCAGAAAGTTTTCCACCTGCCCCTGAGCCTCAGCCTGGGGAGTTCTCTGTAGGGGTCTCAACTCAGGTGCCCAAGTAGGTGAAGTTGGCCAGGGCGAGGGTACCGTGGTGACCTGAAGAGCACACGCCCCCCTTAGAGGGGCCACCATCACTCAGCACCACCCGACGGTTGCTGTGGCCCAGTGATGCCAGGTCCTCCTATTGCACGAGGGATCAGAAATCTGGACCTTTATGCGATTCTCCTGTTTTGTAAGCAGCCGATGTTTATTGAGCATTTACCATATGCCAGGCCATGTTCTAGCACTTGAGGATGTGGCAGTGATTTAAAACAGACCAAAACACCCATGTCCTTGTGGTACTTACGTTTTAGTTGTGGGGGGAGACACTAAGCAAGAAAATTAGGCACCAACAACAAGAAAATCCTAAGGAGAAAACAAAACAGGGAGGAGGAATAGTAAGTATATTGCAGGAGGGCACTAGGATTAGGAAGGCCTTATAGAGAGTGAGCCAGGTGGTTAGCTATAAAGAGAACATCCCAGGCAGCGAGGACAGCACGTGCAAAGGCCCTGAGGTAGGAGGAAGCCTGGCATGTGCAGGCACTTCAAGTGGGCCTGTGAGTCACCCTGGCTGCCATGCTGAGTGGTCTGTGGGGCAAGGGCAGAGGCAGGGGATTCCTCAGGAGGCTGTGGCAGCCATCACACCAACGTTGATGAAACTTGGACCAGAGGGGTGGGAGTGGTGAGACGGGGTCAGATCCTGGCCTTGTCTGGAAGGTAGAGAGCAGGAGTTGCTGACTCATGGGTGTGGAGTGAGAGAGAAGGAGGCATCACTGATGATGTCAAGGTCTTGAACAATGGGCAGGCTGCCAGTGCCCATTACCTGTGATGAGGGAGGGGTAGGCTGGGAAGAAGGGGTAGAACATGAGAAGCTCAGATTTGCTGGCTAATTTGGGGGTGCCTGCCCGTGGTGATGTCAAGCGGGCAGCTGGATAAGTGCATCTG
>NW_005871340.1:1102286-1103445 GCF_000147115.1 Myotis lucifugus | reverse complement strand
TCGCACAGTGATGTACATCAGGACTCCTTTACGAAGGACGGCTTAATCCCACTCGAAGCCTGTTTTCGTAAATACATGTTAATGGGAGCACAGCCCTGCTTGTGTTGCTTTCGAGCTGTCTATAGCTGCTTTACGCCGACACAGAGAGTTGAGTGGTTGTGACGGAGACTGTTTGGCTCACAGGGCCGGACATAGTGACTAGCTGGCCCTCTGCAGACAGCGTTTGCTGACGAGTGGTGTAAGGGATCCAGGCCCAGGGAGGCAACAGGTGTGCAGTGGGAGGGACACCTGCTGCTGAGATGCCCTGGAGCAGGCGGAGGGGAGGACCTGCTGAGCAGGTAGGGGGTTGGCCTTATCTGGGGGCACAGACGGACAGGCAAGAGGAGAGAAGGGGCTCTAGCCGGTTTGGCTCAGTGGATAGAGCGTCGGCCTGCGGACTGAAGGGTCCCAAGTTCGATTCCGGTCAAGGGCATGTACCTTGGTTGCGGGCACATCCCCAGTAGGAGGTGTGCAGGAGGCAGCTGATCGATGTTTCTCTCTCATCAATGTTTCTAACTATCTCTCTCCCTTCCTCTCTGTAAAAAATCAATAAAATATATTTTTTTTTAAAAAAAGAGGAGAGAAGGGGAGTGTGCCCACAGGTGGGCAGGTGTGTATGGTGGTGGGACCTCTGGAAGGCCTCTTCTGGCGGCTTCTGTTTTCTCAAGGTCACCAGGTGACCGCGTGTTGGGGTTGGGAAGAGAAGGTGTGAGAACTACTAGGACAGGAAGATGAGGGAACGAGGGCAGCACAACACGCTCGCTGGGCTTTGCGCTGAGATAATGATCACGATTGAAGTGAAGCCAGTCACCAAGCCGTGCACTCTCCTGGCTTCCTTCTGCTGCGTGGGCACCAGCGCGGGGTCCGTGGGAACATTCAATCCACTAGGTCTGTGGCTTAGCCAGGAACATGTGCTGAAGGGAAGGGTATGCTGAGCAGCCCGGGCTGTAGCCAGGAGAGTGACTGTAATCACTGACACTGAGCAAGGAGGACGTGAAATGTGGTGGTGAGGGACAGTGAGAAGTTGCCCGCAGCTGGAGGGAGCCCGGGTTGAGTGAGTCGCGTTATGAGTCACGCTTGCGTGTGTACGACGGCTGGAAGTGGGCGATGTCGGATTATA
>NW_005871340.1:1096488-1102186 GCF_000147115.1 Myotis lucifugus | reverse complement strand
GGCTGGACGGAGCCCGGGGTTGAGGCGTTGGAAGGAGGGAGCTGCAGAGACGGTCAGTGGGCGGACTTGAAGCCCGGGCTCTGGAAGGGGTGTGGCGATGTCGGGATTTAATACTTTTCAAAAATAAACACTGTGCAGGCCAAGAAAACCCACCCACACCCTGAATGCAGCCAGTTTCCCATCTCTGTCAGATGTCTCCTTCCCCTCTTTTTTCTTAGATATTTTTATTGATTTCAGAGAGGAAGGGAGAGGGAGAAAGAGAAACATCCATGATGAGAGAGAATCGCTGACTGGCTGCCTCCTGCACACTCCACACTGGGGATCAAGCCCACAACCCCGGCATGTGCCCTGACCTCCTGGTTCAATGGAACCATGACCTCCTGGTTCATAGGGCGACGCTCAACCACTGAGCCACACCGGCTGGGCTGTCTCCTTCCCTCTTGATGGTGTCCCTGGCTCCCGATCCGCCTTTCTATCCTAGGCCTCTCTCCAGAGCTCCAGAACCACACGGCCCTGCCCACCTGGACTCCTCCACTGGGGCAGCCCTCCAGCTCAGCTTGTCATCTTCCCACAAGCCTGCTTTTGCCCCTGTCCTGTCCCCATGGGGGCATCTTGGCGGCCATGGCAGAGCCTGGTCCTACCCTCTCCCCACCAGGCCCATCCTGTGCCCTGTGCATTCCTCCCCTGCACATCCCTCCCCTTGTCTCCATCCTGCCATGCCACACCGCAGACCACTGTGTCTCTCGGTGGCATGATGACTGTGACAGCCTCCAGAGAGGAACCCCAGCCTCCAGCCTTCTGTCCGTCTCCATCTCCAGGGCCCAGCCCGCGCTTGGCCTCTTGTTGCTGTTGAATGAGTGACAACCCCAATGGTTGCAACCTGCAGCCAGAATGCTGCACACTCGGCTGGCTTTGGCTCGTCAGTCACTGAATGGCCTTGTCACTTAGCAGACTTCTGTCACACACCTACTGTGCGCCAGGAACAGCCACCAATAAGTCTCTCAAGAGCCCAAGGTCATTGGTGGGAAGGGAAGTCGATAGGTGCGGTCCCCGATGGAACGTGGCGTTGGTGAGCGGGGCTCAGAGCTGGGCATCATGGGGCCTTTCACCAGACTTTGTCCTGGGAGGGCACGTGTTCGCCCAGCGGCCATTCTGTGCCCACCTGTGGCCGAGCCTCAACATCCATCCACAACGTTTGTGCACCAGTCTCCCTTTTCTGAGTGAGGGGCTCCCCTTTGAGACTTCCTCCCTTCCTCCCCTTCCTGCCTCTCTGCCCCTCTGCCCCTTCCTCCCTCAGCGTCCTCACCCTGCCTGTCGCTGTGCTCCCTCTCCCGGGGCATTTGTGTGCACCTTTCTCCAGCAGGGTGGAGTGGACTTTGCACCAAAAAGCCTGAGTTCTTGTCCCAGATCCATCACGTACCAGCTGTGTGACCTTCAACAAGTCACTCAGCCTCTCTGAGCCTCCATTTCCTTAAGTAAAACATGAGTTAAATTTGTTAGATTGTGAAAAATAGATGTGATTCTCTGTATAAAGCACCCAGCTCAGTGCCAGTACAGATCAGGGCTGAGCAGACATGAGTTTGCTGCGAATCACCGGGAAGCTTTCCTGGCCTTCCCTCTCCACCACCAACCAGAGGTGACGCCTCATCCCACTACACCTCCCCCTCGACCTTTCTTCACGTCTCTCCTGGCCCACCCTGAGTGGCAGACGACACAGTAGTTAAGTGCTGGAGAGCTGCTGGTGGGGGCCAGCTGGCATCCTAACTGTCCACATGTCAGGGACTACTGGACGCTGTCAATCAGGGCCAGCCATCGTGCAGGCCCCATGCGGCCAGATCTTCCAGTTTTCCAGAGAAATTAGAAATGCAGATGTGCATGTAAAATCAACCTCTTCAAAATATTGGCAACAAATTCAATGAAAAAAAATATCTGTGGGAACCAATTAAAATACATCTAAGGGCCAATTTGGCTCGGGGGCTACCAGCTTCAACTGCTGCACTAGCTTTGGAGAGTGTGGGTTCAAGTCCCAGCCTTGCTCCTCCCCTGACCTTGGCCAGGCTACAGGCTGCCATCTGTGCTTCAGGCTCCTCACCTGTAACATGAGTGCAGCAATAGCTAACATGTACCAAGGGCTTTTCTTTCTATACGTCGGCCTTTTCTTTCCTCTCAGTAACCCAGTGAGGTAGGGACTGTTAGCAGCTCACGGTCCGAGGCCTGTGCGTGGACCCAGGCAGCCTGGCCCGGAGGCATGCCTGTTAACCTCTGTGCATGGCCCCCGCCCAGGGTGCTTGTGAGAACTGAGGCGCTCAGCGCACCACGCTGACAGCGTAAGCACCCCAGGCACCGATGCTCCTGGGCATGTGCGTGTCCGTTTACAACCATGGCAATAGCAGCTCCTGGTGGGCAGGGGGTGCCCCCCTCTACTTGTCGCCACCTCTTGGGGCCTTGCAGGTTAGCTCAGTGATTTGCAAGCTGGTGAGGAAGAGGTTTGATGGAGGCAGAGGACCTGCCCAGCCTCCAGCCCACCACTCCTGCCTGGGCCTCGCTTGAGAGGGACACAAGAAGAACAAGTCACTGTCCCTGCCCCGGGATCCAGCAGGAGCCCACACTAGCCAGGAACCAAAGAGCAGAGAGCCGAGAGAAGCAGGCATGGTGACCGTGAGTGAGCGGTGCGGGAAGGCCGCAGTAAGGCCGCAGTAAGGCCGCAGCTGGCTTGCAGGGTCCTGTGATGGGGGTTAATTTCTTTAAGAGCGCTCCGAAGACAGCAGACACTGAAATTAGCTAGATGGGACCTTTCCGTCTGCTTCTTATTACCCAGACGTCCGGTGGCCAGTCTTTGATCCTGGAACAGCCCTCCTGCCAGCCCCCAGGGGCCCCTCTCCCACACCCCCACCGCACCAGCCCACAACGATCCCCAGCGCTTGGCCACCAGGACGCCCAGTGACTCCTCTCCTCTGTCTTCTTGTGCAGAAATGGAAGCTCCACTCTCGGAGGCGCCGAGAAGCCCCGAAGACGTCTCCGGGGTGTCACTGCCCACCAGGTAAGGAGCCTGCGAATGGTGATTAGGACGGGACGCCCTCCAGAGGCCCTCTCATGGGTATGCTCTGGCCACACCCTGCTCGGGGCATCGCTTTTCATTTGAAAGATGGAATGGCAATATCTGTGGTACTGCCTTTCCTCTACTCATTGATCGGCCCACACATCCCCTATCCATCATTCATTCATTCAAACATTCATTCATTCATTCATGAACGCTCCTATGGGCCTTCACCAGTGATGGCGAACCTATGACACCCGTGTCAGAGGTGACACGTGAACTCATTTTTTTGGTTAATTTTTTCTTTGTTAAATGGCATTTAAATATATAAAATAAATATCAAAAATATAAGTCTTTGTTTTACTATGGTTGCAAATATCAAAAAATTTCTATATGTGACACGGCACCAGAGTTAAGTTAGGGTTTTTCAAAATGCTGACACGCCGAGCTCAAAAGGTTCGCCATCACTGGCCTTCACTATATGCACCACGTTGGGAAATCAGACAAGATGATGGGCATGACTACGTTTTTCAAACCCTGAAGGGTTATGCAGCATTGACGAGAAGAGAAGCCCAAGAGGGCAGGGACCAGGCTTATCATGGTCACTGTTACGCGTCCAACTCCTGACACATAGTGGGCGTACAAAAGTGTTTGTTACTGGAATGAGTGAAGTACCCCGATGGTAAAACTCCCCTGCCCTCACGCGCACTCGTGCTGTATGGTGTGCTTCATGCTGTGTGGTGTGGAGACGACCTGCACAAACGCACCAGAGCACACTGCTCACGGTCAAGGTGATGCGGCGCAACTGAGCTAACCAGGCCAAGCTGGATGCAGGTTCTGCTCCCACATTTACTAGCCCTGTGTGGGCGGGTCACCTCCGAGGGCACCCCTTCTAGGGCTTGTTCCTCTGCGCAGAGCGACCCGCTCCTCGCCGAGCCTGCTCATCTGGTCACAGCTATGTACCGAGTCCCTGCTCTGTGCTGAGCGCCATGCTGCATGTTGGGTTCAGTTTCATTGCAAACAGTTAATAATAATGATAGGTCAGTTCATCCGGACTTTTCTAGGTTGCTGACTATTATTATTAAGGCATGAGAATGACAGATGAGCAAGTTTCATTGTTCCCATGGTAACTGGCACGGGCTGTACTTTTGTGGGGATGAGGAAGAAAGTCCCAAAAACGGGTTGGGGGAGAAAATAATCAAGTCATCACAGGGGCCTTCCCGATTGGCTCAGTGATTTGCCAGCTGGTGAAGACAAGGTTTGAGGGAGGGCAGGGGACCTGCGCAGCCCCCAACCCACCACTCTACTCCGGACCTCTGCCGGCTCAGAGTGTGGCCCCTCGATACCACCGTGGGCAGGTGGCATTGGCAGGACACTAACTGAGCTCTCCGGCAGGCCCTCCATGGACAGAGGGGCCGAGGAGCCCCAGGAGCCCTCACCATGGTCCCCAAGCCAGGGGAGAGGGGCCAGCATGTATTGAGCATGTGGGAAGGGAAGGGACAGCATTTGCTGGAGCATGAGTGGCCGAGGTGGGAGTCACAGTGCAGGGGGGCTGCCACAGGAGACGGTGGCACCGTGATGCGATTCAGCTGGCCCCAGGCAGAAGAGGGTCATCTGGGTTAATTAAAAGGGTGTCCAGAAGCCCTGGGAAGCTCCCTCCCTCCCTCGGGGCCCAGGAGATTGAGCCCTGGGATCTGGGAACGCTTTGGGGAGAAGAATGCCAAGATTAATGAGATGCGATGAAGGCAAGGCTGGCGTGGCAGGCTGGGCAGAGCGGCTGTGGGTAGCATCAGGGTTTCGAGGGCCACCCACGTTTCAAATCTTCGTGTCTGGCATCTCTGTAACTCTGGTCAATTGCAGTTGGTCTTTTTGCTCAGGGTGTAGCATGTTGGGGAGGGGCAGGAGATTTGGAGCCATGAAAATGCGGGTTTGCATTTCAGCTCCACGTTTCCCAGCTGTGTGGCCTTCCGAGAATTATTTGCCCTCTCTCTGCTTTGGTTGCCTCCTGTGAAAAATGGGGATAAATTAGTGCCCATCTTGCAGGTATATGGCGATGATTCAGAGAGATAATTGTGGGAAGTATTGAGCACCTTTCCTGACTCCTACTGAGCACAATTATTTCCCCCTGAATTCCTCTTGCACTTTAAAGACGCTCAGAAATCCTCATGAGGCACCATATCCTGGTGCTGGGGGCGATGCGGGCTGCACGTCTGTGGCAAGACAGAGGCTTACCCTTCTCTCCTCCCTGCCTGATTGGGCTTCGCAGGCCCTGCCCCTGTCAGGGTGGGTGCCTAACCAATGGGTATCAATTTTGTGCTTGGGAGAGTCTGGCTTTGGTGGTCCTGGGAGGCTGGGAGCTGGGGACGATGTGGTAGGAGGGAGGGAGGATTTGGAAGAATGAGAGTTTGTGTGGGACCCCGGGCTCTTGGTTGGGGAGGAGAAAGCGGCGAGGCAGCAGGAGCAGCTCAGAGGTGGTGGGGAGGAGGGGCACATGGGGTGAAGGGACACGGGGAGGGGCCACCAGCAGGGAACGAGGTGGCCAGGAGATGGGAGGAGAGCGAGCAGGGACTTCCGGAAGGGGTGTCCGGGTGTTAGGGAATTCCCCAGAGGGCAGTTTGGCCTGAAGTATAGACCAGAGCCAGGCAATTAACACTGAGGGCA
>NW_005871340.1:1093032-1094772 GCF_000147115.1 Myotis lucifugus | reverse complement strand
GCCCCTCGCCAGTGTGCAGAGCCTCAGCCCATGATTTAGGTATACTATTAGAGGTATGCTAATGAGAGCATTCTATGAGATGTATGCTAATGAGGTGCAGATGAAGTGTCAGGGATTCCAGAGGAGCTTGCCCTCTGGGAAAACGTCCCTGAGGAGGTGGCACTGGAGGCTGGAGACAAGGAACAGGGAAGCAGGTAGAGGCAGAGACACAGCTGCCACCATCACTCTAGACCCCACATACAGGACTCCAACAGGGAGGAGGGAGGTCCCCTTCCTTGCAGGCTGGAAGACAGTGGTTCAGGGAAGGGGGGCTGGCCCTGCCATGGTCGCCAGGTGGCTTCCGTCTCTGGGCTCCTGTCACTGCTTCATTCTTGCCGTCCCCCTGGCCAGCATGGAAGGGGGCGGGGAGGAGGGGGCAGGAGAACTCATGCCCAAACCCTGAGAGCAAAACTAGAAGGAAAACAACCTGACCCGCATCACTTCTGCTCCTGTCCCATCGGCCAGCACTTAGTCCATGGCCCCCCAGGTCCCAGGGAGCCGGAGGGGTTTTTGCTGGGTGGCCACATGTCCAGGTACAACTTAGTTACTCTGGGAAGTGGGAGAACAGTTACGTAGGGACAGCTCACAGTCTGCACAGAGGCCCTCCCGGGGAGGCAGCAGTGTGGACAAGGCTCTGGGAGTGAGAAACTGGCAGGGCCACCCGGGGCGGGCAAGCAGGTGGGCACAGAAGCAGTGATGGGAAATCAGGGTGGGAAAGGCAGCCAAGGGCCAGACCGAGGGGTTCCGGCTCAGCGCCCTCCGTTCAGAGGGAGGCAAAGGGTTTTCACCAGGAGCATGATTGGTTGGTAACGGCTGCCCGGGGGCTGAGCTGAGTCGGATTCTGAGGCTGAAAAGGCACAGCAACCACGGAATGATTTGCGCGGCGAATGCCTAGCAGTGGGCCGCGATGCCTGTGCCCTGGCTTTGTCACCCCGCGGGAGATGATGTTGCATCAGAGAAGGTTCGGGGAATAGGGATAGGACCCGGTCCAATTTGGATCCTGGAGCCAGAACTAGCAGTGATGTGGACAATGGCTTGGAGAGGCGGGAGCCCCTTGCAGCAACAAAAGCGTCTGAGATGCCATGAACAGGGCTCTATTCTCTCATGTGTTTCCATTTACGTTCGCGCGGGAACTGCTCTGGGGCTTGGTTGTTTTCCATAGGTGGTGAGAGCTGGTGTCCGCACGTCCTGAAGCCCTGCCTCTGTCCAGCCTTGCCCTGTTTGCCCTGGCACCCGTTTTTGCCCCCAGCAGCCTCATTGCATTTACATGGGCAGGGCCCGTGGCCAGAGCTTCTGTCCCCAGCTGGGCCCCTCCCGCCTCCCCTGGGCTCAGCGGAGCGGAGCCACAGCCCCCCTTTCTTTGTGGTTCTCCGTATTTCAGACTCAGCTAACCCAGAAAAGGGAGACTGCAGAACAAAGTGTCCCTGGTGCCACTAATAAAGAAAAAAGATTGCAGGGCTGATGGCTGCTTTAGGGAGAACATTTAAACCAAAGGAAGACTGTTTTCAGGTACCTCAGACACTCTACGTGCAAATGATCGCTGGGGTAATTCTGAGTCGTTCGTGGCTGTTCCTTAAAGTGCATCCAGCCTGGAAGAGACCCTCCTATTCCAGGAAGAGACCCTCCTATCAATGCCCACTCGCCCTTGTTTGCTTCCGCCAGAGGGATGGCTTTCACGTGCTGTGTCAGCTTCATTCCCCT
>NW_005871340.1:1083428-1090127 GCF_000147115.1 Myotis lucifugus | reverse complement strand
CAGCCAGACCAGTGTGGGCATGGTGTGCTCTGGAAATCAGACAGCCAGTCAACAGCTCGGACCCTGGGCTCCAAATGAAGGCATGTCCTGTGGGCTCTGTGGCCTATTTCAGGCATCCTGCTTCCCCAGAGGAGGGCTGGCTGGCACGTAGGAGAGGACCCTGGACATAAGGAAGCACCCAGCCCGTGTGGGGAGGGGTCGGGAGCCGGTATGAGCAGGGCTGCAGAGACACAGCTGCCCCCAGATGCCCCCCCACCCCGCCCCCGCCCTGGAAGGGCCTCTTCCTCAAGGCCCTCCGCTCCCCACTTCACAGCCTCCTGGGGAATTCTCTCAAGTTAATAATTTCTTCCCGTTTCCTCCCGAAAGCACTTCCAGATCCCCAGCCTCCTGGACGCTGCTGATAATGTGTTTCTCCTAGATCGGTGCTGATAAGGCCGCCCGGGTGGTCACTGGGATTTGTAGAGAAATAAAAATAAGGAAACGGAGGGTTCCGGAAAGGCAGAGTGCTGGGGCCAGAAGCCCCAGACTGGGAACCGGTCCCAGGCCCTGAGGGCTTAGCAGGGCACTGTCCTCTCTCGGGGCCTCTGCTTTCTCACGCGTAAGGAGAAGAGACTAAAGAATAATGTGGACGTCTCTGGGAAAGAGGGGGTGGCCCCCACAAAGCCCCCTCCTGGGCACACCCTGGAGAAACACACCCACGTGCGTGAGGGGAAGCGTGTTCACCGCGGCTCCATGTGTTACCGAGAAAAGGAAAGAAAACCTAAATATCTGCCAGTGGAAGAGTAGAGAATGTGGACATTAAATCGAGGTACTTCCATCAATGAAATGCCATACACCATCTCCCAGATGAACTGGACCTCCAGACCAAGCTATGCTATGGGTGAATCTCATCCTATGGGATGAAAAGAGCAAATTACAATTAACTTTTACGATACAGTTAATATATATAACATTAGAAACATATAAAACAACATGACACATTGTTCAGGAAATACATGCAAAAGCAATAAGTATATGAAGAAATGCATGGGAGTGATAAACATCAGATTCAGTGGGGAGCAGGGATGCGGTAGAGATGGGGGTCCCTGAGGGGTTGGCTATATTGCTCTTAAGCTGGATGATGAGTATGCCAAGTTCATTTTTTTTATCCTCATCCAAGGATATGTCTTATTGGTTTGAGGGGAAGCGGGGGCGAGACAAACATCTATCGATTGCCTCCTGTACATACCCTGAGCGGGGATTGAACCTACAACCTTTTGGTGTACTGGATGACACTCCAACCAACTGAGCCACCCAGCTACGGCCATTATGTTTTTTGTAACAACTGTATTGAGATATAATTTCATATACAACTCATCCATTTTAAGTGTACAATTTGATGATTTCTAGTATATTCAGAGAGTTGTGCCACCATCATCAAAATCAGAGAATTTTCACCGTTCAAAAAAAATCCATGCCCTTTAGCAGTCATCCTCCATTGCCCCCAACCCTCCCACCCCAGGCAACCACTGATCTTTTTATTCCTGTGGGCTTAGTGTAGGGTTTTCAGGTTCGTCCATGCTGTAGCATGTACCCGTGCTTTATTCTTTTTTATTGTTGAATAATACATTATATTATTAAAAATATATACAGGGCACCTTTTTGAATGTCTAAAATATTTCAACATAGAGCATTTTTAATTCTGAAGTTGATGAGAGGATGCTTTGGGTGAGAGCATGTTGAACCAGCCTCCGGGCCTGACTCTATAGCACCCAATTGGCACCCCCCACCAACAAGGGTGTGTGATTGCTTGGAGCTTAGATCCCATGTGTGGGGCCTTCAGCCACCTCTGGGCTGCCAGCAACAGTTCCAGCCCTACCAGGACCCAGGGAGGCCAACCCTGCCGGGCTGGACTCCAACTCCCACCCCCCTACTGACACTGGGCTGCCTCCTTCCCCTCCTCTGCCCTGCTCAGTGTCACCACCTCTGCAACGTCTCCCATGACTCCCAGGTACGGCTGGTGGCCCTTTCTCTGAGCTCCCTCAGAGTTGTGCTCCAAGGGCTGTTCGGCCCCACGGTGAGGGAGCAATAGCCAGGCATTGAGGGCTGATAGCCCTGCAAGGTCCCTAACTTCTCTGAGCATCACCCGCCGAAAGGCCAGAGGTGAGGATTGAAGGAAACAAGCCATGTATCTACTGTCCACAGTCTTGTCTTGTTTAGGATTTGCTCTTATGTCTCCGATGCTCCTACAGGCAGGTGGTCCAGGGCAGGGCTGGGCTGTCTGCAGGGAGGTATGGTTGCCCGGCTTCAGGAGCAGGGGTGCCCGCCTGACCTGCCCGAGGAGAGGCTGGCTAACCCAGCAGTTACACGTCTGACTCCAGCAATCCTGGGTCAGATCCCAGGAATCCCATTCTACTCCCTATTAGTCATGGGAGTGTGGATGAATGACTCTCCTGACCTGGCGTGAAGGGAGGGCTTATGACAGCACCCACCTTACTGGACCTGACACGTACTTGGCTCAAAACGATTCGTTAGTTGTCATAATGACGATAATTATGTTGCGTGGAAAGGGGCTTCTGGTGAAATGGGTTGTGAGGAGAAGCTACAGCCCTCACCCCGTTGCATCAGCCATGAGAGATCCAGAAGAGGTACCGGTTTGTGCCACCCAATGCAACAGGGAAAAAGCTTAGGCTGCAGAGGGCGCGGGCTTCCTCTCTGCCCTGTCAGAGGCTAAGTCATTCCAACTCGACAAAAAATCCTGGATGCCTCTACACTCAGCAGTGCCCTGCAGGAGATGCAGAATGGGCGCGATGCATGCCTACCCTCAGAGCTGGCCTCCCAGCTCTCCGTGTGTGGCTTTCGACATGGGAAAAGCCGCTTAACCCCTCTGAGTTTCCATGAGCTCATCTCTTACGCACACATGTCTTACAGGGTTATTGCAAAAGTTCTTGGTCAACTGCTGGGTACGATACAAATGAAAGCCATTAGAGGGAGAGGAATTAGACTTGCCCACAGTCCCGTTATGTAATAGAAGGTAGGCTGCGCTGAGGGCCGCACGATATGAATACAGGGCCGTGGACAGTGGGGGAGGGAGTGTTCATTACAAGTGGGGCGATGGCTGGCTCCTTGGAGGGGATGTTTGAGATCGATGCTGATGCTCAGGGCCCGCGGGCCTTGGAACCCTGCTTTATGAAGCAAGACTCTCCCGCTCTACACTCCACTGTCTCCAGCCCCGCTGGGCAGTGGGGCTTTCCTTAAAGGTCATGCCTGTGCCCTGTGTCCATTCGGAGACAGCACCTGGCCTCACTCTGTGTCCTGCAAGGGGAAGGGGCCATGTTTGCAGCAGCTGTTGGTGGGGTTGGGAGTGACTCTGAATTTTGCAGGAACTCCAACCACAAGGGACAGCTGTGTGTCTGGGTGGACTCGCAGGAGACGGCAGCACTGGCTGTGTGTTCATTTCCTCCTGTCCGTCCAGCTTCCAGCCTCAGAGAGGCCAGCAGAGGCTCCCCAAGCCCCGGGAGGATTAGCCACTCTTGTGACGGTTCCACACGTGTGGATCACGCACTTACCTGTCAGAGCCTTTTCCTTAGCACCTGCCCCCTGAGGACAGAAACTATGGCCAAAGTGAACCCCCACCTCCCACCCCTTTATCCCAACCCAGCAGAGGCAGACCAGGGACCAGTGGCCAGACTCTGAGCTGGCTGTGTGCTCATCAGGCCTCCAGGCTGCCTGGACACTGTGTTGCATGTGACTTGGGCCCTCCATGGGTTAACAGCAGCGCCAGGGCCAGGCTCAGTGCCCTGAGGGTACAAGGAGCGTCAGACACAGTCCCTCCTATCCAGAGCTAGGTCAGAGCTAAGCTGAAGCAGGGCATCACATTTGGGAAATGCAAGAGAAGGAGTGATTGCTTTAGAAGGGAGGAATCAGGAAAGGCTTCCTGGGAGAAGTGGCATTTGAAGCAGACTTCGAAAGACAAGTTAAGATGCCAGGAACGGGATACTTCCATAAGGTCATTGTAAGCAAAGGAAACAGTGTAGTAAAAGCATAGAGACCTAAGGAATGTGCTTTCTTACTCCTCCTCACCCTGGGAGAGAAGGAATCATCTAGAACAGTGGTTCTCAACCTTCTGGCCCTTTAAATACAGTTCCTCATGTTGTGACCCAACCATAAAATTATTTTTGTTGCTACTTCATAACTGTAATGTTGCTACTGTTATGAATCGTAATGTAAATATCTGATATGCAGGATGGTCTTAGGCGACCCCTGTGAAAGGGTCGTTCGATCGCCAAAGGGGTCGCGACCCACAGGTTGAGAACCGCTGATCTCGAATGGCTCCAGCAAGCTCACATGGAGGGATGTTGTCAGGGAGAAGTGTGGAATGAAGAGTTGGGGGTGCGGGAGACAGACCATGAGCAGAATTGAACACCGCCCTGGAGATGCCACGGGAGGTTTCTCCGAAAGGGTGTGGCAGCATCCAGCTGTGCTCACTGCGGGGTAGAGGATGAACTCCAGTCAAGCAGAGGAGCCAGGAGGAGGCGGCAACAGTTCTGCTGAGAGGAGGCCTAGAGCAGCGTGTGGACGGGGTTTCATTGGCAAGTGTTGGCCACATGGTAGGTGTGGGCAAGGGGGGAGGCGAGGCAGTGCGAGCCTGTGAGCCCAGAGGAGCCACCGTGATCATGGGATGTACTTGTCAAAGCAGCCGTGACTGTCCTACATTGTTTGTTAGGTAAACATTCACAAGCGTTCCATTGGTGGTAACTGGGGAGTGTTGCACCTTCTCTAGCTGCACTGAGAACCACCAGCAGTGTCACGGCACTTGGGCCCTTTCCAAGGCCACGGCCGACAGAGGTCAGCCCTCACAGCTCCCTGTGCTTGCGGACGGCTTGGTGACCCACTGGTGTCAGGATGTCTGATGGCTTCATGGAATGGATCAATGAGGATAACCTCAAAGAATCTGTACGTGGAACTTCACCCAACCAGTTAGAATTCAGGACTCTCAGGGCCTCCCAGCGGCGTCCAGCTGGCTGCTCGGCAGCAGACAAGGCTTCCAGCAAACTTAGCTGGTTACCACCATGGTAGACAGGCTTGCCGTAGGCCGCACCCTTAGGAACAGGGCGTGTGCGGCCACCACTGTGCCCATGAATCTGATCTATGACATGACCTTGCGTGGCCTTGCATCCCAGCTTTATGAGGCCAGGTGGAGAGCAGAGAGCTGGCAGTAACGCCAGCAGCGCACCCTGAGAGGAAAGTGCGTTATATCAGACTGTGTCTTCCTCCGTGGCTCTTGGATGTGATTTAAGTGCCCGCCGTGGCTTACCTGATGGCTGCTCTGGATGGACAGGGGGATCGTGGCTTGCATTTATATTAAGAGATGGCGTCATCCTCATGCTTTGCATACAATATGGCTTAGATTCCATCAAGCACCCTGTGATGTAGGGCTGGGGTTATCCCCATTCAAAGATGAGGAAACTGAGGCTCTGAGATGTTCAAGGATCACCCAAGGTCTATGGAAAAGAGCCAGAGCCAGGACTCAAGCCCAAGGCTCTGAGTGCCAGCACCTGTGCCCGGGCACAGAGCAGATGGGAGTCAGGTGGGGAGGAAGGAGGCGGGGCTCTACTTTGAACAAGCTGAGGGGTGGGCGGTGGGGTTGCAGGATGTCTCTGGGGAAGTGCTGAGGGCCCTGGAGGGGAGAGTGGGGAGAGGGAAGCTCTGAGGCTGTGGCCTTAGAGGAGAAAAGCCTTACGTGGAGCTGGCTGGCTGCGGATCTCACTGCTCAGGGCGGAGAGAGTTGGAGAGCCTGCTGGAGGCACCCAGGCCGGAGGTACCCACACAGCGCACATGGAGGGCCCTGGTCCCATCTGCGCTGCGGAGCTGAGAGCTGGTGCAGGCTGCCGAGGGCAGAAGGGCGTTCTGCTCCAGACTCAGTGGAGGATCCCTGGTCTGTCTCTACCCACTCTACCCCCAAGGGTCCCAAAAGCAAGTCCTACCACCTGGGTGCCACTTGGAGGGAGGGGACAGTAAACAGCAAGGGCCCTGACCCTTATAAGGGACTAGAAGGTGGGCATGCTGGGCACATGGACACAGCTCTCGGCTCCTCCCGGAGGCACCCTGGCCACCCACCCGCTCATGCTGCCCCGCTCCCAGTCTCACCTCAGTTTCTCCCTGGGGGTTCCTCTGCCACCATCAAGACGGCTGGGTGGTCTCTGCTGGCAGCTAGCATGATCGCCTGCTCCGCACCCCGCAGGCCTCATTTCATCCTCGTCACTCCGTTTCCGGATGAGGACCCGGACACTCAGTCCTTCACTAAGGATGCAGGTTCGGCAGGGGCAGGGTTGGGACTGAAAACCAGCTCCGAAACATCAGCAGGGACATTCGGAAACCTGTCTTCTGATGTGCACCCTGCACGGCGCAGCCCACCTCAGCCGGAGGTGCCCGGGGCTCCGGGGGGAAGACTTGGCAGTGGCCGTGAGGCTGGTCTGGAGGACATTAGTGAGAAGTGATCATCACAGCTACGTGTAGGGCGGGCTGACTCGGTGCCAGGCACTGTTAGACGCACTTTGTTGCATTATCTCATGTAATCCTCATAATCACTTCATGTGGCAGATACTATCATTATCTTCATTGTGCACATCAGAAGACTGAGACCCAGAGAGGTTATGTGATGTGGCCAAGGCCACGGAGCTAGTGGGTGCTGGAGCCAGAATTTAAACCCCAGCAGTC
>NW_005871340.1:1079194-1080874 GCF_000147115.1 Myotis lucifugus | reverse complement strand
GTCCCTAGAGCTGATTGGCCCCCGGAGCCACCACCCACCGCACAGCTATATCTAGGGATGAAGTCTGACCTGGTCCTTTCTGCGCCCTCCCAGCTTCTTCTCCCTTTCCCTCTCTTCTTTACTTCTTTACTTTCTAGAGTTAGAAGTTGGCCCTGACTCTCACTACTCCTCCACCCTCCGTGCCCACCCCCCTGTGGAATGGACATCTACACAGTAGGATCATGTTTCCGTAGAACAACAGTCTCAAAGCGTCTGCTAAAAAATATTTTAAAAGAAATAGACATACAGAGAAGAAGCCAGGTTTTATTATCCGAAGGAAACTCGGGCTGGAAACCCATTTCTGATGCTCATTTTAGCAGCTCACAGCATTTGCCCACCTTAAAATCCCCTGTGGGTATGAGTCATTTTCTTGGCCTTGGGAAACTGCAGCCTTTCTTTATTCCTGTCTTGGTCATCCGGCCAGCACAGGAGGCCAGGGCCCTGCGGACGGGGTTCCCTGGATTGGTTACACTCCATCCACGGTGCCCAGGGCAGTGTGGGGTCTGACCTTGCTCCGAGGCATCCAGGCAGCCCCTTCCTCATGTTGCAAGGGGCCGCTCTCTTCCCTTCCTTTCCCTTCCCTTCCCTTCCCTTCCCTTCCCTTCCCTTCCCTACCCAATGTGAGAGCCAGACAGACCTAGACAGGATCCAGCAAGAACTCGGGCTTCACAGACAGAGTCTAAGACACAGAGACGGCAAGAGGCGCTTTCAGGGTCACCTAGCCATGTCTCTAGTAGCCAGTGGCAGGATTGTCAGCCGGCTGAGTTTTGGGATCCAACTGTGTTTCAATGGGCAAGCGGCTTAACCTCTCTGAGCCTCAGCTGGTTTGTAATTCATTGTTTCACCAAAGTTCCAAGAACCTATCAATTAAGTAAGTGATGTGATCTCACAAGGCACAGGTGCTCAGTTGGATACAGGGCCTTCCTAAAGGGGGTTTGTAAATGTTGCCCTCAGTGAACCAGGAAGCTACCGGAGGGTTTTAAGAGGGAAAGCCACATGCTCAGATTACCTTTTACATTCCTCTTGGTGCTGGTTGAGAAGGGGTTGCAGGCTTGGGGGGGGGGGCGCGGAGGGCAGAGGGGCGGGGAGAAAAGAGCCTGTGGAAGGTGTCCAGGTGAGAGGCGATGGTGACAGACTGGGGGCATGTTTGGAAGTGACGCTGGCAGGCCTTGCCGATGGACTGCTTGTGGGGGTGAGAGACGGAGAGAAGCCAAGTAGGACTTGGAGCGTTTTAACTGGAGCCCTGGCCTGGTCTGGGCTCTGCAGGGGCTGGAGCTGCAGAATGGCTTCACCCCGAGGTGCTGGCAGGGGCTGGTTTCCTGGCGGGATGAGGCTGGGACTGGAAGCAGAGGCTGGAGGGACAGTCAGCGGCACTGAAGGAGCCTGGTGACTTAGGGGTCCTGTCATTTACACGTCAGTCACTTACACACACCCAGCTGTGGCCTCTGTGTGCTAGAGTGAGCAGTCCGCTGAACGGCCTAGTTTCACTTCTTGCTCCTCAGCTCCTGCCTCGCCTAGTCCGGCACAGAGAGTGACTTGGGTTAGGGGGAGGAAGGGACAGCCTGTCTGTGCTGCTGCGTGGGAATACGGCTGGGGGCTGATGAGATGCAGCGCCCCGGCCCCGAGCCAAGGCTGTCCTGA
>NW_005871340.1:1075971-1077686 GCF_000147115.1 Myotis lucifugus | reverse complement strand
CCCTCAGGGCTGCATCTCTCGGACTGGCCTCCCCCTCCCACTCCCACCTCATCAGCCTATGCTCACCTGGGCACTAACATTATCCCCACTGTGAATGCCGGCTTTCCGTGAGACCATAGTCGTCTTTACACCTGTCTCCTGCGGTCAGGACAGGCTGTGGGTGCCCAGATGCTGACCGAAGTGTGCGCCAGGCCACCAGGGTCTGCTTCACTCGGGGTTTATTCCTTCGGGGAGGAAAGAACCCTGACGAGCCCGCTGGGCCCTCCTGGGCGAGGGTTTCTGACAGCGACCCAGCAGTGGTTGGGCAGCGGCATTTACACCAGAGCAGAGGCCTTTATGTTCCTTGGGTCTGCACATATATGAGCTGGACCAAGCAGGGTCCAGTCCTCCCGTGGCTGGGCTGCAGAAATGCAGTGCGAGTAAATTGTTTATGTTCTCCAGCTGCAGAGCCTGTGACCAAAAGCCTCCTGCAAAGACATGGTGGCTGATGGGTGCATCTGCCAGAGGATTCAACGGATGGTCAGGAAGGTCATGGCCAACAGGGCCTTACCTGCCTTAATAGATCTTGCATCTACGAAGTGCATGTGCTGGGTGATTATAGACTGGAGGGAGGGGTGTCCAGACTACCAGTGACAGCAGCGCTGGGGAGGTAAATGGAATTGGGCCTCAGCTTCTGGGTTGATTTACTATCTGTAGTGGTTTGGCTCTGGAGGCCTGGGCTCCGTTCTGGGAATCCCAAAGAAAGCAGATCTGCCTGGCCGGCATGGCTCAGTGGTTGAGCATCAGGAGGTCACGGTTCGATTCCTGGTCAGGGTATATGCCTGGGTTGCAGGCTCGATGCCTAATAGAGTGTCCAAGAGGCAGTGGATCAATGATTCTCTCTCATCGTTGATGTTTCTCTCTCTCTCTCTCCCTCTCCCTTCCTCTCTCCGAAATCAATAAAAACATATTTTTTTAAAAAAAGAAGAAGACGGTGAATCTAGAGAGATGAGTAGTTTACTGGAGGGGCCTGCAAGAGCACTATATTGTGGTTAGGTCTCATGCCTAATTAGGTATATGATTCTCTGTCCTACGGTCTCCTTATTTGCAAAGTGGGACATGTGGTGAGATGGCACCCAGGTCCTCTCTGAGACGCATCTTGGTTTGCTCCGTGGAAGGCTCAGGAGTTCCTCTCCAGGAAGGTGCCAGCCTGGGCAGACCACACTCTCCCCAGGGAAGGGCAGGCATCAGAGAACGGAGAAGTCCCAGGAGGGACACTCTCTCGGCCCCAGAGGGGAAAGATGAGGCCTGTGCAGCAGGGGCTGTGGCCCAAGTCTTTGGGGCTCTGGCAGCCTCAGAGCCACCAAGCACCTCCAGTCTCCAGCTCCCCACACCTGCCAACATTCAGGCCCAGGACAATGGCCCACTCAGTCCCGGAGAATCTGTGGAAAGTGGGGGCTAAAACTTCTTCCCCAGCCCCTGACAATCTGTCCTGCCTCGTGGCTGCGCTTTCTCCTATGCATTCTCCAGGTCTTAGTGGACACCGCCCACCCAAGGGGAACTGGCTCTAACCCCACGCCAGGCTAGGTTAGGACTCCCTGGGCTCTAGGCCCAGCATGGTGCCTGGCACATAGTAGGCCCTCAGCATATCATGACTCAGCGGAGGTAACAAAGGCCCTTGATCCTCAGCATACGTGTCCTCCTCCGCTCCAAGCAGATCTCCAGCATGAGCGAGG
>NW_005871340.1:1066089-1074963 GCF_000147115.1 Myotis lucifugus | reverse complement strand
TCCCCCTCCCTCGCTCCTCAGTCCACCAGGCACCATGTCCTGCAGACTCAGCCTCCTTGGCATATCCCATATCTGTCCCCTCCTCCCCGCCTCCCGCCATTGTCTTCCTCCCACCGCCATGACTGCCCCTTCCTCCAGTCCGGTCCCCTCCACCCATTCTCCACTTTGCAGCTAGAAGGTCTATCAAAACTGCCAACCCAATCAAGACCTCCCTTGCCAGAGACATTAAACTCCTCCTGAATGCTCCCAAGACCTCACTTCTTGCTCACCCTGGTCTTTTTCTTGGTCCTCTCCCTCAGTCCGCTGCCCCCTCCCCAGCAGAAATCAGCTTCAGCCCAGCCAGCATGGAGCAGTGGTTGAGCATCGATCTGTGAACACGGAGGTCACAGTTCAATTCCCGGTCAGGGCACATGCCCGGATGACGGGCTCAATCCCCAATGTGAGGCGTGCAAGAAGCAGCTGATCAATGATTCTCTCATCATTGATGTCTCTCTCTCTCTCTCCCTCTCCCTTCTTCCCTGAAAGCACTAAAAATATATTTAAAATTTAAAAAAAAAAAGAAATCACCTTCAGGTCACTTCCTCTGGAAACCTTCTCCCATCCCTAAACCCCTGTTTGCCCTACCCCTGCTCCCTACATTTCAGCCTTCCTCCAAATCAACTCCGACATCCACCAGCACCGGAATCATCCTCTCTGCTTAAACATGCCGACGTCTAGTCCCCTCACCAGACCCGCAGCGTCAGAATCCCCAAGGATGTGGCCTAGAAATCTGCATTTGGATGAGCCTTCCAAGTGGTGCTTTTGCCCATCGAGTTCTGAAACCACGGCCATACGTTTTAGCATCATGGTGTTTGCTCTTTCCCCAACTGGAGCCATTTCTGAGGGCAGGTACCGGGGCAGGGACAGGAGCGGTGCTTTGCTGTCTGTTTCCGCAGTGCCCGGCACAGGGCCTGGCCCAGAGCCAGTGCCCAGCAGTTCTGAATGAACCATTCCTGGACATGGCGCCGTTCCCATGCCCCCCTCCTTCCAGCCTGTGCCGGAAATAACCTTTTATGAAGGCTTTTGCGACTGGTTTGTGATCTCTCTGGGAGGCCATGACTGTTTCCCTTGGTTCCAGGGGAAGCCTAGCTCAAGAGTGGCTCAGCCCTCGGTGACAAGGGGCAGGAGGTGGCCCCAGGACATGGGAGCCTGGCTGAGGTGGGGGTCTGGTTGGGCTGGAGGGGATTGGGGGGAGAGTGTCCCGGTTCCTAATCAACAGGAAGGGCCTTCTTCCTCCAGGATCACTTTTCAGCCCAGCTGCTTGGATATAACCTGAGCTGGGGTTGGGGTGGTGGGGGAGGGGCGACGACAGACAGACAGACAGGCTGATGTGGAGGCCAGAGTCAGGACAGACAGCCACAGGCCCTGCAAGCCTGCCTGACTCCCACACCCCCCCCCACCCCCCCAGTGCCCGGGAAGGCCTGTCCAGGGAGAAGGCTCAGCTGGTACGCGCATAACACCCTGCGGCTCCCCTCCCCCATCCCTCTCCTCCCTCCTTCTGCTCTCTCCGAGCTCAGGGACATTCAATCCTTCCTTTGATGGACAGCCAAGAAAAGACTTCTTCCACATCCTAAATTTGTTAGCACCAGCTAATCATCTTAACCTTCCTCCCTCCTGGGCTCCCAACAGGCGCCTCCTTAAAGACACAGGGTGCTTTTTTTATTCTCAGCAAGGAGCCCCAGGAGGGTCCAAATCCCTGGAGATCCGGCCTCTGTGCAGTGGGGGCTGGCGGAAGCCCGGGTGCAGGCATTTGGGCATTGCACCAGCGGCAGCTCTGCTGCCCGGAGCCCTCTGGTTTGTCTCCATCATTCCTAGCTGGGGCTTCCCTAGTGGGTGCGGCTAGAAAACTAGTGGTCACACCCCAGGTGGAAGTAAGCAGGTGAGTTCTCTTGCTCACTCCTCCTCCCTCCTCTGCCATTTTCTCATCTTCTCTATGCCCTCCCCCCCCTCCCTCTCCTCCTCCTTCTCCTCACAACAGCCACACCTATTGTGTGTTCCACACTGTGCCAGTCACCCTGCGTGGCTTTATTCCAGCTCCTCTAGAACCCCGGAAGCAGAAATTCTTATCCCCATTTCACAGATGAGAAACTAAGGCTCCGGCAAGGGAAGGAGTGTGTCTGTGTGTATAAGGTCATCCCATAAAAGTCAGGGCTGGAGTTGGGACCCAGGCCACTGTACTGTCCTATCTGAAACACACACGTCCACACCGCTTGCACACGTACACACATCAGTTGGGTACAAGGGACCTGCTGTGGTCTGTCCAATGAAGTCGCCCTGTAAACACCTCATATAGGACCAGGCACAGAGTAGGCCCTCCGCACATGAGTGCCCCTTCCTCCAGCCCATCCCCTCATCTCTCTCCCCTTTCGCCTCCCCTCCCCGCTTCCAGCCCAGGTGAGAAGAGCCAGGACAGAAGAGAATGTGGCCCAGACTCATCCTGGCCCTAAGCCTCCCAATAAATTACGGGTCTGTGTATAAACCTCTGGCTCTGCAGCATCTCAGCCTGTGAGGACAGGCGTTCGCAGGGATTAGGAGCCCTGGGAGGGAGGGACAGGGGCCTCCCGCCAAAGAGGGAGGGGTGGGGGCAGGGACTTCATCACTCGCTCTTTACCCTCCCCATCTGTGACCCAAAAAAAGCCATCAGGCAGGCCCCACAAAACCAGCCAAGAAACTTAAAGTTCAATAGGTTCTTCCCATCAAGGTCAGAGGGCTGGGACTGGCCCCCGGGAGGGAGGGAGGGGCCCTCTCCCTGCAGGATGAGAAGAATCAAGGTCAGAGGGCTGGATCCTGCCCCACAGGAATAAAGGGCCTCTGAGACCCAGGGTGCGCGGACAGGGCAGGAAGCACAGACTCCTTGCGCCCTGGCTCCACTCTCCTTCCCCGTCCCAGCTTGTCTCCGTTCCCCCCACCCCTCCAGAGTGGGGACATCTAGGCCCAATGGGTTCTAAGTCACAGAGGCGGGGAGGCCACTGGAGGAAGTGGGGGCAGATCTGAGGAGGGGGCAGCGACCAGAGAATGGGGCCGAGGCCTGGAAGCGCCTCTCCATCGGTTTAGGATCAGAAGCCTGTTCTTTGTAAGTTGAGAATCTTTTACACGTTTAAGACATCTTTGAAAAATGATTTTGATAATTTTCTTTGTTTTTGGTAAGATTGTTAAGGCCATTCCAGTCCATCTGATCTGAAGGGGAGATGGGGATGAATAGCTTAGGCAGACAAGGGGGTTCAGGGGCCGTCCGTGATGGGGGACAGTGGTCATAGCAGGAAATCCCACGGCGACATGTCACAAGAGCAATGCCGGCTGGACGTGGCAGCCCTGGCTGCACAAATGTCCCCACTGCCTATGGCCGTATGGAGAAGGGGAGCTGTCAGAGGGGGCTGATCGGGGTGATGGCATAGTCTTGCTTGTCTGAAAGCCCCACCCCAGTGCCTGTGTTTCTTCTCAATGCTTGCTCCCGCGGCCCCAGGCAGCAATGCCATGCTCCTCATTCCCTCCACCCCACACAGAGGCCCACAGGCAGACCCAGCTCAGCAGTCCTCCGCTCTGTCACTGGGGAGGATCCCAGGATCATTCCCCCTGGTGGCAAGTTTCTATTCTTACTTATCCCACATAATAAAGAGGTTATATGCAAATTGACCCTCACTCCGTCACACCATCACAAGATGGCTGCTCCCACAGCAGAGGCGGGGTTCCCGTAACAAGCCGTAAGGAACCTGAGGCTGCACTCCCCTCCCGGCGGGGCTTGACGGGGGACCTCAGGCCATGCCCCCTGCCCCGGCACCGGGCTGGGGGACCTGAGGCTGTGCCCCCCACCCAGTGGGGCTTGATAGGGAACCTGAGGCTGCGGCCCCTTCCTGGTGCCAGGCCAGGGGACATTGATGGGGGTGGGGCCCGCCAGGTCTGGATCTTGCCCAGTGCGGGTGGAGCGGGCTGGGGCTGGGTCTCTCGCGATTATGAGGTGCACACGGGTGGGCGGGGGCTTGACTCTGGTCCTGCGGCGTGCCCCAGACTCTGACAGGAGGAAGATTTTCATGTACATTTTACTAATTTTCTTTCATCTCTGACACTTCTATTATAGAGAAAGGGCAAATAGCAATATTAAAATATTTCCTCTAATTAATTCCCTTTTAGTGTGCACAAATTTCATGCACCGAGCCACTAGTTTTTAATAAGGAGAGGATGCTGTTTCTCTTTTTTGTCACATCTCCTTTTGATCTTGACCCCAGCCCTTCCCGGCCCCAATTCTGCAGGGCTTTCTGACCCTGGTAGCCTATGGGATGTTTCTTCAGAAGCCAACTGTGTAGTCTCATGTAGTCTTCAGGGGCTGGCCACAGGACGAAGTCTCCTGACATCTTCCTGGGCTGCCTCAACCTGTCCCAGGGCAGGTCACCATTGTCATCCTCAGGTGATACTTTTCAAAAAAAATAAAAAATAAAAAAAATAAAAAAAATAAAAAAAAAAAAATATATATATATATATATATATATATATATATATATATATATATATTTTATTGATTTCAGAGAGGTAGGGAGAGGGAGAGAGAGAAACATCAACGATGAGAATCATGGATCGGCTGCCTCCTGCACGCCCCCTACTGGGGATCGAGCCTGCAACCCAGGCATGTGCTCTGACCAGGAATCGAACGGTGACCTCCTGGTTCATAGGTCGATGCTCAACCACTGAGCCACACCAGCTGGGCCCAGGTGACACTTTTATGGTTGTTTTTTTCCCCATCTGCTGAAATCACAATGTTCCTGGCCTCTTTCCAGGCCTAACCCACTGTGAGCTGCCTGGGGGATTTCAGATTCCCTGAATTCCAGTGCCTGGGATATAGTGGTCTCCCAGCCCAGCTCCCAATGAGTAACAGGTCAGGAGAATAGTTTGGGTTGACCATCCTGGTCTCCATCAGGGGCTGTTATCACATCAAAGCAGTGTTTGTAGAGCCTGGGAAAGGAGTGACTATGACGACATTAGGAGGCAGCTGTAGCTGCACCATGAAGGCCCCCTTGGGAGGAGAGCATCGCTTTGGCTAAAGCAAGATGAGATCCAAATGTCCACATTCCTTAAAGGAATTTGTGCGCTGACTCATGAAATCCTAGAGTTTGGAACTCTGTGAGTTTAGGCTGCACAGCACAGTACAGGCAAGGGAGTGGGTTCCAGAATCAGCAAGGACTGGGTTCAAACCCCAGCTTCAGCCTCCGGGAGCTGTGAGAAATTGGGCTCGTCGTGGACTCGCTCAAAGCCTGGGCTTTGCTTCCAGAAGAATGAGAATTACAATCCTGCTTTCAGGGGCCCAGTGAGGGCACCTGGGACCGGATGCACAAACTGTGTGTCAGAAGGGGCACGCTCAGTAATGTGATTTCTCACCCCAGGGGGCGTGTGCAATGTGAGGGCCCTTTAGGGGACCTTCCGGTGGCCACCACCACTCAGAGGAAGCTGCCCCTGGTCAGGGTGTTGCTTGACTTACTGTTGTCATCATGGTGACTACTTTTTTTTTATGAGAGAGAGAGAGAGAGAGAGAGAGAGAGGGAGAGAGAGAGAGAGAGAGACATCAATTTGTTGTTCACTTATTTATGCATTCATTGGTTGCTTCTTGTATGTGCCCTGACTGGGGATGGAACCAGCAACCATGGCATATCAGGGTGATGTTCTAACCATCTGAGCTACCAGGACCATGGTGACTGCTTTATCCCTGAGACAGGCCGTGTGTGACGCTGAGGGGCTGAGGCAGACGGGGTGCCCCGGGAAGATGACTTTAAGTGTGGGGAGGGAAGGGATTGGGCAAAGGGAGACATTGAGCTGTGGTGTGGCTTTAAGGAAGGCCTCAGCAGACCCTCCAGGTAGCTCCGGGGCTGACATGGCCCTGCGGGCTTGTCCCAAGTTGGGCGTGGGGGCCAGACCACCAAGGGGGCCCTGGACCAGGTGGTTCTCTTCTAGGCACTTCCCGATGAGAACGGACAGTGAGGGCGGTGTGTTGGCAGCACTTTCAGCAGCTGGGGGACTACGTCCTTCAGCCCTTGAGAGGGGAATCTGGCGGGTAGAGCACGGCACCCACCACTGGCGTCTTTCTACAGGTGCCAGCACATGGCCTGTGGCCTCAGGACCCGAGCTCACCTGTGCGTTCCCTGAGTGCATCGTGCCCCTCGGGAGCACGACAGGTCCCGGGGATCCTGTGGCATTTCTTTAAACTCTTCAGGACCTGCAGGCCTGTCACACTCAGGGAATGCATCTGTTCTCCTTCAGCGCTGCCTGCTGAGGATCCCTCCGGCTCAGAGAGTAGGTGATCGAGAAGGCGTTTTCTTCCACCCCTACGCCAAATGATTTTGCCAAAGTCTGGACACCCCAAAGGTTTCCCAGCGCACTTAGGACAAATGCCAAGCTCTTGGCTCTGGCCTTCAAGATACTTTGAGGTCTGGCCCTGCCTGCCATTCCTGCCTTATCTCATGTCAGTCCCTCCTTGTATCCCAACGCTCAAGGGCACAGATGCTAGGAGAACTTCCTACAGCTACGAACATATTTCATACCTGTGCCGTGCACTACAGAAGCCACGGGCACATGCGGGTCTCGTGGGTTGACATGTGGTGAGTGAGACTGAGGAACTGCATTTCTTATTTAATTTAAATGTAAATGTTTTCGTAGCTGGTGGCTACTGCATTAGACATCACAGCTCCAGCCACATGGGCCTTGTTCCTGTTTCCCAGACGCCCACGCTTGTTGCTACCTCAGGGCCTTTGCACTTGCTGCTGCTTGTGAAGAGGGGGGTCCCTGGGATCTTCTCACACTGGCTGTTTCTCATCCTCCAGGTTCTGATTCCCACATCATCCCCTCAGAAGGGCCTTCCTCTGCCACCCACGCCAAAGCATCTTTGCATTTTCCCAAATTCCAACCCCCTTCTTTACATTTTTACATTATATTTTAACCTCTTCATACCAGGTATCCGTGCCTGAATTTTTCTCACTTACTTATTTCTGTTTATTGTTTATTGCCCAGGGCAGGTCGGGGTGATGGCAAATAGAAAGAAAAATAGCAATGTAAAAGCTAATATTTACATAGCATCTACTGTGTGTCAGGTACCAATTTAAACGCTTCACACATAGTACCTCCTTTAATTCTCACAACAACCGTACAAGGCAGGTGCTGTTTTAGCCTCCTTTAGGGATGAGGACACTGAAGCTCAGAGGGTTACTTGCCCAGGGTCACAGGTCAGCACTCACTCTGTCTCTTTCAACTCTGAGGCCCCAGCTCCAACTTAGGACAGTGCCAGACACGTAAAGCCAGGGCTCCAAAGTGACCGCTGACTAAGACTTTGCCAGGTGTGGGCCCAGGTGAAGAGGCTGGGCTGGTGTGGGCCCAGGTGTGGAGGCTGGGCTGGTGTGGGTCCAGGTGTGGAGGCTGGGCTGGTGTGGGCCCAGGTGAGGGGGCTGGGCTGGTGTGGGTCCAGGTGTGGAGGCTGGGCTGGTGTGGGCCCAGGTGAGGAGGCTGGGCTGGTGTGGGCCCAGGTGAGGGGGCTGGGCTGGTGTGGGTCCAGGTGTGGAGGCTGGGCTGGTGTGGGCCCAGGAAGGCCTCCAGCCCTGGGTGTGAGCCCTGGCCTTGCTGCCTTGTGGAACCCCAGGCTGGAATGGTGGGCTGCGGGCAGGACTGGTGGTGATGCAGAGTGTGGCCTGTAGTCATACCCACCCGATCCTGGGAGACCCCAGTGGGTTAGGGGAGGGAGAGAAGTGGGCTGGACTAAACTGACAACCTTCCTCCTGGGCAGTGAAGTGATGTTCTAGGCTAAGATATACTTTCCACAGCCAAGGTTGGGTCTGGACTGGGGCTGGGGCTTTGGCTGGGGCTGGGGCTGGACTGAAGCTGAGCTGTGACAGGGACAGGGGCTGGACTGGAGTTGGGACTGAAGCTGAATGGGGGCTGGGACCGGGCTGAAGCTGAGCTGGGACAGGGGCGGGGGCAGGGGCTGAACTGGGGTTGAGGCTGTGACTAGGCTGAGCTTAGGCTGAGCTAGGGCTGGGATGGGGCTGGGATGGGGCTGGGATGGGGCTGGGGCTGTGACTAGGCTGAGCTTAGGCTGAGCTAGGCCTGGGATGGGGCTGGGATGGGACTGGGGCTGTGACTAGGCTGAGCTTAGGCTGAGCTAGGCCTGGGATAGGGCTGGGATGGGACTGGGGCTGTGACTAGGCTGTGACTAGGCTGAGCTAGGGCTGGGATGGGGCTGGGACAGGCCTGAGTCCGGGGCAGGGGCTGCTAGGCTTGTGTTTATTGTGTTTTCCTGGCGCTGCAGGCAGAAGGGACCAGAGCTTTGGAGACCACCCAGCCTTTTTCCTCTGTGGAGAGCTCTCCCACCCGCTGCGCCCCTCGGGCTGTCGAGCTGGAGGCGGTGCGTGGAGGGCTCCGTGCAGAGTTGCTGTAGGAGAGGTTTCTCCACCATAAGCTACTTCATGCGAGTCAGCACCTGATAACACAGCCTGGTCTCCCTGCGGTGCCAGCCCCCTCCAGACAGCACCTTCTCTTAATTAAAAAGTCAGGCGGGGCCCCCCCGTGGGGAAGGGACATTCCTGAAGGAGGGGTCGCTCAGAGGCTTCACCCTCCTCCTGATGCTGCTGCCCCGCTTCCTGTGGGCTCTGCATCCACCCCCTCCCAGTCTGCGGCCCCCCACCCTCGCCTCTGAACCCCGCTTCTAAGTGCAGCGGAGCTTTGGCCGAGGAGCCTGAAACACAAGTGCTCTCCAAGGAGGCCTCTCTGCTGGGTGACCTGCAGCAACCTTCTTAGCCTCCAAGCGCAGTGCTCTGGCAGACTCCCCGGAGTTCACGCGAGTGAGGTCAGACACAAGTGCAAAAA
>NW_005871340.1:1047084-1065569 GCF_000147115.1 Myotis lucifugus | reverse complement strand
AGATCTAGTAACCAACAAATAGGGACACCATGCTATATTGCACAGCCATTCAACAAACGTCACTTGGAAGGCTGCACGAATGCACGCCAGTGTCAACTCTGCAAATGTAGGTTTGCGTGTGGCCCGGGATCAGAAGGAAGAGGAGAAATGGAAACAGTTGTGTGAGAGCAGGGGCTGGGGGATTAGGGATGGTGATTTTCTTTCCCAACATGTCCTTTAATGTTCTTAAAGAGCTGTTTTAACAATAAATAAATGTCAGAAAAACAAACTCTTTTTTAAAAAAGCAAAGCCAAATAGAAGATCCAGAGTGTTTTCCCTGTTCTCAGCTCAGATGGATCCAGTTCCTTGGCTGCTTGTTCACCCCGGGACCCCACAGCCCCTACAAGTCCACGTGAGGTCATACCTAGCCATGCAAGTCGGGCCCTACCCCCAGCCTGTCTGGGCCGCTGTTTAAACTCCAGAGCCTCGGGTCACCCTTTCCTTTTCCTACTGCTCCTTCCCCTGTCACATGGTTAAGCCTCTCTCCATTCAAAAGATAGTGGCTTGTATCTCTCTGCTGGCCACAGACTCTGGTTAGAATTTCCACAGCCTCAGTTTGAACGTCCTTTCACTTGTGGTTGGGCTAAGACCCTGGCCAGGGATGGCAAATACGTTTCCTCAGAGGTGCCAGCTCTGATTGATTTGTTGTGGCTGCCAGAAGTGCAAGAAGCGGCACTGAAATAGATTAGTTATGTCTGCCACTGGCCTGGATATAGGAGGAGTGGTATGTGTCTCAGGCATTTGCTCTCCCAGAGTAGCCCGGTTCTAAAAGTAAGGCTCTGACCTCTGGGCTTTCGTCTTAACCCTGCCAGGGCTTCCCTGGAGAATCCTGGGTCCTGGGCAACCTTGTCCCGTGTAAGGAAGGTGCTCCCAGTTCTCCAGGCAGCGTGCTGGTGGGGAAAGAGGGTGGGCTTTGCCGTCTGATGGACCCAGGTGAGAATCCCAGCTCCATCATTTATGAGCTGTTTGACCTTGGACAATCTATTTAACCTCATTGAGCCTTGGAGTTTTCATCTGTAAATTAGAATACTTTGCAGATAAGGTGTGTTATAAAGATTAGGAATCGTGAATAGAAAGTGCCCAGTCTACTGTCTGGCACATGGTAGCTGTTACCCTGGCCACAGTGAGGCTTGGTGGTGCCCTTCAGGCAGGTGGCATCAGTCAGGCAAGTGGCATGGAACAGGGCCCATGTGGAGTCGCTAGGCTGCTGTCCATGAGGCTATGTATTTCTTTACGGCTCCCTGGCCCACAGTTATATATGCACACCTTAGTCTTGGCCTTGTGGGCAAATCATACAGCTGCTGGAGACATGATTACTTGAGAGACAGGGATAAGCAAATTTTTCACTTGATTATGCTATTATAAATTAAAACACTGTGTTATGATCAAGCATTAGCAGTTCATGGTATATAATTTTAACTGTGTATACTTTAAGTGGAATAATGAAGTACCTCACTAATTATTAATTAATCTCAGTCACTGCTCAACATAACCCTGCCTTTCCTCTATGCCTGAGTAAAATTCAGCTTTCTAACTCACCTGACATCCTGAGGCTTGGGCCTCATTCAGTGCATGTCCATATCTACTGGAAGGAAGGAGTCAAAAAGGGAAGGATGTAAACACGCTTGAAGATGGTATAACCAAACAATCCCACACTTAGTGAAAGCTAACTCTCAAACACAAGTTCATTTTCCACATTGTTTCTCCCCTGATCCTGAATTTAGGTGCTAGTCAGTGGGCCCACCCTACACTCAGCCATGTATTCAGCAAGGATTTTCTGAGCACACGTTCTGGGCCAGTAGTTCCGGGCTGTGGAATTGGAACAGATCAGGCCTGGAAGGTCCCCAGAGATTGTGTATTGTGAATTAGCAGTTTGAGGACCAAATGTAGCTTTGTTTGGCTTGTTTTTACATTTTCCTAAATTAGTAACAACATTTAAAAATCAGAAGATTTTACATCAAATACCCAATTTGGGGCTTTTCTTGAATATTTTCAAGATATGATAACAGTGGGTCTTCATCCCCACCTGGCAGTATTTGGTTAGAGCTGATGGGTGGTAACTCCATGTTAGAAACACAAGCAAGCCCTTAGCACCTTGCCACAGTCTCTACCACTCCCTATCGCCCTACACCTGGCCTGCTTCATTCACTTATGTTACTTGCCTGGCTCCTTGTAGGCGAAGGAGTTTGCAGCATCCAAATCTCCCTCGACTCCTTTTGGAGTAGTGACTAAAGAACAAATGACCACACCCCATAGAAATCTTACAATCTAACAGAAAAGACAGGGAGAAAAACATGGAATTGGCATCTGCACCTAGAAATGAGAACGATAACTAATTGACGATTTGGGGACTTGGGAGAGAAGTGAGCGTGGTACCAGGGGGTTGTGATAAGTCAAAGCCAAGTGCCTGGAGGAGGTGCTGGGGAGCGGCAGAGTACATGCTGAGACTTTTGCCGAGAACTGTTTGTGCCTTTTGGATGTGACAAGGGAGCATCCCTTGCTCAGCTGCTGGCTTCCTGGGAAGGACCCTGTGAGGGGTGCGGGTGGGGCAGGAAGTAACTCTCCTTGGAGATATCTCACTGCTTCTTGAAGATTCCCTCAAGGGTGACAAGTTCAAGTGAGACTCCAGATCCTTATCAGGACAGAAGGGAGGCCCTGATTGCTTTCCACCTTGACCACACTGGGGCAGCTTGAGAGGGGGCCTCTCCGCATATCCCCAGGCCCACTTTCCCCATCTGCGCGGCAGCCCTGCCCTCTGTCCTGTGCCCCCTCTGTCCTGTGCCGGAGGCTGTCCAGGAAACGGGAGGCCAGAGAACAATGCTTGCCCTTGGCCTGAATCTGCAAAAGTGGCCTGTAATCTCCACCAGCAAGACCTTACCCCTGAGATTTCCTCACTCGGGGCTTCTGACTCTGACCCCCACCTGGAAGTGTCAGGGGCCCAAGGAAGCACGAAAATGCGTAATTTGTCCCACCAGTCCCAAGCTGGTGACTTCCATTGGCACTATTGTATCCAGCGGTCACCAGCCCCGGCCATCCTGCTCTGCTTATCTCCGCTCACCCTGCCCCCTGCCTGTTTGTTTCTCATGGTTTCCAGGGTTTCGGGGCCTCATCTGAATGCAGTGCAGCAGGGGGACTACCAGCCTGGGCCCTGGAGTCAGCCTGTCCCTCACCAGCCTGCGACCCCAAGCAGGACCCCTACCTCTCTGTGCCTCGGTTTTCCCATCTGTAAAAGGGGTCCATCTCACAAGGCTTGTAGGGATTGGATTTGGTCTTATCCGTATCACATTAAGAATGGTGCTTGGCACATGGAAAGAGCTCTCTGTGTTGGCCGTTCTTCTGTTAGAATAGAGGAAGGTATCATACCCTTCTGGGCTAGGACGTCATCATTTCCAAATTCATAACCATAAGAGTTGTCCCAGCAATCAGTTATTGAGCGTGCTTTCTTAAGCCAGGAATGGTATTCACCCCTTTAGCACTATTTTCTCATTTACTCCTCAAAACTCAACTAGGTAGAGATATAATTATCCCCATTTTACGGGAAAGGACACTGGAACTCAGAGAGGTTGAACAATTTGTCCAAGGCCACACAGCTAGTAAGTAGAAAAGCCAGGCATTGACTGTGGCTGTTTGGTTCCAAAGCCCATGCTCTCACCTACGATTCTGGGCAGTAGCTCAATTTCATAAACTAAAGGTCCAAGTTGTCACATCGGGTTTCTATTTCATTATTTCCAAGTAAAGGGAGGAATAATGAGACCATGAGTTATAGATCTTGCTCAGACAGGCAGTGTCTGGATGGTGTCAGCCATTAGCCCTCACTGAGTATGCTTGGGAACCCCCTTTAAGAAAGAGATGGGAGCCTTGGTCAGTGTTGTTCACTGGTTAGAGCATCGGCCTGCATGCCGAAGGGTTCTGGGTTTGATTCCCAGTCAAGGGCACATACCTGGGTTGCAGGTTTAATCCCCAGGCTCAGTCCGAGCACTTAGAGGAGGCAACCAGTTAATGTGTCTCTCTCACATCGATGTTTCTCTCTCTCTCCCTCTCCCTCTCTTCCACTCTCTCTAAAAATCAGTGGGGAAAAATACCCTTGTGTGAGAATTAACAAAACAAAACAAAACAAACAAAAAAAAACAGACGAAGAAGACAAAGAAAGAGAAAGAGAAAGAGATGGGAGAGATCTGGAGGTAGCCTGGGTTAAAGCCATCCTCCTCCGAGGACTCACTGCAGACTTTCTTTCTCAGCAATCTAGCTGACCCTCTCACCTACCACCTACGTTTTGTTGACTCATATTTGCTTTCACAGCTGAAGCAGTCACTGTGAAAGGATAGAAAGGAAAGCTTTAGGGGCCATCTATTCCAAATGCCGTCTCTGCCACCAGCCAGCTGTACGATGACTTAGACAAGTTACCTAACTTCTCTGCCCCTCAAGGGCCCCATCTGTAAAATGGAACAATAACAGCACTGACCTGCCTGCAGGGTGGTTGTTGCTACTCAGTGAGATAATGCATAGTTTGGGGGCTCAGGGTATGCCTGGGTTCTAGCCGTATAACCATGTAACTTGCCTCTCTGCCTCAGTTTCCTCGTCTGTTAGGTGTGAGTAATATGGTGTTACTTTACAGGAGTACTGTGAAGAGCACATGAGTTGATGTACAGTGTGCTTGGCCCTTGGTGGTGGTTGGTGAGTGCTCAGTCGATCTTAGTGTTTGTGACAATGCTGAGACAGAGACTCGGATGCCAGTCCCATAATGAGTTCTCAAAAGCTAGGGCTTTAAAATAAAAAGGCCCCTCCTGGGGAGGCAAAGGCCATCTACCTATGAAGCCTGCAGCCCGGCCGGTGTGGCTCAGTGGTTGAACATTCACCTATGACCCAGGAGGTCATGGTTCGATTCCTGGTCAGGGCACATACCCAGGTTGCGGGCTCAATCCCCAGTGTGGGGCATGCATGAGGCAGCTGATCAATGATTCTCTCTCATCATTGATGTTTCTGTCTCTCTCTCCTCCCTTCCTCTCTGAAATCAATAAAACTATATATTTTTAAAATGCCTCCAGATATTGCCAACTGTCCCTTGGGGGCGGGGGGGCGAAATCACCTCGGGTTGAGAACCCCTGCTCCAGCAGATGGAGCGTGACAGGCACTGTTAGTCTCCCGCTCCAAGGACAGCCCTGGACGCAGAGCATTTGTCCTGGCACAATGAGTGGGCCGGCACGTGCAGAGCCCAGTGGCAGGTGGTCAGCTCCGAGCAGCCTGGCAGCAAGCACCAGGAGCGTGGTCAGGGCTAGGACCCCATCTGCTGGGAGCCCAGCAGTCAAGCAGGGTCAGATCACAGCTCATATGACGTTGAACCTGGGCACATCCTGTCACTCTTTCCTTTCCTAACCAGGACCAGGACTGGGTCCAGGGTCTGGGCAGGACCACACCCTGGGGGAGGGAGTGAGAGCTTACCTGGAAGGTCATCCCACCCCTAATGACCTTCATGATGTCTAGCTGAAGAGCACAGGCTTCTGGGCAAGAGAGACCTGGTTCAAATCCAGGCTCTGCTGCATGGAAATTAAACCTAAAAAGAAAAAGAAACACCCCAGACACTGACCCTTAAAACAGGGAGACCACCTCAGCCAGGTTGCTTACCCTCTGAGCCTCTGGCTCCTCGTCTGTGATATGAAGATGATGGCGCCAGCCTCACCTGGTGGTTGTAAAGAGTAAATGTCCTGTTGTAATGACCGTGGGTAGCATACACCCGCCACGTAATGGGCGCTCAGTGAATGCTGTTGATTGAATGAGTGAGTCCTTTTGCAGCAAACCTTGCTCCTCTAAATCCTTTTGTTATTTTAGTTCTCTTCCCTGGAATTTCTCCAGCTTTCTAACATAGGAAACCGTTGACTTCTCAACCGGAGGAAGTGAGTTATTCCTCTCTGTATAGCATCAGGCCTGGAAGATAGTCAGTGCTTAAAAAATGAAGTTTCCTTTCTCGACGGGCAATGACTGTGCCTTAGTCATCTCTAATGTAGTCATAACCCAGCACAAAAACTGACATGGTAGGTGATCATTGAATGAATGAATGAATGAATGAATATACAAAAATGTTGAAGAAAGCCATGGCCCAGGCACGACCCCAGGATCCTCCCTAGGAATCCATTCCTACAAGTCACTTAGGAAGGACATTGCTGCTTACCAGGAGGAGGTGTCCTCACCAAGGCGCTGGGTGACAGAGGAGGAACTCGGGCAGAACTTCTGTGTCCCGGGCAGCTGCTGGGGCCCCTTCCCTGGGGCCCACTGCAGGCTGTTCTCCCTGCCCCCGCACCCCCCTTCCACCACCCGCCCCCGGGAACTGGTCCAGCCTTCATGATCCTCCCTGCCACAGCAGGCCGGGGTGGGTCCTCCTCCCTCGGGAGGTGGCAGTGTGGGCTGTACCCTGCAGGGTCAGCTACATAGACATAAGAGTGGTGTTTGTTACGAAGACCCACGGCTAGTGAGTCAGGAGACCTGGGTTCTGCTCCCATCCCAGTCACCCACCCACGCAGTGACCCTCCCTGGACCTGTCTCCCCATCTGTACAATGCGGACTTGGCCATGCTTGGGACAGTTATATCCTTTGGTGCGTGGCCAGGGATACAGGTCAGTCCACAGCCCTGTCACTGAGCAAGTGACTCACATGGGACACCAACCAGTGACCTCAAGGCACTGCTGGGTTTCTCAAAGCCACCGGCTCCCCAGGCACCTGGGTGCTGCAGGGCAATGAACACAGTGTCAGGTGATCATCTGCTCCGAAACCTGGACGTCTGATGAAAGCTGCAGGGCAGGGCGCAGGTAGATTGTCCCAAGGGGGCTAAAGATTTTCAAGGGGGACCCTCAGGGTCTCATTGATGGGGGTGTGGGGGGAATGTTTGTGAGAGCAGACGTCTTTTCTAGAACTCCCCCATCTCTCTTCCCTTCCACGGTGCAGAATTAACTGACAAATAGGTGCTTTCCCTTTGCTGAAGTCTGTGAGGACAGGTGGGGGAGCACCAGCCCTGGAGAGCTGGAAGGAGCCAAATTCCCTCGCATCAGAACAGGAGCCCGGAAAAGAGGGGTGGGCGGGCTGGGTCTAGAGAGAGGAGCAGCGAGAGGTGTGGAGAGGGAACGGCTCTATACAATTCGGGGTGAGCTGAGTTGCTCTTTCACTGAGAGGCATGGAGAGAGGAATAGTAGTGCAGGGCCTTGGGGGAGTAACTCAGCATTTCTGTGCCTCAGTTTCTTCATCTGCAAGCTAAGGGTAATAGAACCTTCTCCCTAAAGGAAAACACTTAGAATCGTGCCTGGCAAGGAGTAGGGGCCGTGGAGATGTGTGCAGTGGTGATGGTGGTGGTGGATATAAAAACCCGTGAAATCTTCCAGAGAATTTATATCACTTAGTGGGGGACTGAGCAAATGGCTCTCCTGGGACCCGGCAGGGTGCCAAATCCCGCGGGTACCCATGCAGCCAAGACGGCCAACAGCAGGCAGGACCGTCACCCGAGCTCTGCTGCATCACCAGGGACTGCCCAGAGCCAGCACTGAGGACCAGGGCCCTGTCAGACCCGGAGGGCATGGGGCATCTGGCCTGCATGTGGCTAAACCATCCAAAACTTGCTGTGGGCCGAACTTTGTCAGCAGCCTGCTTCCCATGAGGACACTTCCCCCAGCCGGAGGCTCGGACCTTCCAGCTGGGCTGGCTCCGCTGGCAGGCTGTACTCCGGGGATATTTTCAGATTCTGGGTGACATTCCCCGGCCCCTCGGTCTAATAGGTCCCAGATGCTCCCTCCTCCTCAGCCTCCCTCCCTGCTGCTGTCCTGAACCCCCGCGCTGGCCTGCGGGGCTGCTGGGGCCGCCTCGCCCAGTCACTACACCTCTTGCCTTTTTCTTTTTTAATTTAAAACATTTCGTTCCCCTTTAACACGAGGGCTTGACAGAGGCCAGCATCAAAGAGGCTGTTTCCTCCTGGATGGGGACCAGGACAGAGAAGCCGGCCGATGAAGGTGGGGAGAAGGAAGCCGCCTTGGGAACGTGAGGAGAAGGGGAAACATAAGGAGTCTTTATTGGCCGAGCATAAAAGAAGCAACTGGAGTAGCAGCTGTGTTACCGTGCCCAGGTCGCCAGGGGCTGGGCAGACGCACCAGCCCAGCTGGGAATCCCACAGGCCCTGGGGGTTTCATGACTCATGTTCTGCAGAAATGCCTTCCCTACCTTCCCGCCCCACCCATCCTCCTGCCCCCTTTTGCAGAACATTTGAATTTGTCATTCTTGGGCATTGTCGGTAAGAGATAGGGTTATTGCTGAGGCCTGTGGGAGGGAGGGAGGCAAGTGGACAAAACTAGAAGGAAAGGGAAGGGGAGGGGAGGGAAGGGGAGGGGAGGGGAGGGGAGGGGAGGGGAGGGGAGGGGAGGGAAGGGAAGGGAAGGGAAGGGAAGGAAAGGGAAAGGGAAGGGAAAGGGAAGGGAAGGGAAGGGAAGGGAAGGAAATAGAAAAGAGAGGGGCGTGGAGGGCGGTGGGGCTGGAGCACAGAGGTGGGCAGTGAGAAAGGAGTAATGGGCAGTGACCCAGGATGGCAGGCGCATGACTCACAGCTGAACAGAAACCAGGACAGGCGGACAGACAGGAGGCAGGGGACCCAAGGAGAAGCCTCCTTCGCTCCTGCTGCTTCCTGCTCCTTTCCCACTGCGCTTCGTGGAAGCGTGCAGAGGACACGCGTGTGATAATCACAGTCTCGTTCGGTTCCGTACACCTTGATCTTCTCAGTGGGCCTGGGGGCACCCCGCCCTGAGTTCTGCAAAGCAGCTGTATGATGAGCTGGGGTGCTTCCCGAGGAGCCCATTCTGTGGGGTGGGAGGCTGAGGCGGGACGTCAGGGCCCAGCAGGGCTGTGCCTGGGGCCCAGGTCTCTGGGTTTCTCACCCAATAATGAGAATTTGGAGATGAAATAAAGGGAGAAGAGATGATGGTGGGGAAAGTGGGCTGGGAAAGTGGGCCAGGAAAGTACAGGCATCGAAGACCAGATGGAAACCCCGCAGCTGCAGGATTCTTGGACGCTGCTTCTAAGGCAGCCCTCCCCACACTTTCTTCAGCGACACTGACCCGGCATTTTCTCTCTCTTTCAGGACCTCCTGTAAGTAACCCCAGCCACAGCCTGTTCTCGCACATCCGAAAGGCCTTGCTCCCTGCTGGTAACCGGGCCCTGGGCGGGGGGGACGGACAGCTGGCCCTGCTGTCTTCCTGGGGAGCCCCTACACCCTGCAGAGCAGTCTGCAGGGCCCCTCTGTTACAGACAGGGGACCTGGCCCTGGGTGGGTCTGCCTAGGGCCGGCCCATAGTGTGTGGGTTCTTCATGCATGAAAAATTTCACAGCATATGAACAGGTGACTATGAGGGTGCATTTATTACAGCTGGGGGCAGTGGAACAGGAGGGGTTTAGCATAGAAGAAGCCACAGGAGAACCTAGGCTGGGCTCTCTGATTCTCTAAAAACGTCACAGAAAATAAGTGAGCAGGGGCGGGACTGCTCACTGGGAAGTCAGAGAAAAGGGGACCTTGGAGACAGGTTCAGGGGGTGAGCCCAGGATTGAGCCGCCGCTGCTCATTGCTGCCCTGGTTGCAAGTCTCGTGGGGTCCCTTAGAGTTTAGGATACGCACGCCTGTGGGGGAAGAAGAGGAGGAAGGGAAGCGGGGGGGGGGGGGGGGGCTCCCAGAGAGAGAGCTCACACTGGGCCCTTTGTCTGGAGGGTTATATCTCTCTTTTGCAGGCGGGGAATCTTAGGGGAGGTCTCAGGGGAGGGTGTCAGCAGAATATGCATCAGGTTCCAGGTCTGCGCTTTCAGGGTCCTGGTCTCTACTGATGGGTCGGCGCCAGGGCCGGGTTCCTTAGTCACTGCAGCTGGTCCTGGCATCGCCCCCGGGTTTTGCTGCTGTTCTGGGCCTGGAGCTGGAATACGACTGAGGCCTAGATGTTCTCTAGGAGGTGACCTTCTGCATCTGCTGTAAATTGCCTGCCCAGTTTGTTCAGCTCTCTGCCTCCGTTCCCAGTTCCACTGGTCCTGGCTCCCAGGCCTGTCTCGCCTCCAGCAGGTTGACACAGGGGAGAGGGCCGCCATTTTGCTCTCCGCGCACCTCTGCACCCCTCCAGGGCCAGACAGCGGCGGTCCCCAAAGCAGGTCCCAATTTCAATCTGAAAGGCTGGCAGGCTCCATTGTTCGCCCAGCTCCTTTGTCCCTAAAGAGTTGGAGTCAAAGAAGCACCAGGTATTAAGAGAAGAAAGAGCATCTCTATTCAGCGCTGGTCCTTGGAGGCCTCCTGCCCATTCCGTGAGCAGGTCAGTGAGCAGCTCTCCGTGCGGACGGGTCCTGAGGACGTGATGTCCGCCCCGCCGTGTGGGCAGCTCCGTTCTAGCCGCGCCACTTTGGACCAGTGGTGGTTGCTATCAGGAGAGCAGTGTCGGCAGTTAGATCGGGAGACACAAATCACAGGCAGCACCTCGGCTCCTTCCCCTGGCGTCGCGAAGGCCAAGGGCGGGGCGGGGAGCCTAGGCGTTTCCAGAGAACCTGAGAAGCGTTCAAGGAGACTGGCCCCCGAAGTAATAGATGCAGAGAACAGGAGCGGGTCTTCTTGAGGACAGCATTTGATACCCCAACAAAAGGCCCCGAGGTCACAGGGGCGGCTGGAGGCGGGAGTTGAAAGGGCCCGGCCCTCGGCATCAGATCTTTCTCAAGGTTACTGAAAGCAGCCGGTGCCATCCCTCCGCAGAGAAGGCATTTCCATCCTTTCTTCCTCTTGACCCGTGCCTGTGAGAGCGCCGGCCCAGTCGGTAGTAAGACATGATTTACTCTTCCACGTGTGTCCCGAGCAGTGCATTGAGCCCATGCACCGCCTCCCAGTTACAGGGAGGGAAGAAAATCGTGGTGCTCCCTGAAAGGGGGGGTGATTTATCCTGACATGTCTTGGATGACAGACCTCAATTCCTGCCATCAATCTTCCAAAATAAACTCTGCCATCAGAGACCTCGACAGACCACCTGCTGGAACTGGGCTGCTCTCCCCCTTCTTTTTGGACAAAGCCAAAAGGCGTCCTCATCTCCCCACTCCCAGGACTTCCCCGTTCACTTCTCCCCACAGCCAGGCTGCTGGGCTCACCTGGTGGCTCAGCTCAGGGTCCCTGCCCGTTTGCCTGGAGGGCCTGCCCTCACCGGTAACAGAGTATTCTGAGCTCTGTTCCCAGCCAGAGAGGGCGCTGCCCCTCCTGCGGGCTCTGCAGTGCAGGAGCAAATGGGAGGGTTGCATCTGAATCTCCCGTTGTAATCCTGCCCACCTGGGCACCCCCAGAGCCATCGAGTGAGGGGGAGGAGTCCCAGAAGCTGCCCCACATTCTCAGCCTGACACAGAGGAGTCCTGAATCTTTCAACCGGGCTCAAACCACAGGCAGGATGAGGAGGAAATGGGAAGCTGGCCAGGGTGGGAATCACCGCCTAGCCCTGTTTTCTCTGCTTCTGCAAAGAAAGAATGCCATTGGCCAGAGGTGAGGGGTAGGGAGACGGCAGCTGGTCGCAACGCCTGCCTGCTGCCCCCTGGTTGTGTCTCAGGGACCCCTCTTGGGGTGGCTCTGTACTCCAGTCGAAAGACCCACGTTACTGTGGGCACAAGGACTGCCAGTGGCTGGAGAACACAGCCTGGGAAGGTGGCTTTCGGTAGCAGGAATCATTTAAGGGGTACGAAATGTGTGGCCACCACTGCCCAGCCCCTCATGCCCATGGCAGACATTGCTAATCAATTAGAAGGCCTTTTACCATAGTGTTTTTATTCAACCCGTTGGGGTCCACACTCATGCTGACATCTGTTGGCCATGCCTGCACTAGATGTAAGAGAGAATTCTTAATGGTGGGAACCATGAGACTGAAACAGATGACTGAGGGAAGAAGGGCTGTCTCTTTCTCTGGAGGAAGATAGGGAAATCTATGATGGCCAGCTGTCAGCCTGGGTCGACTATGATCCTTCAAGGCCCTCCCCTCATGTTGTTCATGAAATAACAGAGGCTCGTAGAGCAGAAGCGACTCCAGGTCACATAGCTGGTGGGGCAGGTATACAATACCCTGACCTTCACACACTTCTCTCTCCCCCTTTATTTCAGGGTCCTGTTGGAAGACCCGGCCTCCCGGTGAGTAGCTTTCATTTCTTCTCCTGCATCTGTCTCATATGCTCTTCCTCAGCCCAAGCGCCGCGAGGTTGGGTGGCTGCTTTCCTCCAGCTGTGGCGGGACGAGCGGCCTCTCTCCAGCTTCTCTGGCCCGTAGCTGAGGGGGAAGCTCCCCGGTACCTCCTGGGCCCAGACAGGCAGGTGACAGCACGCAGCCCCTCCCACGCTGGATCTGACTTCCAGACTGATGGCCGGTAATGGAGGCCTGAGAGGGGCAGCCTCTTGCACACCAGCTAGGAGTAAGACCACTGTCCCTGCCTTGTCCTAGGCCCTCTGGTGAGAGTACACTCACTCAAAAACTTGGTTTTCCCCCCAGTTACCTTATCCGAAAGCTAGAGAGGCTGTGCCAAGTAACCGTGGAGGCTTTGAAATAAAAGTAGAAATAATACTAATAGTCACCTCTCATTGAGACCTTAATACGTGCTAAGCACTATGCCAATCACTTTTCATACATTTGATTTGTCAGCGACTCAGTGAAATGGATATCATTATGTCCATTTTATTGATGAGGAAACTAAGACACAAGAGGTGACATCCCTTGTCCAATGGTCCAAGCTTCCGTTGTAAACCTCTCGGAAGCCCCTGTTATCACACACCATTCCGTACTGCTGTTCCCTGTGGTCCATGCTCCATGTCTGAGAACCGTCTTTAAAGTCTTCACAGGCATTGCTCTGTAGGGTGTAGCCTGGGACACATATGCATTGAGTACTGGAGACTGTGGGCCCCTGGGTGGAGAGGGACTCGGCAAGACGCCGTAGCCAGCCAGAGAGCGGAGGCGAGGTGTGGCGTGTGGCCCAGGGCTGGCACCAGGTTGCCCTCTCTCCCTGCGCCGAAGGCCACATGCATTGAATTCCAGACCCGTGTGCATCCCTCTCACCCCAGTTACTCCTCTTTGGACATGGATTATACTGTAACCTCGTGGCTAATCCAACAGCTTCTAGAATTCATGTCCAGCAGTGACTTTCTTAATGAAATGCATGTGGGAGAATATTTAGCCTTGAAAATGGAAACTCGCCCAGTAAGTCCGAGCCCCGAAGCAGAGGAGGACGGGTGAATCGGTCCCATGAAACCCAAGGAGGGGGGAAATCAGATGACTGGGGGAACGTGGGCAGACTTTGTTTTTCTGACAACGTCCACCTTTAAAAAGCATTTGGGGGCAATTCACAGAGCAGGGCTGCTGCACAGTTTCCAGTCTCTGGCCACTCCGCGCCTGTCCCGAACCCCAGCGTTTTATGGCCAGGACTGCAAAGAACATTAGTTTCAAAAAAGAAATGAAAAGAAACCAAAACACACATCCTGCAATAACATTCAAAAGCCCGAGAGTAAGTGGGCCACGGGGATGTCACACCCGACGGTCAGCGGGCCTGGTGCCCGCGGCAGAAAAGGGCCACTGAGCCACCGGTCACGGTCCTGCTCCTGCGTCTGCATGAAGGGACCTGGGAGTGACCCCCAGGGGATTTGCTGACGCTGGCCCATTGTGAAATGCAAAATGTGGGAAGGATAAACATGCTCACAAAATCCACGGGCCCGCTGGCCTCCTCCCCCTGGATGCCATTTACACAACACTCCCCAGGTGTCAGCACCGGGAGGAAGCTTTCCAGAAAGGACATCTGAGGGCTGCCACCCAGCAGCCCATGAGCGAGGTGCAGACGCTCAGGGAGGCTAAGGAAACAGAGCCATGCGTAAGGCCAACGCCGCGGCCCTGCCACATAGCAAAGGCCAGCGTTTCACTCAAGATGCCCTTGGTCTTGACAAGGCACACGTCACCAGAGCCTAATTTCAGAGCCAACTGCTACTCTCTGGTGCGCCCACGTGTATTTTGGGAACTACTTGTCCCTCGGGGCACTTTGCCTCAGTGCGGTCCGCAGACACGGAATCACCCCAGAAATGCCCGCACCTTCAGGAGGGTCCACAGCCCAGCTTCGCCCGCTCAGCAGGACAAACACCATCTGAGTTTTGGCCCCCACTGCTTTCCATCTTTGCAGGCTCCCAGCAAACCCAGGCCCACCCCAGAATTTATGATGTCTGCACACGTGTAATTGCAAAAAAATGTTTTCTTACCAAAAGGGGGAGGAACAAAACTTAATAAGCAGATTTCCAGAGTGAGAAGATGTAACCCTGGCTACAAAACAAAGCATTTCCCCCTGGGCAGCTGTAGCTCGTGATGCGGCCGCATCCACAGGCTCACAGTCCCTCCTGTTGGTGCTGGCGGTGGCTGCATGGAGGGGTGTGGAAGGGCAGAGGGCCTGGGAGGAGCCGGGGAGTGTGGGCACTGCTCCCCAGCTTTGGCAAAGGCAGATCTAGGAAAGTGCTTCACGTATATGTTATATGGGAGCTGCCACTCACCCTGCTCTGTGCCTGGAAGCTGAGTGACAATGATCTAAGGGAAGAAGAGCCTGGGACTCCTAGTGGAACACATAGGGAAACCCAGGCTGGGGACCAGACTCCTACATGAGCGCTCTTACCGCAGCACCAGGCCTGAGTGCAGATAGCGGTAGGGGTGGCTGCTTGCAGAACAGTCCGTAGGGGTCAGATGGGCAAGTTCACGCACACGATGCCTGGGCACCGTCCCAGCTGCCCATGCAAACCCGGTCTTGGGTGCACAGTTCCCAGGGGGCCCTTCACATACTGTCCCAGCTCCAGCCGCATCTAACTGTCTCTGCCTCCTTCATCAGGGGGACAAAGGTGCCATTGGGATGCCCGGACGTGTGGTGAGTTGGGGCATTTTTATCTGCTTGGGTGGCCATTGCTTGCTTCTCCACGCTGGCCTGTCCTCCAAACCGTGACAAGATGCTGCCTGCCCCAGGGGCGAGAGGAGAGGGCAGGGGATTTGGACCTCTCCCTCCCCCCGCCCCCACCCCGCCCAAGTCAGCTGCAGAGAGGGACAGGCCAGGAGGAGAGGAGTTTTATTTCAGCTCGTCAGCTCTTCCAATGTGGCTTTACTCTCCAGAGAGCTGCCATGGCAAAGGGAAACTCCAAGAAAAAGCATCACTAAAGCTCTTTGCCCGTCACCCTGGGAGGACAGGGTGAAGCCAGAACCCCTCTTGATAGTGTGAGGATTCCCACCCTCTCCACCCCTGAGGCTGGCAGCTCACCCTCAGATGTATAGCGGCTCCTGCAGCCACCACCCCCACCCCCAGCCCCCTTCCCCCCTCCCCGAAAAAAGAGATACAAATAACCGCGCCGGGGGGGGGGGGGGGGGGGGGGTGGATGGCGGGAGAGAAATGCAGCCGCCAGGTGCTCTCTGGACACCACGTGGAGCGGCTTCTGGAGGCTTCTTCCCTAGACAGAGCCTAGATGGTGCAGGTGAAGCTGCTCCAGGCAGTGCTTCCAAACCCTCACCAGGAGGCCGGGAGTCAAACACGTAAGGGCTCCTGCTAAAAATTAGATGGTGAAAGGGAAACAGGAGTGTTTGACAGGAGAGTGTTCAGGGATGGGGAGGCCGGCCCTGGGCCTGCAGGTCCCAGTGCTAGGACTTTCCTGGTGGCTTCCAGCCTCTGAGCGGCTAGGAAGGGCAGGACAGACTCGGGCTGGCAGCCCAGGGCCCTGATGGCCATACCCGGCCTCACCACCACCCTGTCTGACCCCTAACTCCCCTCCTGCCATCAGCCTTGACCTTCAACCTGGCTCCCGGGTGCTCCCTGATTACCCCTCTGCCATCCTTCCTCACATGCTTTTCCTCAGCACCTCACCGCCCGGGCTGGTCGGCTGTAGGCCTGGGTATGGCATCCTTGTGCAAATTTGCTTGCTGGTGTGAGCCTGGTGCCCAGCGCGAAGGCATCCAGACCACAGCTAACGCTGGAGAGTGCTAACTGCATGCGGGCGTTGTGCTAAGAGCCTCCGTGCATCGCTCACTCGGTCCTCACTAGAACCGTAGGAGGTAGGCGCCGTTTCCACCCCCATTTTTCAGGTGAGGAAATTGAGGCTCAGATGTTGTGTCTTTCCCAAGGTCACATGGCCAGGAAGTGGCTGATCAGGGCTTTACTCCAGGCAGCCTGACTCCAGACCTGTGCCCTTGACCCTGGCAATGCTACTTCCCCTCCCCAACACTGGCATCACGGCTCTAAGGAGGGTCCGATCCTTAGGGTGGCACCTCAGGACCTAGGTCTAGGATCCAGGACGTTTCAGAGGGTCAGGACAAGTGGTGTTCCAGGTCACAGAGCTTTGAGCTCCCCAGGGCGCTCCCCCCACCTCCCAGGCCACAGCACTGGCCCTGACTCCCTCCTTCTGTTCTCTGACTCCAGACATGAGTCCCCCAAGCTGCACTGGGTCCTGCTCTGAGGAGAGCAGGGAAAGGACATTCAGCCAGCCTTTCTCAGGGGCTTGCTGTGGGTGGGCTAAGCCAGGCACAGTCTCCACTGTAGCCCTCCAAGAGGGATCCCACTTTATTGATGGGAATGTTGAGGCTCAGGCCAGGGCTGGGGTGGAGTTGGCTTTTGTACCCAAGCTGACCGTCAGACTCTAAACTCTTTGTGCCTAACAGGTAAGCTTCGGAAACTCCACTCAGAGCGCAGCCACCAGGCTGCTGGCAGATTGCCAATGAAAGCTGCCCCTCCTGCTGCCCCTCAGGGCCTGCCCCTCCTGCCCTCCTTCTTGGGGCCTGTGGGCATGTTCCCCCAGACAGTATCCCTCTGAACCTAGTCCTGCCCACTGGAGGCAGAGCCACGGGAGGTCTCCCCATTTCCTTCCCCACACAGCTATTTTCAAGCTGAGGGTTTCCTGCTGCTTGTGCTATTTTAAATGTGACAATGGGCCCATTTGGCTGCCCAGTAGTAGTCCTGGCAGGAGCCACCTGATAAGAACTGGGGTGGCCAGGAGGTGTGAAATGCCTGAGGAGTTGTCCCGTGGTTCACCAGGGGTGGCACCACTGGCTTCTAAGGATTAGGGTCCAGTGGGGCTGTCTATCCACTGGTCACTATGGTTACAGGGACCCTGGGCCATTACCCAGTTTCCTCTGCATCTCAGATCCATCCTCCATCCTCCCAGATGTGTGTGTCCTACTATCTGTCCTCCCATGTTGCTCCAACCCCTCTCCCACCATCTTGCCTGGCCAGCCCTAAGGACTCCTGGTGTGTCTGCTGTGCTTGGTGCTCAGTTAGACCTTCACACCAACTAGATTCCACTCCACAACGCAGTCCCTGGGAAAGTCTCCCCATGGCCACCCAGATGGGGCCATGACTTCTCAGGCAGATTTTCCAACCTGCGTGTTCTCTCTCTCTCTCTCTCTCTCTCTCTCTCTCTCTCTCTCTTTCTCACACACACCACACACACACACGCACACGCACACATGCACGCAGGCTTGGAGAAGGCCTCTGTTATCTGGAAGGGCTGGGGCTGGCTGGGGCCAGACCAAGGGCTGAGGCAATAGCCATGCACACGCGGTGCTTGCCAGAGGCGGGACCTGTCATGTGTCAGCATCTGTGTTTTGTTTTATTTCTCATTTCACGGCGATTTCTTTTGTTTGGTTGTTGTGCCATTAACACAGATTCTTGTGTGTGCGCCTCTCTCTCATCCTTTCTTTTTCTCTCCCTCCCTCTCTCTCCCCTGCACCCTGTGTTGCATGTGGCTGCCCCAGGGAGTAAAGGGCCAACCAGGCGAGAAGGTGAGTCCACACTTTCCCCTCTGCCCTTCCGCCCTGGCAGTTGCGTCCACCCCGTGGACTCTTGGGGGCTTTCAGAGGCCCCAGCTCAGCCCTCCCGCTGGCATGCCCGGGGAGCAGAGCTGCCAGCTGGGCCTGCGGGCCCTCAGCCTCTCACGCCGTTTCCTAACAGCTTCCACACCGTCAGGCTGGGGTCTTGGGATTCCTGGGCTGAGCCCCAAGCCTCCTAGCGAGTGGGTCCTCCCACCCCCCGCCTGCTGAGCTGCCTGTGCTGGTGCCTACAGCTCTGACTCTGGGCCTTGGGCAGTCACCCTTCCCAGAGGCAGGGAGAGCACGTCCCTGTTCTGAGTGGGATGCGGCCTCCTGCCCCCCTCCCAGCAGGCACTGCCTGGGTCCTTCTGTCAGAGCATCACCTCTCATCCCATCTGCTCCATACACCTTCATCCTCCTTCTGTTGCCCTCCCCACCACGCAGAACCCCCTGTGTCACCCTGAGCCAGGACTAGGAAGTTCCAGGCAGCTCCGCCTCAGGCTCAGGGTGCTGGGCCCACACGGCCAGTGTGTGTCGTGTCCCCCGCTCTATTTCAGCAGCTCCATCCAGGGGGCAGGCTGCTGTCCCTCAGATGCAGGGTGGGCAGCCCCCATGGGGCATTTTGGGGATG
>NW_005871340.1:980011-1046263 GCF_000147115.1 Myotis lucifugus | reverse complement strand
CAGGGTTTTTGTTTCCGATGGTGCCAGGAGCTGACATGGTGTTTCATCCAGATAAAGACTAAAGGGTGCAGGAAGTCCTCGTTTCCCCCCGTGGATGGGGGTGCAAACATGTATACTGGGGCCACACCACTTGTTGGTTCTAGAAAGTCCCCTGGAGCTAATTACCCCAGCACCAGAGTCCCTTGATCCCCCACCCACTGGTCCCGGGAGGCCCGAGCCACTCTCGCCCTCAGAGCTCCTTTTGTGCTTAGCCTGGCCCTGTGTCCTTACTCCTTCTGCCCCAGCAGCTGGGGCTAGGGACAGTCAGAGAGGATTCCATGTAGATAAGCTCCGTAGGGACCAGCGGGTGACGTGGGTGCTGATGTGGGAAGATGCGGTGACTCTGGAAATAAGGCCTGGCTGCTTTTCTCAAAGAATGCCTGAGCCACGGGGCTGCCATAACATCACCAAACATTGCCCTGGCCAGTGTGGCTCAGTTGGTTGGAGCATCATCCGTACACCAAAGGGTCGCGGGTTTGGTTCCTGGTCGGGCACATACCCAGGTTGTGGGTCCATCTCAGATCAGGGCAACCGATTGCTGTTTCTTTCTCACATTGATGCTTCTCTCCCTCTCTCTTTCTCTCTCTAAAATCAATCAAAATCACCAGCCGTCAGGGTGGAAAGGACCTCAGCAGTGGAAGGCACAGCCCTCTGAGAAGGGGCAACGGGTCCAGGGAGGGGAAGGGGCTTGGCCAGGGTCCCACACATAGAGGCTAGGGCAGGATCAGAACCCAGGACCCTGGCATCCAGGGCTCCCACCACAGCAGCAGGCCACCCTCTCCATGTTCTATGTGCTTTTCCTGACCTGCTATTTACAATGAGAGGGCGAGGGGAGCTGCACCTTCTACTCGGGTGACAGCTTCTGGGAGTCTGAGGCTAGCCCCATGGATGGGGGAAGCTCAGCCTGCCACTCTCCTGCCTTCAACGGGGCGAGCCAATAGAAAGCAGGAGTCTTCTCTTTTACTCACCCACAGTCTAAGGAGAGGGGTCAGAGAGGAAACTGCAAGGTTAGGTCCAAGGGAGGGAGTTATGATGAGCTAAGCAGCCAGGGCAGGGCGACGGTGAGCGCTGGGAGCTGAGAGGTGGAGCCAGGCGGGCTGCCTGGAGCCTGGGAAGGTCAGACAGGCTGTCCCCACTTCTATTTTCAGCAGCTCCATCCAGGGGCAGGCTGCTGTTCACAGGAGACACCCTCATCAGGCCGATACACATGTTGCGTGTTTCGTGGTGTATTTATTCCGTTAACATGTGTTGGGCACCTCCTGCATGCTAGGCAGGGCACACAAGGCAAACCTGGCTGCAGCTGCTGCCCCTTGACAGGAGACCAGCAATGCCCTAGTGCTTACAATGCAGTCACTGCTCAGCCCGGGCGGTTAGGGAGCTGTGGGGACACGGAGGAGGCGCCTGACCTGGGGCGGGGGCGGGCAGGCCGGGAAGGCTCCTGGGAGGAAGGAATCACTAAATCGTGTGATCAAGGACGAGCAGAGGTGACTCGGGTACCAGGCTGGGGAGGAGCCCTGAGTCCGGAGGCAGGATAGCTCCTTCTAAAGGACTAGAGAAATGAGGAAGTTCCTTCCAGAGCAAAGCAAGGGTGAGGCTGGCAATGAGCAAGGCTGTCACCAGGAAGGACCCGGGCGGGCGCCATGCTCAGGAGTCAGACTTTCTCCTGAGGGCAGTGGAGAGCCCTGGGGCTGTGTTCAGCTGAGGAGGGACAAGATCAGATTGGCAGTTTAGAAAGATCTCCTGATGCCCCGTTCCCGTGCATGGAGAATGTTTAGAAGAGGCCGCAGGTCGGGGCCTGGCTGGAAGGCACCTGCAATAGTCAAGACCCAGACTGGAGCACAGTCCCTGGGGCTGGTGGGAGTGCGAGGCTGGCGAGATATTTTGGAGGAGGAATTGGCGGAACGTAATAAAAATGGGGATTGAGGGAGGAGGAGTCCGAGGTGATCCCGTATTTCTGACTTGGTAACAGAGTAGATGGGGTGCCTTCCCCGGAGGGAAGAGCAGATTTTGCTGGGAGAAGTGAGTTTAATCTGAGCGTAATGAGTTGGAGATGTCCTTGCAACATCCCACAGGGGAGAGGCCCTCCGTTTGCAGCTGGAGTTCCCAGGGCTGGCGTTCTGAGCTGGCTCACACTGGCTCACTAGAGCCAGTCCTTCACACCCCTCCCAGTTCAGTGCTATCACACTGGGAGCTTGAAACCAGCCATGGTGGGAGCATTTACACCACAGACAGCTGCAAATGCTGTACAAGACAGGCTCTCCTCGCCACTCTCCCCCACCCCAGCCCAGTGACCAGCACAGAGTCGAATTTGAAAGGCAGCGCTGACTTGGAGAGAGGGACGTAAATGTGTCAGGCTCTAGGTAGAGCCACAGCCAAGCCTCTTTCAAGGAGTCAGATCGAAGAGAAGGGAGAGTCCTGGTAGCTCTTTCCAACCAGAACATCCTGCCTGTCCATGCGGCGTTAGCCTGCACAGGTTGCAGGTAGGAGGAAGGAACGGAGGCGTCGACAAGTGTAAGGTCCACTTCCCAACAGCAGGACCCACAGGGCTCCTCTCCTCTCTGACCTCAAGTGAAGGGAAGAGATTTCAGAGGCCATGGAAAGCTTGCCCTCTTATTGTTCTTCTTTAGAAGGATATATTATTGAACCATAAATCCATCTACAAATCTATAATCCATAACTTTAATATGACCTGAATTCAAGTGAATTTATGTGTGTGTGTGTGTGTGTGTGTGTGTGTGTGTATACACATTTCAGAGAGGAAGGGAAAGGGAGAGAGAGAAACATCAATGATGAGAGAGAATCATTGATCAGCTGCCTCCTGCACTCCCCGCACTGGGGATTGAGCCCACAACCCAAGCACCCAAGCATGCGCCCTTGACTGGAATTGAACCCGGGACCCTTCAGTCTGCAGGCAGATGCTCTATCCACTGAGCCAAACCAGCTAGGGCCAAGTTAATTTTTATGGGGTTGAGAGACCAACAAAATAATATTCAATTCATTTGGAAAAAGGAAGCTTGTGAGGATATCAGGAAAATTCTGAAAAATAGAGTAAGGGTAATAGTGCAGAGGGGACTAGTTGCTCTACTAGATATCAAAGTGTGTCATAAAAATAGAGCAAGTATCACTGCACATGAAACAGAGGGGAGGCCAGAAATAAAGCCAAATGCACCAGTAGGTTGGTCTGTGATAAAGGCTTGATTTCATAACAGAGAGAAACATAGATTGTTCAGAAAATGATGTTGGGCCAATGGACAAGCCTCTTAGAAAAAAGCCATTTAAAACTAGCGAAAAAAGCTGAGTATCTACCTCACTTGTTATATCAGAGCAAATTTCAAATGAATAAAACACTTAGATGCAAAACACGAAACCCTAACATACAAGGACAAAGCATGAGCAAACATTTTCTCATTTTTTTAAAATATATTTCTATTGATTTCAGAGAGGGAGAGAGAGAGATAGAAACATCAGTGACGGGAGAGTCATTGATCGGCTGCCTCTGGCATGAGCCCTGATCTCCTGGTTCATGAGCCACGATTAGCCACTGAGCCGTGCTGGCCGGGTTCATGTTTAACTTGGGAAAGACCTTCAAAACACAACATAAAACCCAGAAGCCACAAGAAACTGTTGTTTGACAGGATGGATAAGTTTATCAACATAAATGCAAAACTTCCATCTGGCACAAAGTAGTTCATTAGAAAGGCAAATGCCCATGGCAAGAATGCTTGCAGCGTGATTACCAAAGAGTCACTATGCTTGACAAAGAGCTTTACTCAAATCAATGGGAAAAAAGACAAACAACCTAGTCCAGTGGTTCTCAACCTTCCCAATGCCGCGACCCTTTAATACAGTTCCTCATGTTGTGGTGACCCCCAACCATAAAGTTATTTTCGTTGCTACTTCATAACTGTAATTTTGCTACTGTTATGAATCGTCATGTAAATATCTGATATGCAGGATGTATTTTCATTGTTACAAATTGAACATAATTAAAGCATAGTGATTAATCACAAAAACAATATGTAATTATATGTGTGTTTTCCAATGGTCTCAGGTGACCCCTGTGAAAGGGTCGTTCGACCCCCAAAGGGTCGCGACCCACAGGTTGAGAACCGCTGACCTAGTAGAAAATATTGGTAACGAATACAAACAGGCTGTTCACAAATAAATAGGGCCAGCAATAAACATCGGAAGAGCTGTCCAACCTCAGTATAGAATTTGTTGTAAATGAAAATCCAGTTCCAAGCCTCTCCAAGTGCCTTCCCCAGACCTAACCTCTTCCGTAAGGAGAGTCCCAGTTTCCATTTGGTCAATGACAACATTCTTCCCAAGGTCCCTAAAAAGCCCTTGGTCAGCCCTGGATTTGGCTTTGGGTTGGAGAGACGCCTCCTGCTACCAGGCAGGCTCTGTCATTAGCGAACCATGTGATCGTCCCCACCATGTAAACATTAGCCCAAGTGGGACTTGAAGAGGCTTCTTGGAACCCTCTCCTCCTGACCTCTCCTTCCTCTCGGGGTTCAGAGAAGGCCTAAGTTTACAGTGGGAGGTTTCAGAGGTCACAGAGCACGGGTTCCGAGTTTTCTGCTTGCTGCTATTCTTAGCATCACTTATCCTTGAGAGGAGAGAAGCCAGGGCCCCTTCTGATAGAGGAGTGGCATCTCCTCCCGCTCGCCCTCTGGGATGCCTGCCAGAAGCCCGTCCTGAGCCTGCGGATACTCCCTGCCTGGCTAGTGCACTCGCAGGGCCAGGGTCCACATCCCACCAGCCATGCCTCCTGAGCAGAGGCTTCTGGGCACTCGTGTCCACAGCTTCCAGGACAACCGGAGCAGCTTGTGATGTTTCGGGGTCACAGCAGATGGGTCCGGAGAAATCTTCCTCTGGATAGGGTCTGGTTCTGAAGCTACTGTTTGGCAAGGACACGCCTCCTTGGGTCCTAAGAAGTATCCGGCGCAAAAGCAACCTTGGTGCTTCTAGAGTCAGTTCAACCCAACAATCGGCCGATGGTGGCAGCTGCCATTTCAAAGGGCTTCGCAAGCATAACTGAACGTGCGTCAATGTCCCTGTGGTTATACTGCTATCCCCATCCTCCAGATGAGGTCGTTGAGGCAGAGAGAGGTTAGACCACTTGCTCAGAGGCACACACCATGGTTGGTGGAGGCAGCCAGATTCAAGAGCCCAAGCTTGGGAAGAGACTGTGGCCATCTCAGTCAGGCGGGGGGGGGACGACTCTAAGCTGAGAGCTAAACACGGGAAAGAGGTGGTGTGTCTGGGGGAGGCAGGGTAACCCATTGCCTGCGTCGGTGGGGAGATGAGGCAGGAAAGGACCTGGGAAGGCAGATGCGGATGAGCTGAGGATGGCCATGAATGGCGTGTGGGTAGACGAGAGCCATTATTGGTCTTGAGAAGGAGAGCAACGGCACTGGTGCGTCTTAGCTCTCTGTGACCCTTGACCTCCCGATCAGCCCTCTTTCCACACCCCCACCCCCAGCCCTGGATCTGCACAGCTTCATGCTGCTTCCCACCTGGCCGGGCACATCTCTGGTCCTGATGACTGACCCTAAACCAGTGAACCTGCTTGTAGTCTCCAACTGAGTATCTGTCTATTTCCTCTGCACCCCCAGGAGAATGGGCACGAATTGATCCCGCAAAGATGGGGGTATCCAAAATTGCCCAACTAGAAGAGGCCTGCTCAGAGGGAAGTGAGCAGGCGCCCCTAGTCCGGCCTGAACACACGCATCTCGGAGGCCAGGTTTCCGAACCCGCTGATAGCCAAGCTGTCCGTAGATAAGTGGCCGTGAATCATGACTATAAATAAAAGGACCTGGAAAACCACAGGTCAGGGGTTCAGCGCGCTGCCGGCCGAGTCCCCGATGTCCTCGCTCTCCATCACCTGTTTATATGCTGAGGTTCAGGGTGTCCACAGCAGCGAGGCGCTCAGGGGGCTACTTCCCAGGAAGACCCAAAGGATGCTGGCCCTCTTCTTTCCCCTCCCCCTCCCCACCCCCAGCCCTGGGAGGAGTCGCTACCTTTATCCCCACCCCACCTCCCACCCCCCCACCCCCCCACCCCCCACCCCCCACGCAGCCAGCTCATGGTGGATGATCGCAGAGGAGTGGGAGGACGCCCAGGCCCCTCTGGGAGCAAAGGTGAACCAGGGGGCTGAGGATTAGTTTCGTCTCCTCCTCACCATCCTCACTCCTCTCCATTCCTTTCAGGGCCAGCCGGGCACCCGAGGGTTTCCTGGATTTCCGGTAAGTGGGGAGAGCTGAGGTTAGCTGTGGCTCCGGGGATCCCTGGGCTTGGCTGGGTGACCTTCATGCGGGGCCAGCCCTGCCCTTCCAACCCTGGTTAATAGGGCCCTCTCCTCCGGCCTTTCCCGAGAGCAGCCGAGGAGAGGAGCGCAGTGCAAGTGAGGACCAGGAAATGAGCATGGAGATGGAGGGACGGCAGGACGGAGCCATGAGAGAAGTCACAGGCTGGCAAACCCTGGGCACTGGAGTGTGGCACTGCAGGGAGGTAGCCTCCATCCTGGAGGCAGTCAGGTGGCCGTCTGGATGCCCTGGGACCCCTCCCTGGGAGCCCAAGACAGACCCCAAGAGAGAGGACAGAGGAGCAGCTCCCTCCCACAGGCCCTGATGCCAGCCAGCCTCACTGCCTAGGAACACACTGCCCACTGGCCACCGGGCTGGGGCCGAGGCCTGTGTTAGCAATGGTGACGGCCCCAGCGGGTCCTCGTGTGGGGCATCTCCCAGGCAACACCTCACTCGCTCCTCACCAGGACCCTCGGTAGAAGGCCTATTAGTCTCACCCCCATTTTAGGATGGGAAACTGGCTTAGCCGTGGTCACATCACCAGTCAGTGGCCGAGCAGAGACTCGAACCCTAGCTGGTGGGGTCGTACCCACTGCCCAGGCGGCCTCTTCGGCAGGAGACCTGGCAGCTGGGCATTCACATCTGTCCTCTTTCTGCTTTCAGGGTCCCATTGGGCTAGACGGCAAACCGGTGAGTAGACCCTCTTGGGCCTCAGGCTCCTCCCCCTCACTTGGTCCTGGTCACTAACCGGGGGTCCCTTAGTCCTTCGGCAAGACCCCAATTCCTCGGAAAGAAGCTTTGGACAGAATGACCGTTCCTGGGGCAGGAAGTTGTTGCCAGTGGGAAGGGAGGAGGGGCATTAGATTGGGTTACCCCTGACCCCAGGGGGCCTCCACCGGGCACAAGTCCACAGCCGCCAAGAGGGGCCTTTGGCGTCTGGAGCAAGAGCCACCCTAGAATGTGGAGCTGCTGGGTGCTCCTGGAAGGGGGCTCGGTGGGAGGGCCCAACAACTAATTCTAAAGGAGCCTGGCACGTGCTCACACTGTTGCTCCCAGCACCGCCAGGGCGCCTCCTGCGTCTACCATCCTCCCGGGACTCCCATCTGGTGGACACACACACACACACACACACACACACACACACACGTCGGAGTCTGTACGGAGGCTGCTTCCCCATCCTGAACTCTCCTGTTCATTTCAGTCTTTTGGCTTGAATGACACAAATGTTCACGGGGAAAGGAGACCCCTCCCTACTCTTAGGAAGGAGTGACCTGGGGACAGCTCAACCTTCCAGCGCTCTCAGATGCCACCCACTCTCTCTCCCTGGGCAGCGGGCATCCTCTCAGATGAGGGGCCTGGCTGCCCGCCTGGTCACTCCCCTCTGCAGGTCAGAGCCAAGCACGGGGTGGCTGGTCATCATGTCCACTCACCTCCCGGGACCTGGCGCTGGAGGGAGGAGCCACGTGTGGCAGGGCAGGGGGGCTTCTGGGTTGCAAACAATGTGCCGGACTCTCATGCACTTCTCCTTCCAGGGCTACCCCGGACCCAAAGGAGAGATGGTAAGACCCCAGCTTTCCTGTCTTCCCTCAAGGGGTGGGGCATCAGCCCAGCACCGCCTGGCCAACGGGGCAACAGGGCCAGCGAAGTAGCTGCCACCACAATCACCACCCCCGCCCCCCCTGCTGTGTACAGTGCAGCCCCCTAGAGCCCCACATCAGTGAAGGGAGGAGAGGTGGGCGGGGGCTTCTCCACGTGAAAAATGGGGAAAGGGAGGCCCAGAGGGAATCCATGCTTGGCCAATGTCACACAGAGTTAGAGGTAGCGCTCCCTCGGGGATGAGCTTACATTCACCGCTCATGCTGGGGGTCTAGGGAGCCCTTCAGCACCTCATCCTTGGCCTGGTTTCCTCATGCCCGGCCTCCTCTGGCTTCTCCAGACTCTAGTCTAGGCAGTCCTGTCCCTCTGGGCAAAAGCAGCCTCGGAGAAGGCGTTGGAGGTCCCACCTTCCTCCAGCCCCTTCTGCCTCTGCAGAGCCTTCAACCAGAATTTCCTCTCTGTATTGTCTCCCTCCCCAAGCCACTTCTTCCAGAAGGAAAAGGTCTGTCCCCAGCAGGAGCTGTCTGCTCTAGGGGAGGGGAGGGGCCGTTAGGAGCAGAGGGGCCAGCCCCGGCTGGGACCTGCCCTGCCTCCCGGGTTGGTCACCTCAGCACTGTGAGCAGCCAGCTTCCGCGGCCAGGCCTGGGGCTTGTGCCAGGTGTGAGAGCAACAGAGCAGGCTCCTGTCTCCCTGCCCAGCGGGCTCAGGCTGGTACCCTGCTCCAAGTGCTAGGTGAGGACACTCTCCATCCACACCTGGGGCACTGCCAGGGCCTGGGAGGCCAGAACCCTGCCCACTGAGGGAGGCAGATCACCTCGTAGCTGGAAGCGAAGAGGGAGGGATGTCAGCGGGGAGGCCTGGGCTGCAGCCCCAGCTCTCCCTAACTTGCCATGGGACCCCTGCAACCCAGCTCCCTCTGACCTCAGCCTGTCCGACTCAAACTCAGCTAACATTTACTGCGGGTTTTCTTCGTGGTGGCATGAAGCTAAGAACTGTACATACATTATCTCACTTAATCCTCAGCATGACCCTGTGCCAGGTGCTAGGGATACAGACAGGAATATGGACGGCACTGTCCTTGCCATCCTTTAACTCCCAGCGTAATTGGGAGGCACACATTTAAATAATCCCTGACTTAATTAACAAATTGCCTTGGTAACTAGTGCCATGAAAAGGCAGCTCCTGTTACCCTGAGCAACCTCAGTACTATGGCACCTCACCCAGGCTGAGGGCCAGAGAGGTGTTCCTGAGGATTTAACTAAGAGAAAAGGGAATGGGAAGCACATGGAAGAACAGCTTGTGCAAAGGCCCTGAGGCAGGAAAGTCCTTAAAATATCCGGAAGAAGGGCAGTGCAATACTGGAGGTAGTGGGAGGAAGAACTGGTGTTGGAACCCAGGTCCCCCAGCCAGCTTTCCTCTGCAAATGAGTTTCTTGTTGACCCCACCCTGTTCCTAAGAATGCTGTGCACATGTCTGAAGTAATGGGGACCGAGGCAGGAACAAACTTCCATGTTACTTGTGGTCGAGGCTTAAGGGGTTTGGATGCCAGGTGTTTGGGTCATTCCTTCCTGGTGGCCTGGCGCTACCATATAGTCTTGGCATCGAGAAGTAGTCATGATGGTCATGAACTAGCACCGTTCCGTAATCTTCATAATGACTTACTATTCCCACTCGACAGAAGGGAAGCTCAAGGCACAGAGTGGTTGAGTATTTTGCCCAAGGCTATACAACTTCTCAGTAACAGAGCTGGGACGAAGACCCACGTGGGGAGATCCTACCCCCTCACCACGCCTCCTTTCTGCTGCCAGGACCCTTTGTCTTGAAGGAAAGGACCCTTCTTATGGGGCTTCCTTTCCTGCCGTCACTCTGCCCCACCCCAGTTAACCTGTCTGTTCAGAGGTCAGAGCTAATTCAGGGAAGGGTGGGGCCACCCATCTCTCTTGAGCCCACACCGGTGTGATAGATGCCTTATCTGCCTCATAGTCATCCGTCAAAATCTGACAGGCCACAGAGCTATTAGACTCCTGTTTGACTTGGCACGGGGACGCCGAGCTATTAATTCAACGCTCTGTCTGGTGTAATTATCTTGGTCTGCTTATCATCTGTCCGTCTCCTACTCACCTTCCTCGCCAGCTGGTTCTCCCTCCGCTGGGCGTCCAGCACGGGGGCTGGGGCTCACCCTCACGTGCTTAACCCATGTCCTCGCCTGTTAAAGGGCAGTCACCTCTGCCCACCCCCCTCATAGTAGCCCCAAGAACCTGCTGTAGGGTGTAGACAGGATCGGGGTCCCGCCGGTGCCCTAAAGGAAAGTCGGGACTCTTGAACTCACAGGGCTGTCTAAGGATGGGAAGAGTTAATTCCCACCAGGTGCTGAGAACAGTGCCTGGCACACAGGAGACACCACGAGCGCCTTAGCCAGCACCTCACCCGTGACCTGCCTTCAAGGGGCAGCTGCTTTCAGCTGGAGCTAATGGGTGTCATGTCTTATTGGACCTTGAAATTTTTAAAAGAAACTTGAAATCCAGGTTTTTGTTGTGCTCTCCTTGCTCTTAAATGTTGGCAATTAAGTGAAATAAAACTGTGTAGGATCAACCAAATACCTCTGGGACCACGAGTGCCCCGTGGCCCACCATGTGGGTGTCTGGACTCACTCCTGCGAGCCTGTGTAATCCCGAACCTTTGTTTCTTGGCCCCTGGCCCTCCCTCTCTCATCTAGCTCCTCTCTCTGGCCTGGTCACTTGCAGTCTGGTTCCTGCCAGATGCATCATATTCTGCGGCTCTTGATACTAAACACTTGGTCAGCCATATGGGCTGGGGTGCCACATGGATTGCCCTGAAGGCCATTTTTCTCCCCTTATGAACCTGGGACTTTCCCAGTCCCGTGGTTGGTCCCGTTGGTCAGCCAGGGGCAAGAGAAGGCTCATCCCCCACCCAGAAGGACTGTCCTGGGAATCATGAGCTCGCCAAGCCCCAAAGAGATGGGCCCAGCAGGTGGGTTCCACAGGCCCTCAGTATGGTGGCCGGAAGGGACCTCAGGCCCCAGTAGCCGGGGCACTGCCTGGGCTCAGCCACGTCTAAAAACCCAGGCCCTGCCTCCCGAGGTCCAGCCCAGTTCAGAGAGCGTGGCAGAGTGGAAACAGCTGGACCCGGATGGTCAGACAGACTTGGACTCACGTCCCAATGCCACCCCATGCTGAGCCTTGTCTCCCTCACCTGGTCTGGGAGATGGAGCTGACGTGAGCACCTTTCTCACGGGCCGGGGGTGTGTGTGTGGGGGGGGGGGGGGGGGGTGAGCTCAGCATATACTGAAAGCCAGCCTCAGGGGGGTCCTCAGCGCTGGAAGTGCTTATCCGCCCCACTCCCTCCAAACCAGCCATGAGGCCTCCACACGGGCTCCGCTCAGGCTCCTGAGAGAGCCAGCTAGACGCTGTGTCTCAGAGAACATGGGTCCACCCTGAGCCCGGGCGCCTTTGTCAGCCCTGTAGCTTTGACAAGATATCCTGGAAGGAAGCCCCAAGGTCCCTTATGTTCCTCCAAGGGGCCCAGGACCTGGCTTAAGTCGTCAACTTCCTGCTTCCTCTCTTTGGCCAGAGATTCCTCCAAAGCCATGAGATAGATGGGCGTGAGTGAGGCAGGCGTCACATGCAAACGCAGCCTCCTTTCTAGCCAGGGGCCCAGAGATGACGGGGGGAGGCATGAATGAGGACGGCATCTGTTCTCGGCCATGCAGGTGGGGACGGCACAGCTAGCTGTGCCCACGGGCAGATGAAGATGCTGAGATGTGGGGTACAGGCCACATCCCAGGAGCATCTCGGGCACGGGAAGACCAGGCGTGGGTGTGGGGCGGGGGGAGGGGGGCAGCCCTGGCGACCCGGGCATTCTGAGAAGCGCCGGGAAACCCGGCCTCTAACACATCCCCTGCCTGCGCCGCCGCCTCCCGCCTGCCTGCCTCCTGTGCGCCCACTGACCTGTGTGTTTCCTCCCACAGGGCCTGGCGGGTCCCCGAGGACAGCCGGTTGGTACCTCACCCCAATGTCCCCCCGCAGAGAGGCTTTGGGCCGCTGTGCTTTCAGCTTTAGTTTCTAACGCTCTCCTCTCCATCTCTTCATAGGGGCCCCAAGGAGAAAAAGGAGAAAAGGTAAGCCCGCTGGAGGTTTTCTAGAATTTTCATCTCAGGTGGAGCACATTAAAACAACAACAACAACAACAAACAGGAAGGAAGGGGTCCAGAGTGGTTATTTTTAAACTTTAGTTCTTATCAGAACCAGGGGGCCCCTGTGGTGCCTGGTATAGAAGAGAGAAAAGGGAAGCTGCTCTGGCTCCTGCTCTGTTCTTGGGGTCGGTTGCGGGGAGAGGGGGGTGGAAGGGGTTGGCCCTGAAGCCTGGCCCTCCTCAGCCTCTCTCAGCCCCTCCCACCTGCCACCCCACGTCTCCTGACCCACCTCCAGGAGCCGCTGGGATTTTGAGGTGTCAGTATGTAAACCAGTAGCCTGGCCCCTGCCTGGCCCCCCACATTTACTCTCCAAATTTCTGATGGAGATTCTGCTGGGCTTGCCCAGGCGGATGGCACAGGGACCTGGCACCCCCAGCTCAGAGAAGGCGTCTCCAGGGGCCTCGTTGCCCACAACCTGCCTCCCCGTCTGCTGTTGCCGTCCAGGGGCATTGGGTGGACCCACCCGAGGGCCGACCTTTTTGGAAGATCCCTCCAGCCAGGTGTGGAGCACAGCTCCTGCCTGTGTCAGGGCAGGTGGTACATGGCAGTGGAGTCCTGTCCAGGCTCCATGGGGCCACATCCAGGCAGGCCCCCGGGGTTTCTTTATGCTGCCAGTCGGGGTGGAGTAGGGAGGGGAGGGGGGTTAGTTCTCCCACCTCAGAGAGCTCAGTCCAGGACTAGAGGGGGTCTGATGGGTGATGAGTGTGGGTGGTGTGTACAAGCCCTGAGGTGCCCCTGACGGACAGCCACCAGCCAGTGCCTAACACCCTCCTCTCCTTCCCCTCCCCTCAGGGTCAGTGTGGAGAGTACCCGCACCGGGTAAGTGAACCCCTAAACTGATCAGCCTCATCCCCCCGGGGCCCCAGCACCTACAGAGCTTGGGAACAGGAGCATACGACCCCCCTGCGGTCAGCAGCCGGAGTGGGGCCCTGGGTAGCCGTGTGTTTGCCTGGCCCGGGAGTGTGCCTGTGGTCAGTGCGAGTTTGTGCAGAGCGGTCTCCAGCTCGTGTCCGCCCGTCCGTGCGTGTCTGTGTATCTGCCCCGCGCTGTCCGGGCTGTGAGCCTCCCAGCAGGTGTGTATCTGTGACTCCGAGTGCCAGCGGCTCCCCTCTGCACATCGCCGCCTCGGAAAGGCCGTGTGGCTGTGCGAGTCTGCGTGTCTGTGTGCGTGTGACTGCGTGTGTCTGGCTGCCTTCCTGGCCGCATCAGAGGGACTTTTGGGTTAGTCATTGTTTCAGAGGAGCCAGCCTCAATGGGAGGAGCTAGCTGGGGGCGGATTGTACAATTCCAGGGTGAAGTCTCCGCTTTGCCTCTTGAAGAAGCGGTGCTGGGCTCTTTACAAGCAGAGTGGGGATTTGGGGGCTGATGGTCTGCCACTCCCCCATCCCACCAGCTCCTTCCTTTTCCGGGCTCTCCCTCAGGCTGCACAGCCCAAAGCCTGCAGAGTGCACCAGCCGCCCTGCAGAGCCGTTCTAGAGGTGGGAGGGCTAAGGTGTGCATGGCTTCCTCCAGTGAGAGGCCCAGAGACCTGGAAAATGCCTCTTGTTTTGTAGATCAGCCTCGCCACTCTCAGACCTGGGCATGCATCTTTAGGTGCCATTCCCCTGTCCTGAGCCTCATGGTACCCAGAAACACGCACACGCGCACACACACACACACACACACACACACGGTGTGGCTCACTGGCCGCCCACCCCTGTTGGGCAGGGGATGAGGGAGTGGAGACAAGCATAAGCCAGACTCAGAGTGCACCAGGCTCTGCAGGGCCACCAGGAGGGCCTTGCTAGCAGGGTCCTGCCAATCAGACTCGTACCCCTGGATTCCTGGGCCAGGAAGAGGCACGGGGAGCCTTGAACATGAGTAGCCAGATTGGCATGGAGGCCAAGGTCGGGCTGGGCCTGGGCAGGGGCTGCAAGCCAGCAGCCGTGTGGACAGAGCCAGCCTGTCAGTGGCATGTGCTCCAGGGACGCAGGGGCCCTGGTGTTCCGGCCAGCCTGATCCTGATACAATAATAGAAGGTCAGCTGCGTTTATTTGGAACGATGGGCTCACAGGATTGTCATGTTGCCTGAAAGAAAGACCGCTTCCCCCTGCACCGAAGACAAGACAACTGCAGGCGCTTTGGGAGTGTCTCATCAGACCTGGGCGAACGCGCGAGGGTGGGGGCAGGAGAGGGCTCTCTGCCCCTAAACCCAGCATAAGTGGAGGGAGAGGGCAGGGACAGAAGGCTCCAGAAGCACCTTGGCCACCTGGTGCAGCCAAACACAGCATTATGACCGTGGCAGCGTGGGGTCCAGGCCAGGCAGGGGTGAGAGCGGGGTGGGGAGCGGCACTTGCTGCTTATTTGGAAGTGGGTATGAAAGCAGGGGGCTTCTAGGGCAAGTGGCCGATTGGGGGTTTGCGGGCATGGTGGGTGGCAGGCCTCCACATCCACAAGATGCCAAGAGATCCAGGCTGGTCCCTGCCTCTGTTGCAGCCGGCAGCACCTGCAGGGAGGGGAGCAGGGGCGGAAGGATGGGATGGAGTCCCCTGGGACGGGGAGCAGGGGAGCGGGGGAGCGGTGTCTGCGGCCCCGGCACTCACTCTGCCTCCAGCCCTATCTCACCACCTCCATTGCCCTTCCCTCCCAGGAGTACCTAAGCGGCTCTCTAGCAGCTCTGCACTCCAACCAGATAATTACCCTGAAGGTTTGTAGGTTCTCTTCCGGGAGGCCTCTGGCCCCGCTCTGCTGAGAGGCTCCTGAACGCAGAGGCCACCATTGCACGTCCTCGGGCCCCTGGTGGTGGTTGGGGGGGGGGGGCGCGGCTCTGGGTGCAGCAGCTGCCCCGGGAAGGCGAACATGACCTAGAAAGGCCATGATTAGGCACCCACGCCCCCAGCTGGGCACATTCTCAGCCCAGGTGGCCTCTGGTTCTTAACATTCATCCCAGGGGCCTCGTGTGACTTAAAATGCTTTCCAAACAAAAGGTTGGTTAGATGCCATCTTTGTTTTAACTTGGGTCTTGCCACTTCCTAGAGCCGCTGGGTGCTCGGCTGCATGGGTAGAGAGATTGAAAGCAGCAAGATTGTCCAGAAATGAAAGTCACATGCGATCCTGTGATGGCAAGCTGCCTCTCCCAAACAAGGGGTTGGACATCCTTGCCCAGCCTCTATTTTCCAAGCGGTCCAGCCCCAGGGTGAGACCTGGGTAGCACTTATCTTGTGCCCACACTGGCCACACCCTCGGTCGGTTCAGCCCCCGGGAACCGGGCTTGGCACTGCCCTCGACCACCTCCCCAGATTCGCTGACATCGGCCTTTCTCATTCAACCAAAAAGAGCACCCAGAGGCAGCCACACACCAGCCTGGCTGCAAGTACCAATTTAGCTGGTCCTGTGGCTCCTACGTAACCAGAGCCTCTGAGTCGCCCGCCCTCAGCCCAGCAGCCCTTGTCCGCCACCAGGAATGCCAGCAGTGCAATGTTGGGTTGTGTGTCAGGCGGCTTTTTCGGCCCAGCGTGGCCACCGAGGGCAGGCCCAGGCAAGGAGGACCGCTCTCCCTGTTGGGGGATGCTGCTGGCCAACACCCCAAGGGCGGCTCCTCCTTTAAGGGACAGTGTCCCCTCCCAGGGCAAGCTCAGCACTGCGCCCCCCAAGCCTCGGGAGTGCTGGGTCCATGCCTCCCCTCCCTGTGCCTCACACTCGCTAATCTCTCTTCTCTCTATCTCTCCTCCGTTCCCTCTTGGCCGCCCTGCCTTCCTGGTGACTTTTGGCATCCTCCTGAAACACCTGCGACCTTTGGCCTTTGCCCTCTGGCCTTCCAACTCATCTCTCTCCTCAGCTGCTGCCTCTCCTCAATTCAGTGCGACTGGCTCCACCCCCAGTCATTAAAAGGCGGACCTTCCAGGTAGACCCCTTCCCTTTGCCCAGACCTCCTGGGGCCTCCCCGGGGGGCCGAGTCTCTGGGCCTGAGAGGCCAGCGGGGGCTGCAGACAAAGACGGGACCTCACTGTCTTTTGGTTAAATTAAACCAGACAAAAATGGACCGGTCAATGCCATAGGCCCAGAGACACACACCACCCGGCCCAGCAGACCCCCAACTCCTGCTGCCCATTACTACTCACAGGAGCCACCACCACAGCCGTCAGTGCTGCCAGCCACCGTGGCCCACATGCCACAGGCCTGATTCCACTTCGGCCGCTCAACAGTTTTCTGAACCGGGCATGGTCATCCTTATTTCTCAGATGAGGAAGTCAAAGCTCAGAGACATTAAGTGAGTTGGCCAACGTCACACAGTACATGGCAGGGCACCCAGGCTCTCTGTCTCTTACCAGCTGTGTGATTTGGGGCAAGTTACTTAACCTTTCTGTGCCTGGGCTTTCTCATTTGTAAAATGAAGCTAATAACAGTTCCCACTGCCTCGGGTCACTGGGTATGCAAAGTACTTGGACTAGTTCCTAGCACAGTTTCATTGCTAGATTACATTGAGGCTCAGAGAGAAGGGAATTTGTGCCCCAAACAGCAAGAGGCAGGATGGGAATTGGCAACAGGTCTTCAGACCCCCCCACCCACCCAGGGCTCTCTCCATTAGCCCTACACCCTTTATATTTAGCAATGCAGATTGCTCAGCATCTGATCACTTGTAACCTGAGTTTGAGGGAGGGAGTTTGCAGAGGGACTGTAGCCCACAATCAACAGGTGTAATCACTGAGCAACTGATTCCTTCTTCCTGCCTTACCAACCCAATGAGGCTGGGTAGGACCAGGTCACAAAGAGTAAGAGACCTCAGACCCAGGGTTCAGGCTAAGGCACCCACACCCCTAGCCTTCCTTACACTGCGCAGGGGGTACCCCCAAGGCCACAGGGATGCTGGAAAGGACAGGGCTCAGAGATGCTCTCTGCGAGCCGGGCAGCATGGCCTGGCGCCGCCATCTGCCCTGACTCAGGAGTCCAGAGGCCTGCATGTCAGGCACCTGGTAGAACAAGGCTGAAAAAATCACTCCAATTAACAACTAAAAATACAGAGGGACACGTGACGGGTGTGTCATCCGAGCCTGCGGATCCCCTTACACCAGCCAAATCCTCGAGAGCCTCCATGTGCTCCGAGTGCTTACCCCAAGCATGGCCATTCAGGGGGCCCGCTGGCAGCTCAGAGAAGCACCCGGCCCGCCCCACTGTCACCCACCCCCACCCGTGCCAGACCCCACCCCAGGAGAGCCGAGCCCTTGCTCTCAGAGCGGCCATTCACCTCAACCCAAGCGGCCTCCTCCGGGCCTCAGCTGCCTTAGCTGCCTTAGCTGCTACTTGTGGAGCCCTCGCTGGTTCCGGGCACTGTCGTAAGAATTCTACGTGGATCATCTCATGTAATCCCACATCGGCCGCCGCCCGTGGCGGTCCAACCATCATCATCCCCACCTTTCAGATGAAGAAATCGGGAGGGGCCCATGTTACTGCCTCCCTTTTCCAGAGCAAGGGGTGGGCGAGCCAGAACTCTCTGTGCTGCCCTGGCCTGGTTTCCCAAGCAGAGAGAGAGGTGTAGCGGCCCCTGCTCTGCCTGCTGCAGCTTCAGCCCGTCAGCCACGGTGGGACAGAAAAAGGTTTGTCCCCTTCCTGTCAATAAACCAATATTGATTTGACAGGCTGTACGATACTTCAATACTGGGTCTAATATTAGTTGAAACAGGACACTTTATAAGAGATGATGTGCTTAGCAGATGGTGTTGGAGGTCACTTCCAACGTGTAGAAAGTTGGACGGTGAGCAGTGTTTGCTGGGGGCTTATTTGGAATGAATAGGAATAGTCTGGAGTTCCGAGTTGGGGTCCTGCCTTCCCCCTGAATTCTCATGTGACCTTGATCAGGGAACTCAACCTCCCTGAGCCTGTTTTCTGAAAGTGGGACCTGTGACCCTTTTCTGCACCTGCCTCCTCCACCGGGAGCACTCAGTGCCCTCAAGCAGCTTCCCGGGGTGTGGCAGGCTGAAGCCCGGGGCCCAGAGTAGCTCTGCTGGGTGCCACCTGCCCTAGGGTGTCCCAGCCAAGAGATGGCTCAAGCAGGTGCTGCTGAAACAGTGGTTCTCAACCTTCTGGCCCTTTAAATACAGTTCCTCATGCTGTGACCCAACCATAACATTATTTTCGTTGCTACTTCATAACTGTAATGTTGCTACTGTTATGAATCGTGATGTAAATATCTGATATGCAGGATGGTCTTAGGTGACCCCTGTGAAAGGGTCGTTCGACTGCCAAAGGGGTCGCGACCCACAGGTTGAGAACCGCTGTGCTAAAATCTTACAGTTCTCCCCCTGCATTTGTGCACTCCTGTTTATAATCATCATTTCCCGCTGTAGAGTTTGCAGGACGCATCATCAGCTCCCCTTTTATACCGGGAAGCAGGAATCAGGCAGGCTTGCTGAGATCCCCCTGAGCAGGGTGGGCGGGCCTGGAACTCAGGCTGCCTGCGTCCCCTGCAGGCTGCCTGTGTCCCCTGCAGCCCAGCCTGGAGCTCCCACACCTGCCGGGCTGTTCTGTGTTAGTCTGTCTGCAGGGTGGGCCCCTTGTCACAAGACCTGAGCCAAGAGGATGACTCTGACCGGTCCCCAGCCCCAGGCTCTCTCTCCTCTGAGGGAACAAGATGCTGCCCCTGCCTCCTAGGCCCTCATCCATCCTGATGCAACTGGAGAACTCAGGCCCCACCTGAAGGGGGCGCCATTCCTCCACCCAGGCCATGATTGCCCCCAGGAATATGGGCCTGGCTGCCAGGGCTCCCAGTTTTTCATCAGAACCCATCGATCCAATTTTTTTACTTAAAATCTCTTGCCCAATTGTTTAGTGAGCCCAACAAAAGTCTGTGACCTCTGACCTAAGGATCGGATTTGATGCTCTGAGCCAGATCATCAAAAATGGCAAAGAGCTGCCTTAGGAAAGGAGGGGCTGCTATTCTCGTCCGGCAGCTGAGAGGCCAGGATGCAGAGAGAGGACGGGGCTTGCCATACGGCGGGAGCGGAGGCAGGCCCCGGTCCCAGACTGCCTCGGGGACTCTGGCGCCCTGGCCAGGCTGGGAACAGACCTTCCACCGGGGGTCACCTCGCTCACCCCTCTGCCTCTGCCACCGCAGCAGGGCTGTCACACTGGGACCAGCAAGTCCTCTCTGGAAGCCCCTCCTCTTGGGGGCCCAATGTCTTGGCCGTCTCCTTGCTGCCACCAGTCCCTGCATGTAACCACCACTGCAGCAGCCTCGCCATCACACCACCTCCGCCTCCCCAGAGCCCACGCAGGCCTTCACCGGGTGCATGGCACTGGGGCGGGAACCGCTCTACAGCCTGGGGTCTCTCTCTAACACTTGTTTCCATGAATCTCAGGGTGAACAGGGCCAGGCCGGTATCCAAGGCCCACCAGGGCCACCAGGCCCCCCTGGACCAAGTGGACCTCTGGGGCAGCCAGGACTGCCAGGGCCCATGGGGCCACCTGTAAGTACCCCCTTCCTCTCTCCACGGCCTCCTCTCCCAAGGTTTGTCCTAAGAAGTCCCTGGAAGCATCCAAACTTTGCATAACCAACAGAAACCTGTGTCCCAGCCGAATGGCCAAAGGATCTGGCAAGGCCATTGCACATGGGTGGCCTATGCAAGGAGCTGCCCATCCCTGCCACACGCACCTGCTGCACTCTGGTTCTGAAAACACACCTTCTGAGGCCATGTCCTCAACTCCAGCCATTGCTTTCTAGGGAGGAAGTCACTAAGAGGCTACCCCCAGCCCTGCAGAAAGGAAAAAAAGTCTCCAGGGCCACCTCTGATGCCTATTCCCTGACCCCTGGGCTTAGGAGAACCTGAGTTGGGGCCAGTGAGTTCTGACGGAGGGTTGTCCCACCAGCTGGCACCCCCTAACACACATGCCTTTTCTGATGTGTGCAGGTTTCCCACTTCTAAGCCACCACCTGGATGCCAGGTCAGCCAGGGGCCCCTGCATCGAGCCTGAGGACTGGCAGGGGCCCAGGGGGGCTAGCAGGCACCCCACCTCCAGGCAAGACCACACACGGGTGGCTATTTAAGCCCAGTGGCCACCAAGTCACCCATTCCCAAGCCCTGGCTAAGCCCTGGGTCTTTCTCAACCCAATTTAGTGCAAAAAAAGCAGCAGGGCAGGAGAACAACCCAGCAGGCATCTGGACTTCTTTGGAGAAAATGGGTTCTCAATCCAGAGCTAAAACTAATGGCATCTGTTCCTGGAGGGACAGGGAGAAGGACAAAGTCTGCTTAATGATGTTTTCCCATGTGGCTAACACACAGACAAACCTGGGTTTCTTTCTTATGCCTGAAACCTCATATATTCATCAGGAAACGTTTGGGATATAGGCAAAGAAAAGGTTTTCCATGGTCTCTTTTCAGAGTTCAGCATCATTCCCATTTTGGAGAGTCCTTCCACGTTCCTCCTTAGATGTGTCTGCACCTGAACATTTCCAGGTTGATAATGTTCTGACTGATACAGCAGTTTGTACCCTGTTCCTTTCCCATTTGCCATCATAAGCACGCCCTTTCCCACATCGGGCATCTCCCAGGACATGGGCCTTAGGGCTGCCGGGCCTACTGAGAGCAGTTAATGAGTCCCTTCTGTGATCGGTCTCCTTGAACACGAATGTCTGCACACCTGATTGTCACCGGGAAGGAGCCCCCAGGAGAAATTGCTGAGTCACGACCTCCCTGCCAAATGGCCCTCAATGAGTACAGTCACATCCGGGTCACTTGGCTTCACCCCTGGCCCCTCAGCCGCCCCAGCTGCCAATGCTGAGGCTCCGTGTGGGGTCCCCCGGGCTGGGCGACAGCTCCGGCTGAGCGGCACCCAGCTTGGCCAGAAGCGGGCACAGCCGTGTGGAACTAGCTTGCTGGGGGCTTGGCTCTCCTGCCCAGCTTGACCCCCTGCACGGATTTTAAATATTTCCATCATTTCTCCCAGGACCTCAGGGAAGGAGATTGGTCTCACTTTCATGGGTTTCTAGATGGGAAAATGGAAAACCTGAAAGGAAGTGAAATTTAGGGAACTGAACCAAACCAAGCTGGGAAAACCAAAAAAGTGCTCAAAACCCACTGGCTGCCCTCCCCAAACACAGTGGGCTCCCACTCACTGAACCCCAGCCAGATGGTTTTCTTTGTTAGGTTTTTTTATAAAGGAAAAAAAAAAAAAACAGAGAGTGTGTTTTTAAACCAATTGAAACAGCCCAGAGTCCGGCATCAGGGTTTTCTGAAGCCCGTGTTTGCCATCCAGACCCGCTCCCACCACCGCGTGGAGACAGCACCTCTTCCCTGGCCTCTCCCTCGGGCTCCTGCAGGCCCTGGGCCCGCGCCACCTCCCCACTGCGGGCTGCCATGGTCACAGCGCCCGGTGGGACGGAGACGAAGGGCTCCCCCGCAGGCTGGCAGGGCCAAAGGCAAAGTCATGACTACTGTGCAAGGCCGGCTTTCCAGGGAGGGGTCCCAATTAGGAGGTGGGCGGGTGGGGATCTGGACCAAACCACATTGTCGACTTAACATGATGCCACTGACCTATTTTCCAGTGGGCAAGCCCAGAGAAGATGCCCACGGCACCACATGGCTCCGGAGAGGGACACCAGCCTGGTGTCCCCATGTGCCCTCGGCAGGTTTCAGACACCCTCCCAGGAGCCTCCGATCTGTTCTCTAGCACATCCAGAGCCCCTGAGAGCTCTTCAAGCACCGCTCCGTCCCAGCATCCCCTGTAAATATGACCAACCACAACTGTTTACCTGTGGAACCCACCTCCACTCACCTTTCTCTTGCTTCCGCAGGGCTTTCCTGGGCCTCCTGGACCGAAGGTGAGGGTCCTTCAGGGTGCTACACTGAGCGGGTGGGAGAGTTCCCTGCAGGAGGAGGGGCAGGCAGCACTGAAGGGTTCTGCATAGGAGCTGAGAGGGAGCTGAGCTGAGAGATGGATCAGGCTTGGCTCACTTCCAAACCACTGCCCCCCTGGGAACTGGTTGGGTCCCGCAAGGATAGACCATTTGTGTGCTCGGCTGACCAAGTCCTATGGCTGGTCCCACCTCCAAGAAGCTTACAGTCTGGTTGGAAACTCAGAGTTGATGCCCAGGACACTGTCGCAACATCCCAATAAAAGTTTCATAAGGGGTCAGACTGGAGGGACCTTCAGGGTCATCTGGTCTCTTCTGAAACCTTATCTGGAAGCTCATGATGTCAAACAGACTCTCCCTCTGAAGCGGGGAACCTCGGGCTCTGAGGATGAGAAGCTGCGAAGCCCAACCATTTTACAAATGATGCTGAAGGCCCGGGGCAAAGTGACGGGTCCAAGTTTTCGACAGAGAATCGGTGGTGGAACCAAAACTGAAACTCAGGTCTCCTGCCAAGTTGACTTGTTCTGAGGAGCAGAACAGCCTCTGATATTGTTCCAGGGTTGGCTGCGCGTGGAGGTCGGAGGATTTAGACATGGGGAGGAAGAGGGATGGGAATGTGAGGGGAGCAGCAGGAGCTGAGGTTTGGCATTAGGAAAACCCCTCTCACCATCTTCTCTTTGTCTCTCCCCCCGCCTCCAGGGAGACCCAGGGATCCAGGGCTACCATGGCCGGAAGGTAAGAAGTGGAGGGAGGGGAAGACCTCACCCCACAGCCATAACTCAAGTGGGATCTCACCATGGTGCACACACGCATAATTTTGCACAAACGCTCACCCAGCATGAGCTTCATAATGCGTGTGAGGTTGGCTGGACAGAAGTCATATCTCCACTTGGGGAAGCAGGAGGCTGAGGAGGGGACAGGGCCTTGGGCAAATCAGTGGTCCAGCTGGACCTCTGACCCAGAAGGGTCTCCCCCGCCAACCTGGTGGCGGTATCTGTACCGAGGCACCTCGGGCTCTCCAGGCAGAGCTCCGTGTTGAGCAGGGTTGGGGAGATGGGGTAGGGTCCCAGCCCCGCTCTCTGGCAGCTCACAGGCCAGAGAGATAGGATTCCTGCACCAATAACCCTGGTGAAGGTTGTCTGTGCTGGTTGCTGCCATCACAAAGCGCTGTGAATACAGGGTGGTGGAGAGATTACTTCCAGGCTGGCAGGAGTTGGGAAGTCTTCTGGGAGGTGACAGCCTATGAGCTCAGTCCTGGTGAATGGGTAGGTTAGCCATTGCTGTGTAACAAACCATCCCAAACGTACTGGCTTGAAATGACGATTTCTTTCTCATGATTCTGTGGGTTGGCCATCTGAGGGTACCGCTGGTCTCCCCTGGGCTCATTCACACATCCACACTGCATGACGGATGGAAAGGCCAAGACGGCCGCCTCCACACGTCTGGTGATTGGCACTGGCTGTGGGCGGGTGCCTCTGTTCTCCCTCCACTGGGCATCTCAGCCCCCAGTGGACTAGACAGGTTTCCTTACAGTGCAGCAGGCCCAGGGCAGTGTTCAAAATGGACGAGTCCCAGTGCACTGGCATCACATTTTCTGATGTCCTATCGATCAGAGCAAGTCGCATGGCCAAGTCATGTGGGCGGCGGGAGGGGACTCAGCTTCCACTTCTTCTTGGGGGAGGAGTGGCAAAGCATCAGTGGCCATTTTTAATCCACCCCTGGGGTCCTTCAATCGCAAATTTCAAGGGAAATGGCATTTTAGACAGGGAAACTATTTGAACCAGGGCCCAGTGGTGGTCTTTACAGTAACTATGAAAACAAAAATAGCCTCAATAAAAGCCACCACTTACTGAATGCCCGCCATGTTGCCAGGCTGTTCTTCAATGGGACCTGCATCATTTTGGTCCTAAAACCTCCCTATGAGGCTGCATGTCCAGGTCTGGGCCCTTCTCATGCTACCACCTGCTACATGGAGCCCATCCGGCCTGCAGACCCTGGCTGAGAAGCCTCTATAGCAGTGGTTCTCAACCTTCTGGCCCTTTAAATACAGTTCCTCATGTTGTGACCCAACCATAAAATTATTTTCATTGCTACTTCATAACTGTAATGTTGCTACTGTTATGAATCGTAATGTAAATATCTGATATGCAGGATGGTCTTAGGCGACCCCTGTGAAAGGGTCGTTCGACGGCCAAAGGGGTCGCGACCCACAGGTTGAGAACCACTGCTCTATAGGGAGATCCAGGGAAAGGAAAGAGGCGGGACGGAAAGGGGGACACACGGGGGCGGGGGAGGGGGTGGAAAGGGAAGAGTCACTCCTGAGAAGCACATTCCCCACACTCCGTAATCCAGATCGTTTTATGGGTGTTTGGTGGGTGAGATGGCGAGGCCTGAGTTCTGTAATTAGTTCTGCATAAACTGAGAAGTTTGCATTGTGTCAGGAAGTGGAAATTATAGCCCCCGCGGTTGTCTCCATCCACTCGCACAGACTCACAAAATTTACTGCCTCCTGGTGCAGAGCAGGGTCGGTTTTCCCATTAGCGGCCACACCGGTTCTTTCAAGCGGTGGAGAGAGAAACTGTAGGGCCGGCAGAGGTGGCCCTAGGATCGTGGCGATGCCCGTAACCAGCATCCACACCACGGCCATGTCTGTATTCTCCTGCCAACTGCGAGTCTGGTTCTCCCAGAAAGGAGCTTGGGGGAGTGTTGTCCTAAGAGGACTCCGCTTAGGGCTGGGGTATCATGATGATAGAGGCCCTGGTCCCATGAGGGCCGCCATCCTGGGCTCAGACGGTGGGACAGATCATTCAACCCTGACTGCATTGCATTTGCAAGAAAACCGCTGTGGTGCTGCTGACGGGGGTAGCTCCTGGCCCCAGGAAGCCTGCTCTGGGGAGAGACGGCTCAGGGCTGCGAGAGAGGCTCCAGCATGGAAGGGCTGGCGCCAGTGCTGATGGGTACCTTTGCAGGGAGCTCCCTGTCACCGGAGGGGTTCGGGTAGAGTCTGGCATGTGTTGAGCAGCTTCTCGATCAGATGGGAGACAGGATTAAAATCCCTTCCAGCTCAGGGAAATTATGGCTTCCTGGGGACAGAGCTGGCTCCATCTCCATAGAGAGCGCCCCTGGCTGTGGAAGGCGTGCGGGTCTCCTCCAGCCTTTGTCCAGGTCTTTCTTCACCTACATCAGGCTTGTGACAAGCATCACCACTTTTTTAAAAAATCCTCAGCCAAGGACATGTTCATTGATCTTTAGAGAAAGGGAGGGAAAGAGAGAGAGAGAGAGAGAGAGAAAGAGAGAGAGAGAGAGATGAGAGAAGAAACATAGATGTGAGAAAGAGACATTAATTTCTTGCCTCCCATATGTGCCCTGATGGGGACTCGAACCCAGGACCTTTCAGTGTATGGACGACGCTCCAACCAAGCCACCTAGCCAGGGCACAAGCGTCACCCCTTGTAGATCTACGAGGAACTGAGAAGGCCCTTCTTCTTCTGCTGGGCTCTTGCTCCTCGCCCTTCCTTTCTCTGTCAGACCACCCCCTTGCCCTTCCTCAGCGGCCTCTGTGGAGTCTGCAGGGCTGTGAGCCGGTAGCTCCCTCCCATGTCGCTCGGGTTTCTGGAAGGCTCCTCTGGCCTCCACTACTCCCAGCCTGTCCTTGAGTCTGGTCAGTAGGTGTTCCTGGAGCCCGAGGCGGTCTCCGCACCCTCATGTCTGGGCTGGCCTTCCCTGTGCCGGGATCCTCGTTCTGTCGTTACTTCAACAAAGCCCAGAGGGTATGCACTGGGGACTGGTGGCCAGCAGCAGAGGGCTCGCCCCCAAGCATCCTTCCTTTGCCCATCATTTCCCTGTTACTCTCTTCTCCCCTCTCTGCTCTCTGCTTGGAGTAAGGCACGGTAAGGAGGCCCCTGATTACAGGTGCTGAGACGAGTTGGCTCCCCACCCCAGGGAGGAGCGAGTGCTGGCAGGTGGGAACACAGGGCTGGGCCAGGGGCCAGGCTGTGCGGGGGACCTGCGGGGTAACCGAGGGACCCTCCGCATCTGCTTCCATTGCTGTGCCCCAGCGACGTGACACCATGTGGGGAGGCCTCTCTTCCAGCACGGGGTGGAACTTAGCTCTCAGCAGAGATGTTTCTCAGCCCATGAACTTTGCTAATGATTAGCTCCATCCACCCCCTCTCCCCCAGCAACTGGACTCAACCTGGCAGCCTCCCAGAGGCCAGCCCGCCAGCAGGGCAGGCTCTGCCCCAGCTCCTCGGGATCTAAGCCCGGTGTGGCCGGTGGGCCCTGTGCTGCCCCAGCCCCACTCAGGGCCAGCCCCGCCGCCCAGACACTGCGAGTATTGTTGTGCGCCCATGTGGTACCTATTTGATCCAAATTTATGACGCCAATCTCCTTTAAATATGTTGCAAGACACAAAGTGTGTTTAAAACATTACAGCCCTGGCTCTCTTTCACGGGGATTGACGAGGATTGTCAGACTGTATGTGGATCACAAACCCGGTGAGGGCTTATCTCTAAGCAATCGGAGCTGGTCAGTCTGTCTCCGCAGGGGGGTGCGTCTGACGCATGTGGTGGTCTGGGTGTTAAGTCCCCGGGTTTGCATGAAGGACTGTGGCTGAGCGCACACTCCCTTCCACAGCTGTGGGCTGTGCGTTTTCAGACCAGAGGAGGCGGGATGTGAGAACCTCGTGCTAGAGCGGCTGGTAACTGCAGTCACCCCTCCTGGAGGCTCCTGGCTCCCGAGAAACAGGGACTCCCAGAGGAGCAGGCCCATGAGCCCTGTGGTTGGATGGCTAGGACACTGAGGTGGGGGTGTAAAGAGGGAAGCTCAGCCACCCGGCCCGTCTCAGTCCTTCTACGAGAGGACGTGTCCATTCTGATCTGCCGGTCAGAGCAAGGGGCCATGTGGTGGACACACTCCCGTAGAATGGCGATTAGCATTATTACAGCTACGTTACGGGGCCTCTTCAACATGCCAGTTTGTGTATGAGGCACTTGGCACGCATCAACTTACTAGATCTTTATAACAACCCTCTGAGGTGCTTTCTATCCTCATCCCCAGTTGGCAGGTGAACAAACTGAGGTTCACGAAGGTGAACCCTCGAAAGCCCACAGCCTGGAAGTGGTGGAGTCAGATCTGTCTGACCCCAAAGCCTTGCTCTGAATGACTACCACCTGGGCCTTACAGCCCTGGGGGGCCCCAGGATTTCCAGTGGGCAGTTCCCCCTCCACTAGGAGAAAAGGGGGTGAGTGTTGAGCTCTTTTCCTTCTTGTGAGGAAAGGTGGTGGCTGGTTCCGGGCCTTTCTCTGAGCCCCCCGGCTCTCTGTGAGCAGTACGTGGAGTGTCAACGGCAGAAAGCATGGGGTGCACGGTGCATTTTAGTTGAAGAACCAAGGGAGTGTGGTGTTTTTTCCACTGGCACCGATTTCGCCTCAGTGATTCCTGCAGGGAGTTGGCATGGTCCCGGGGCTTCCAACAGAGCCAGGAGGAGGCAGCTTGGCTCAGCCCCGCACTGCAGCTATTCCGGAACCTTCCTGCGCCCCTCTGGCCCCCAGAGGACCTGCGCACCCCCAGGCTTCTCCCGGGCTCACAGGCAGAGTGCTTCGTCCAGATGAAGCCATGGATACAGAAACGTCTGGGATGGGGACAGCACTCTTTCAAAGCCACGAAATCCCAGTGGGGACAGCCAGGCCATTTAAATTAAGGCCGATCAGGGAGCTGAGGCATGGGCTCCAGATCTGAGGCTGACGGGCTCCCACTCCGCCGGTTTCCAGCCCCAGCCTCCGCTCTCTGGGCCCCATTTCTCCTGCACTCCAAAGTCCACGGATTAATTAGAGCTGACTTTTCTTTTTGGAACTAACTACAAAATCACCCGATCTCAAATCGAGATTACAAGCCAGCCGCCCTTCCAAAGCCCTGGCCTTCGATGGGGCGCCTGACCCGGTAATTCCCCAGATCACTTCCTGCCAGCCCCAATTACCGGAGGGCCTGGCATTTCCGTGGCCCCGGGCCTCCCTGCTCCGGAGCCGCTAGAGCAGGAACAGGGCACTGAGCTGCCCTCTTCCCGGAAGGCAGTCCTGGGAACGCTGTAGGTGAGAGAAAGGCCTTGGCCCTCCTCTCCCGGATCTTCCAGCCCAGGAAAGGGCCCGGCCCAGGCCTGAGGCCAGAGCTGCCTGCTGGCCTCCCCCCAGCCCTCCACTCCCCGCTCAGACAGGTCTTCCTCCTCCCTGCAGAGAACAAAGAGTCTGTGTGTGGAGCTGCCTCGGCCCAGGGCCCCCCACCCAGCGTTAGGGAGGTCCATTCATCTCCCCGAGCTTCTCTGGCCTGACCTTTGCTGGGCTGGGGAGCTGACCTTGAAGCCCCCACCTCCTTCCAGACTACGTTTTCTTGCCAAGTCCCTGCCCCGCTTGTTCCACAAACAGTAAATCACCAATTAGGAGGCCACTCCCCCTGGACGGGAGCATGGCCAGCTTGTGCTCCAAGGAGCTCGCTTCCATCCTGTCGTCTGGGTAAAGGATGGGCCCTCACCTGGAGGCCAGGACCAGCATAGAGCACCTATTGATGCTGCCGTGAGAGCGCAGGCAGGGCCCAGCTGAGAGTCAGTGACATTGTGAAGTCCTGGCTGGGACAGGTCCTCAAGGTCATTCAGGGCATCCCCCCACCCACCCACCTGTGCTCACCCAGAGCTTGCTTAGCCACGACGAATGGAACCCACCCCTCCCAGGCCGGCCATCAGGCATTGGTTCTCGGCACCACAGTTAAAGAACCAGGTGGTGGGTCGGCGCCGCCTGTGGATCACAAGCCTGGTCCCACAGCAGCCTGTGCCACCCATGCTCTGTGCTCCTGGGGCAAGAGCCTTTGTAACGCCCAGGCACCCACTCCCCAGCTGCAGGACGCCAGACCCAGTGGCTGACACCCACCCAGAGGCTCCCCATTGGGAGCACCTGGGAAGGCAAAGATAGAGGGGTAAAGGGGGCCGGGGGCTTTGACAGACTATGGGAGCTCCTTCCCACCTAAGATAAGCCGGTGAGTTAGTGGGTCTAAAGTCAGCACGATTCCAAACTTAACCTTTAAAAAGGAACATTTTAAAGAAAAAAGCCAGGAAAGGACCCTCTAGATGTGCCCTCGCTGAGACGGGCCACCAGGGAAAGCTGTGTGCACAGGCATGGGCCTCCTCGGAGCGCTGGCTGCCTCCTCCCTGCAGACAGGCATGCTCGCCACAGCCACCCCGAGTCCTCGACAGTGACTCTCACCCCTCTTTCACCTCGGCCACCGTCCAGGAACCAGCGCTTTCTGTTAGGACAGCACCGTCCCCAGTTCAGAGGTCAGGCTGGCGCACGCCCGTGGAGACAGGCCCTGGAGAAAGGAGGCTGATGAGAGTGGACTGAGCCCGCAGGGTGGGTCAGCGGAGGGCGCCCCTGCTTCCTGCCCAGCAAAGGGCTGGGAGTGAGGGAGGCCCTGAGAATGGGGATCAAGGGAGCCTGAGTCGTTTGCAGAATTAAGAGACTTGACCCAGGAGGGAGGGAGGGGGCAGAGGTCAGCCACGCTAATGAGGAGGGCTGCCTCCTTAGGAGGCTCCCAGGGGCCGGATTTCCCTGGAGGGCATGGCTGTGTCTTTACAGACAAACCCACATGCGCTGAAGACAAGCCCAATTAGCCGGAAGCCCTCACTCCCAGCGCCTGCTCTGCATGGCTCCTGTGGAGACGGGCAACAGGCGCCCGGAGCCCACCCTCCTCCCTGCTGAGGCACAGGAAGCTGTCTGTCTCTCGGGGGCAGGAGGAGAAGGCAGAGAGCCTCCGAGAGCCGCACTGTTACCCAGAGCTAACCTGCTCCACCAGGGAGCCCTGTCCTGGACCTGCCAACAGACCCAGTGTCCCCTCCCTGGCCGTGGCCTCTCTCCCTCCTAAGGGTCTCCCACAGGCAGGGCTGGGGGCGATGGAGAAGATGGGGGAGCAGGAGTGGCTGGAAAGCATTTAGTCTAATCTCACTTTGCAGGTAGGGGTCCTGGGCCCTGAGAGAGAACAGGGTTTATCTGGAGTCACACAGCCAGCCTTTCCTGACTCCATCAGTTCCTCAACATGGAGGTGGGAAGGGGAGGCAGGGGCATGGAAGGAAAGACAGGAGCAGGGCAGGGCAGGGCAGGACCAATGGGAAATCCCTGGATAGTCAGGGACCCCCAAGCTGACCTCCCACTTGTACCTCTGCCCCACCCCAGGGACTCTGTCTGATGTCCTAGGGGCTGAGTCAACTCATTTGGGTTGATTGGCATGTTAGCAGGGCCTCCTGGTCCTAAAGGAAAGAGTGACAGGAGCCTCAGCTGGTTCTCCTGGGAAGGGGTTGGAGGCCTGTTGCCAGACTCCTGACGAGGTCCTGGGGTGCCCTCTGCTGGCCACATAGCAGACCCGCACTTTTCTCTGGCCGCCTATGGTTAAAGACCACCCCAGGGCTCTGGGCTGAGCTGCCCTCACAGGCCTGGCCCACTCCTTCATGCCTGTGGGGCACAGACCCAGGGCCCTCCAGCAGAGAGGGCGTTGCCTGCTTTCAGCCTGCAGAAGGTGTTTAACAGAAGCAGGTGGAACACCAGCCCAGCCGACACTGGGGTTGGCCTGGAGAAATGGGTACCTGGGCTTTGGCAGACAAAAGACCTATGTTCACATCCCTGCTCTGCATGACCTTGACGATCGTACCCGGCCTCTCTGAGCTACAGTTTCTTCACCGGTAAAGCAGGAGTAACATCCACTCCCACTCCGGAGTGGATTCCTGGACAGTGAGTAGAAAGATGAAAAGCCCTTAGCTCGGTGCCAGATGCATGGCAGATGCAGTAAATGGCCATGCCTTTCTCTGCTCTTTCCCATAAGAGGGGGTCCCCAGAATTTGGTGGCTAGGGCAGATCTGAGCCACTGGCTTATCTGCTGTGGTCACTGCCTGTGGCTCAGGGGTCCTGGTGAGTCAGGATGAGAAAGGGCTCCTGGGTTTGGAGCTAAAGATTCTGAGCCTTTTGCAGAATTCAGAGACTTGTCCCTAAAGAATGGAGGTGAGCCATCCCAGGCCGACGTGGTTTTGTGCTCAGATTACAAATGCACAGGGTCCTTCTGCACTGAGGAACCAGCACTGGGCTTGAAGCACAGCAAAAGGCTCCACAGAGCAGATGGTGTGTGACCATCAATGAGTAGGGTGTTGAGGAAATAACAGGAAGTCATGAGAGTGGGTGGTGTTTTCAGGGAAGCAGGAAGAGGTGTCAGGCTATGAGGAGATGAGGCTGGGAAGGAAGCGAGGATGGAAGGCCATGCTCAGGATCCCGGTCCCTTTTCCGGTCAGTGCCAGGCAGCGGCTGTTCTGAGTAGGGAGTGTTATTGTCCAGCTTACTCTCTGTCCTTGGTGAGCGCGGGGTGGACTGGGACTGCCTGTCAGATGCAGAGAGGGGTGAGGACAGCTGAGGTGGAACCAGGTTCGCCCTCTGCCTGAAGCCTGTGGGAATGGCAGCATGGCCTGTGGCCGTGCCCGCTGGCCTGAGAGAGGAAGCTGGGCCGGGCGGGGTTGGGCATGGCCACCATCAGCGCTGGCTTCCCTCGCAGGAAGCTGCAGCAGGCCGGCCGTTGTCACCTGTAGCTGCATGGCATTCTGGGCCCTGCCTGGGGCTTCAGTAGGGGTTCAACTCCTGGAGACAGGAGCTGCTCTTCTTCCTCCCCTGGTCACCCTAACACGGCAGCCTCCATTGCCGCTGGCTGGCATCCCCACCCCCTCTCCTCCTGGTGTGTCCTGAGCTCAGCCCCTCCCATCCATGTGGCGTTTTCACGGGGAGGTACGAGAGGTTGGAGACACTGCTGAGATGGTAGCGCACACCCACGAGATCCTGGAGCGGCGACAGCTGTCCCGGTGCCTCTGGAAGGTGCCAGGTGGTGCCTGGTTCATCTCCAGTCCCCCACCACCCAAGCACAGGCAGACCCTCTGCCATGTGGGGCCAAGGCCCACAGGCCCTTGGGAGGCGTTAGACCCAAGGAACCTGGAGGAAAAGGAGCCCCAGAGGGAGATGAGGAGCAGGGCGGCTGGAATGAAAACGGGCAAGAAGTGCTAGGCGGGGGCGGGAGGGAGGATGTGCAGTCGGTGCGTGGCCCAGGGCCGCTCCTACCCGCAGCACTGAGTTCCAGGCCCGCTGGCAGTAGATCTTGAACAGCTCCCTGCCCCCCATCCCCACAGGACTCGGCTCCTGTGGTGGCCGCTCTCTCTGGGGGCCTTTCCCTCACTGTGACACATGCCTTGGACCCCTGTGCGAGTTCACATAGCTGAGTGGCCCGCGGTGACTGCCAGAGCTCAACTGCCCCGAGCTTCCAGACCAGCCGTTCTCAGTGGCATCCTCGGGGCCCGGAGTCTGGTCCTCTTCTCATCGTTTCTCTGTTTCTTCCTTCAGGGAGAACGGGGCATGCCGGGGATGCCGGGCAAACACGGAGTGAAGGTACCTGCCCCTCACACACCCGGGCAGCCCCTCCCCCACCCCGACCTCTCTCCCACGCTCCTCCTTCCCACGTCCCACGGTGACGACTGGGGGTGCATATCCTCCCAGGCCCTCGCCCCTCACTGTGCAGCCGGTCCTTCCAGGCAGGGCTGCCCTGTTTGGCTCCTGTTTGGCCCCATCATGCACCGGTGCCCTTCTGATATGGCCAGGCCTCCTTCTGGGCATCTTTGGGCCATAATAATCTTCTTGCGTAACCCCAGCTCTGGCTGCAGTCCTGAGACCCATGTGAGGAGTAGACACCCCCTAATATCACCTCCACATGGGGTTTACTAAGCAGTGTGTTTGGAAGCCTATTCACTTCAAAAGTCAGTGGTCTTGAGCTGATATAGGAATGGGGTTCACTGCCAGCTGCTCCCCAGTCCCTGAGGGCATAGGTCCAGAGATCTTCCTGTGAGGAGAAGCCTGCTGACACACACTGGGGGGCACTGTACGTACGTGGTGACATCTCCATCTACTCTTCTCCCCTTCCCCAGGGCTCTCCCTGCTTCCCCTCCCCCATCTCCTCCTCCTGTTCTCCTATCCCAACGAAGCCCTCCCTCATTTCACCCCAGGGATGCCCATCTAGCTCACCTGTGGGCATCCTGCCATGATGCCCACTGTGTCCCCCAGCACAGCCTAGGTGCTGAGCAGGTGGGTGGGACCCTGGGCACCCAGCTGTGCTGCACAGAGCCTCTTCCTCGGGGCCCACCCTCCCTGTGCCAAGCTCAGCACCCCTCCTTTCCCGTGGGTTTGGGCGGTACACAGGCATGAGCATCTCCCCAAGGGGAGGCTGGGAGCTGGCCACTTCCTCGTGCTCCCCCTGAGTGCAGACGTCTCCATGCCTTTTCTTCTCTCTGCCAGGGGGCTCCTGGCATCGCCGTGGCGGGGATGAAGGTCAGTGAAACGCTGTAATTCAACACGGAGGGGTAATGTGGGAGAGATGGAGAGAGGAGGACAGCGTTAGGGCTTCAGAGGCCCTGAACCAAGGAGGGGGCAGACAGGGTTGGGAAACATTTCTCCTGAAGCAGCATTGTTGCCAGATCCATGCACACATAACTTGAACAGCCCATGTCAGGTGTATACACACATAACTTGAACAGCCCATGTCAGGTGTATACACACATAACTTGAACAGCCCATGTCAGGTGCACGCACACATAACTTAAACAGCCAATGTCAGGTGCATGCACACATAACTTGAACAGCCCATGTCAGATGCATGCACTCATAACTTGAACAGCCCATGTCAGATGCATGCACTCATAACTTAAACAGCCCATGTCAGGTGCATGCACTCATAACTTGAACAGCCCATGTCAGGTGCATGCACACATAACTTGAACAGCCCATGTCAGATGCACGCACACATAACTTGAACAGCCCATGTCAGGTGCACGCACACATAACTTGAACAGCCCATGTCAGGTGCACGCATACATTATGTGAACAGCCCATGTCAGGTGCATGCACACATAACTTGAACAGCCCATGTCAGGTGCATGCACACATAACTTGAACAGCCCAATGTCAGGTGCACGCACACATAACTTGAACAGCCAATGTCAGGTGCATGCACACATAACTTGAACAGCCCATGTCTGGTGCACGCACACATAACTTGAACAGTCAATGTCAGGTGCACGCACACATAACTTGAACAGCCAATGTCAGGTGCATGCACACATAACTTGAACAGCCCATGTCAGATCCATGCACACATAACTTGAACAGCCCATGTCAGGTGCATGCACACATAACTTGAACAGCCCATGTCAGGTGCATGCACACATAACTTGAACAGCCCATGTCAGGTGCATGCACACATAACGTGAACAGCCAGTGTCTACCTAAGCTTACAAGGAAGTAGCAAAGGGTTACCATTCTCAGCTACAGGTCTCACCCTCCTGCCATGCAGAGGAGCCAGAGCTTTCATTCACACTGGAATTTCACAGCTACTTGCTTGCAAAGCTTCAGGGAGGGGAGCTGGATTCCTCCTCCTGAGCCCACCCTAACTGCCATGTGGTTGGCAGGCGGACGGTGGAAACACCCAGCAGCACAAGTGCTCGGTGTGGCTCTCCGGCAGGTCCACTTACAGGGGCACCTCTCCCTCTCCTGCGGGGCCTCACTGACACCCACACCAGCCACACGCCTCACCTGGTGGAGAATAGGGGGTGGTCCAGGAGGCCTCTTTGGCCTGTGGCTTGAGGTCTATGCGAGGAAAGGCTGAGCTGGCCAGGTGCTTCGCCTCCCCGCCAGAGTAGCTCTGCTCATTGGTTCCTGCTCCCTTCCTCGCTCTCTTACCTGAATCTTTTTTTCCTACACAGGGAGAACCAGGAACCCCAGGAGCCAAGGTACTGACACGGGGAATGTCTGGGCTGCAAGGAGCATCAGGTGTCAGGGGAGGTGGGAGGGGCCGCTGCTGTCTCTCACTCCTGATCCCCCTGAGGTGGGCCTGGGGCTGGGGACCTGACTGAGCAGAGGACAGCCTGCCAGGGAGGGCCTGCTTGTCAGGGTTGCACAGCAAGTGCCTCCCTGCTCCTGGATTCTGGCTGGACAGCTCGGCCGGTTTGCCTGCACACCTGCTCCAGCAGCCAGAAGCTGCTGTCCCCTGCACCTGGGGGCTGTCTCTCATCTAGTTCATTAAGGGATGTAACATGAAAAAAAGTTCCCATGGTCAAATATGTTTGGGAAATAGGGGATTAAAAATATTACAGGGTTTCTTTCGTGCAGGCCTTCTCAGAGCCTTTAACATGCTAAATGTGCATTGGAGAGCTCTGAAAAGGTAATATCTTGTGAAGAATGTCAAACTTTTTTGACCAGGGCCTCCTTTTTTTCAGAGGAGCAATTTATGGGACTAGGGTTCTAGAAACACCGGTCTATGATCGCTGTCCATTATACCCCTCATGACCCCCACCTCCATCTCTTAGGAGTGACTTTCTCTTCTTACCCCAAAGGGAGACCCAGGAGCGGCAGGGAAGCCGGGGCCCCCAGGTTTGCCGGGAAAGAGGGGGCAGAGGGTAGGATATTGTGCCTTTGAGAGTGCCGGTCCCCCACTCCCTGCCCACCTCTCCCTCCCGTGACTAGGGTGCTGCCTGCCGTGTGCAATGGGTGCGTGTACCCTCAGGAGGAGGGCAGTGCGGGGACAGCCTGCAAAGCTGCAGAAATTCCACTCGAGAGCAACGCTCCCTCCTTGAAAGCCATGGGTTACCCAGGAGAACCCAGCGGAAGGAAGGCCCTTCCTCACTCCGTCCCCACCCCCAGGACCCCCATAGACAGCACTGCATCCCTTCCGGGCTGTTTCAGGGCATGCCCGCTAAGGCACAGCCCAGGCAGAGCCGGGCCTGCTGGGCTCCCAAGACTTGCTGTCCTCCTGTCACGTGGGCACTCACCCGGCCTCCTTCCCTTCCTTGGCCAGCTCCAGGCCACTGTGCCATTCAGCTCCTCCCCAAGGACAGGTAGCAAGGGGATGACCCCCAGGGACTTGTGGCTTCTTGTGTGGCTCCAGCTGGACAAGTCAGTGAGACATCTGAGCAAATTATGATCCCGGGCCCTCAGTTTATGTAACCACACACGTGGCTGCGGAGAGCGGAGCTGACCTGGCGGTGCTCTGGGGGGTGCTCTGGGGGCTCCTGGTGTGAGACGCTGGGTCGGAGGTGGAGCCTCAGGAGACCTGCCGCCGACACAGGGCGGCTGCTCACAGGCAGAGCCTCCCCCTCTGCACCGAGGCGGGCTCTGTGGTCCAGGTCAGGGGGAGAGTTCTCAGGAAGGAGCTGGCTACGAGGGGTGTTCCTTAGCGAGGGTGCCCCACAAAGGACCACAAACACTGTCGCTCAACCCACAGACGTGTATTGTCCCCCCGCCTGGGGGCCAGTGGTCTGAGGAACAGGTGTCAGCAGGGTCGTTCCTTCTGCGGCTGTGAGGGAGCATCTAGCCCAGGCCCGTCTCCTGGTTTCTGGGTTTGCTGCCTTCCTTGCTGGTCCTCGGCTCATAGAAGCATCACCCCATCTCTGCCTTCACCCTCACATGTGTTCCCCCATGCACAAGTCTGTCCAAGTTTCCCCTTCTTATAAGGACACCAGTCATATTGGATTAGGGGCCCACCCCACTCCAGCATGACCTCATAACATAGCTAATTTCACCTCCATGTAATTTCACCTCCATGTAATTTCACCTCCACGTAATTTCACCTCCACGTAATTTCACCTCCACGTAATTACACCTCCACGTAATTATACCTCCAATGTCCCACTTCCAAATAAGGTCATATTCTGAGAGAAGTCTGGGAGTTCAGATTTCAACATACAAATGGGGAGGAGGAGGCACAATTCAACCCATAACAGGAGGCAAGCTTCTCAAAATATTCCTCCAAAGAGATGTCCTGGTTAGATGGTCTTGTCTTTTTTTTAAAATATATATATTTTTATTGATTTCAGAGAGGAAAGGAGAGAGGGAGAGAGAGAAACATCAATGATGAGAGAGAATCATTGATCGGCTGCCTCCTATACGCCCCACACTGGGGATCGAGCCCGCAACCGTGGCATGTGCCCTGACCGGGAATCGAACCGTGACCTCCTGGTTCATAGATCGATGCTCATCCACGGAGCCATGCCGGCCAGGCTGGTCTTGTCTTTAGAGGCAGGAGGAGGCGGGCAGAAGGCTCTCCCTGGAAACCAGGGGCTTCTAGTGGTTGGTCCCGATGAACATGAACATGGAAAGAACACGGTGGTTAAAAGGAAGAGCTTCCCAAATGCCCGGCTCCACGCTGCTCATCCCTCCCCCAAAAGGGCCTAAGCACTCTTGGCTCCCCTCTCGCACCAGTGATGGGGGCCCAGCCCACCTGGGGAGAGGGGAGCACTGATGCAGGCTGTCCCCAGTGTGAAGTGGTCTTAAGAAGGAGTTGGGCCAGGTGGGGGCCCTTCAGGAAGTGGAGTCCTTCAGAAAACAGCGCACGGAGGGGCAGGGAGGTGGGAGAGAGGAAAGCCAAGGCCTGGTGCTGGCGGGGTGAGGCCTCACCCACATCCTAGAGGAGCTCTTCTAACTCACATTGTCTGCATTTCTCCGCAGGGTGAGAAGGGTGCCGCGGGCCTTGGCCTCCTGGGGCAGAAGGTGGGTATTGAGGAGCTCTGCATGGTGAGATGTGTGTAGAGGTCTGATGTCCATCCCCGCCCACATTCCCTCCCAGAGGAGGGGGGTAAAGAGGTACCACATGGGAGGCCCTGATTGGCCAAACAGTGCCCAAATTCAAAGAATTCAATGGCTATGACCTGGTCAGACTTCTTTGCAGCAGCTCTGAAAATGTGCTCAGTGGTACATGAGCTCCATAAGATAGTGCACTTGAAAACAGACTAGAGGTCAGGAAAGTGTGGGAGAGCTGGGTAAGGGGCCCCTTAAACAGTGACAGGCACTGTCGCCTGTCAGAGCTCTGAGCACGCTGCATGAAGGAGCTCGCAAAGCTTCATTTCATTCCGCCTTTCCTAGCGTTGTTTGGCCACCAGACCCCTTTTTTTCACATTTCAAAAATTTTCAACCCCCTGAAGAAGTGTTCCATGGAACACCCTTTAAAATATGTATTTTTTAATTGATTTCAGAGAGGAAGGGAGAGGAAGAGAAAGGTAGAAACATCCATGAGAAAGAATCATTGATCAGCTGCCTCCTGCATGCCCCCCACTGGAGATTGAGCCAGCACCCTGGCATGTGGCCTGACCAGAATCGAACTGTGACCACTGAGCCACGCCAGCTGGGCCCATGGAACACCCTTTGAGAAACACTGTTCCAGACCCAGGTTCTGATAGGTCTCTTGTTTCAGCCTGTTCCCCTTCAATAGCCAGCTCTATTCTTTCCTCAAAACCTGCGGCTGGATCAGATTAGGCCAGGCTTCTGAAGGCCTCTGGAGCCCACAGCCCCCTAATGCCCACCCCACCCCCTACCAAATTTAGCCTGAACTGTGAGGGAAGAACTAATAACGCTTCCTTTCCACCCCCAGGGAGAGAAAGGTGATTCTGGCAACTCCATTGGAGGAGGCAGAGCGGAGCCCGGCCCCCCAGGGCTCCCCGGGCCCCCAGGGCCAAAGGTGAGTCTTCCCCTGGGATCAGTGCTCACGGAAGATGTTTTCCTGAGGCCTTTACCTCCACCCGTTCTTGGGGACTCTGTGTCCTGGGCACCTTGCCTTCCCTAGTGTGTGTGGTTTTCCCGTGGATTCTGGAAAGGTCATTTGGCCTGAGCAGAGACTGTTTGGCATCCAGGAGAGATGTCACCCAGGACAGGGGGTTGGTCCCATTGACTCAAATGGCTATGATGTAACCGAGTCAGGGGCTGGCGACTGCAGCGCCTTAGGACAGCCAGAAAGGCCCCTCCGCTGGGCTCTGAATAGGCCTCAGGCCAGCGAGCTGCTGAGCCCCGCCTGTGCTGGTGCATTTCGGGGAGCAGGATGGTGGCCGGGAGACAGCTGGCTGCCCACCCTTTCCTTGCTCTTTGTGGAAACTGCAGGGGTAAGACTTGGGCTTCCCAAAGCAGATGCTTCCTTGGTTTATTTTAGCAGCATGGGGAGGTGAGGGGGTCCCTTTCTTAGCTCATAAGGAAAAGATTAATTACGTGATTGGCAGCAGCACACGCATTCACCCCGCTGTTTATCAAGGGCTGCTATGATGGGCTGGCCCGCAATCTGACAGGACAGACAGAGCCACAATCCGCAGGAATACAGTGCAGGGAGCACGAGGAACCTCACAGGCAGACGTGGCTTCCCCTTCCCCGTGCCCATGCCCCAGGCCAGTGGTCGGCAAACTGCTGCTCAGCAAACTGGGGCTCGAGAGCCACAGTTTGCCGACCACGGCCCTAGGCCCATCTGACTGTGGCGGGGACAGAGCCTCCCTGACATGAGCACCATCTTTGCCAGAGGTAGCCCTGCCACTGGGTTCCCAGACACCCCAAGTTTTGGAGTTTGTCCCTCTGACCCCACAGGGCATGAATGGCTGGCACATTTGGGGTCTTCATTTAGGGTCATCTGACTGTGGCGGGGACAGAGCCTCCCTGACATGAGCACCATCTTTGCCAGAGGTAGCCCTGCCACTGGGTTCCCAGACACCCCAAGTTTTGGAGTTTGTCCCTCTGACCCCACAGGGCATGAATGGCTGGCACATTTGGGGTCTTCATTTAGGGTCGGAGAAACCTGGTCACTATTGTCCTCATGCCCTGGGACAAAAGAAAGGGGAAGCTAGAAGACTGTTCCCGAAATCTCATCCTCTTTCCAAGTCCAGGCAGATGTTTAATAAGTGACGTGTTTGGGATGGGCCTCTTCCTAGTTCCCCGTCCCCTCCTGTCCTAGGCCTCCAGAACTCCCCTTGTGTCCCCCCACATACACACAGGCCCAGGGTCTTCACCCCCCCATCCCCAGGCAGGGTGAGGTGTGCCTTTGCAAGTGTTTCAGGCTCCAAAATGACCCGCCAAAGGCTGCTGGCATCCACATTTGGGGCCAAGACAGAACTGGGCACGTGTATGTCAACTGAGAACTGAGGATGGCCTGGCTGGGGGGGAGGGTGGTGGTGTGGGGTGGACACCAGCCAGTGGTGAGAACAGACCTCAGAGGAGGAAGGGAGTAAAAGAAGGTCTGACAGGAGGAGGTGAGCCGGGCTGGGCCCAAGCGTGGGTAGGAGTCAGATAGGTGGAATGGGGTGAGTTCGTAGAATCCAGCAGAGAAAGACATGGAGACGCAAAGACACAATAGCCAGGACATTAACAGCAGGACATCTTGCCCCCTTGAGCGGCTGTCCAAGGTGCCCTGCAGGCCCTCACCCCATCTCTCTCCTTCCCCAGGGAGAAGCTGGTGTCCATGGCCAGGCCGGCCCCCCCGGAAAGCAGGGGGACAAGGTACGGAGGCCCCAGATCTGAGAGCTGCAGGATGAGGGTCAGCTTGGGAGTTCAAGTCCCAGCTCAGTGTGGCCACCCCTCAGCTGGACCCCCGGACACAGGCTGACCGGCTGGGACTCCTGCTGCTGTCTGTCCCCTGAGACAGCAGTCATGCGAAGGCTGGCCCGGGGGCCGGACGTGGGGCTGGGAGTGGCCCAGAGCCCCTGCTCTGTTAGCTTCCAAGCCCTGGTACAGGGGACTCCCGCTTCCCGCCAGCTGCTCCCCGTGCAGGGGCGGCGGGTGCTGTGTGCTGTGGCGGGAGGCGGAGGGCAGGTGACCTGGAGGTGGCAGTGGCTGGACGCTCCATGAGCTCCACCTCCAGTGTCCTCAGGAGTTGAGTTACACTAAAGGGTTCACTTTTCCTTTATTTTCACTTTCTATCTTATTTTTAAAATTGTCCTCAATGTTAACATTATCCCAGAACAACTGAAGTGTGGTTTGTTCTCACAACATATACCACAGTTTCATTTATTCCCCACCCTTCTGTCCTGTTTCCAACAGGAAATAGTCCCCTCACGTCCCCCGCTCAGGGAGGCTGGGGGCTCCTAATACCTTCCGTTCCCCACCCCTCCCGTGCTCCGTCCTGCGGTTCGGATCTTTCACAAACAGAGGGGCCCCTAAAAGTACCGCATGGGCTCTTCATGGCAAATACTGACCCCGACGATTAATTGGCAAAAGGTTTCGGAGCCCTCGCTTCCTGAGCAGAATGGAAATGAGGGACCCAGAGGGCTCGTCTCTGCGCCCAAGGGGGTGCTGGCTGAGGGGGCTGGGGGGTGGCAGACAGACAAGGTGGAGTCACTAACAGCTAATGCAGGACAGACAGAAGACCTCTCAGTGCAAGTTGGGGGAGCTGGGAAGGAGGGGGTGCCTCCGGGTAGAGGGGAGCCTGCACTTTCAGGCACAGGGAGCTCTGCATCCTCGTGGCTGAGCCAGGGTGAGCCTCCTGGCCGCCCCGTGGCCCTAGCGCGTGGCCCACCTGGAGGCATCAGGTTCTCTGTACCCAGCTTTATCCCCATTTCACCCCAGTTTTGTCGTGCAATAGGGGGACCCTGGAGCGCCTGGAGAACAGGGACCAGCTGGCCCCAAGGTACGTGCATCTCACCTCCCTGGGGCCACAGAGTGACGTGGCTGGCCCCTGGGGTCTTGAGGGGCGAGGAGAAGAGCTTGATGGTCCCCATAAGAGGTCTGGCGTTGCAGCCAGGACTGGGCTCAGTCACTCCAGGTCGGTCTAGTTAGGCGCTCACGGAGCCCAACTTCCAGGCACCCTCTGAGAGCGCTCCGGTCCCCGATAGGCTCCCCTCTTGCTGCCCTGGACCCACCTGTGTGCAGCCAGGCGCAGCCAGTGCTGTCCACGGTCCAGTGGACAGACAGCGGGCGGCAGCTGTGGTCAGTTCCCTGCTGGCCCGGCGGCTGAGATCGTGTTTGCCTTGCAGGGCTCCAAGGGAGAGCCAGGGAAAGGAGAGGCGGTGGAGTGCAACGCGAGCATCAATGAGGCGCTCCAGGTGCGTGGGGCTGGCCTGGGGCTAGAGATGGGGAGGTGCTGGCCTCGCGCTGCACGGAGGCCTGAGAGGGAGCTGCACACCTGGATGGATGCCCCTGAGGCCAGGCCACTGAGCCAGGCTCCCTTGTTCCCCTCCTTTGGCCTGCAGTTTGGGTCGCACTGCGCAGCCTCCGGGCAAATGGCCCGCTCATTTGGCATCCAGGTGGCCTGGCTCCCACCTGGGCCCATCTGGCCCGTTCTCCTGGCTCTGGGTAACTGAGAGCCATTCCTGGAGCATCCTGGCACCCTGCAGGGTGTTGGCCCATCCAGGGTTTGGGGGCCCCGTTTCTTCAGAGCACACACTCCCCTTTCACATGTCTTCCTGGACCACGGCTCCCTTTTGCATCAATTTTATCGTATTTCAAGTTCCTATGACACCCGCCCCTGAAAGCAGAGCTCCTCAGCCCCAGCACTGTCCACAGCTGGGGCTGGTCCTCTTTGCTCCGAGCTGTGGGGGGTGGGTCCTGTGGGTCGCAGGGTGTTCAGCATACGCCTGGTCTCCACCCACCTCATGCCAGCAGCACCCACCCGTTATGACAACCAAAATGTTTCACTGCCAAATGCCCCCTCGGGGCAAAACTGCCTCAGGTGGAGAGCCACTCCTTTAAATGAAACGTTCTAATGACGTGACTCCATTTACGAGCTGTATCATCCTTTTTTAATGCCAACAATTTCTGTCTATTTTTTTAGTGATTCCATAGTTTGCTATGCTGTCTGTTTGTCTGAAGGGCGGTGCAGTGGAACCTTGAAATCTAGGTGCTGGGACAAGAGGGAGAAGCAAGGGAGGCTCCCAGTCAGCGGCCAGAAAGCATAAGGGATGCTGCTTCCTCCCTCTTTGCCAAAGTGAAGGAAAGGCCGCAGGCTATTTGAGGGCTTGTCCGAGTTATAGGACAGCCTCAGAGCAGCATTCAGTGAGATGTGGGGTGCTCCCTGCCCATTGATCACAAACCTCTGGAAGAGGGGGGAGGCATGGAGCCCACTCCTTAGAGCGGCCCAGCTCCCACGGTCCGTGACTGGGCCGAGGAGATCCGACAGATGGCTCTTGACTTGCCCTCCACCTGATCGCATGGTGGTGGTTTTTTAGGAGACCCTGACACTGAGCTTGATCCTCTTCCTTCACTTTCACTGGGCACCAACGCTGGGGCCATGGGGAGGGCGGGCTGGAAGCAAGGCCTGGAGGTCTTGCCTCATGAAGGCAGACGCTGGGCTTTTTTGGGTTAGGGTTGGCCTTGCAGGGCTGGGGCAGAGGGTGACCTAAGTCTGAACAGGGGGTCTCAGGAGCTGTCCCCAGCCTGGATCATGGCTGCCTGCTGGAGTGGCTCTTCGCTGATTCAGCTGTGCGCCTCCTCCTTGAAGCCTCCCCTGGTCTACCAGGCAGAGTATACTTGGCACAGTATAAATGCTGGGTTCCCGTTACAGCTCTGTCAAGGAAACAGGGGTATAGAGGAGGATGCTTTTGTGTTTCTCCTTTTTCTCCACCTTCAGTTGATAAAGTGCATAACCCTGAAACATGAGTATCGACCCTCTGCATTTCCTACAAATCAATTTTATTACCTGCACCTGGAAAGCCAGTGCATCCCAAGCCTGGGTTTTGCACACACGCCTACCAGTGGCCGCCTGCAGTGAATACTTGTAGTTCAAACTCCACCACCAGGTGGAGGGGACGGGGAGGGCTCCAAGTTCTCAAACTACTGGCGTGTTGTTTCACCTAATGCTGTCGTGGCCATGTGCCACAGACACGCTTAGGGACGATGCGGACCCAGAACCAAGCGCCAAGCACAGGACGCCCCGGTCCCAGAAACTGGGGTTAACCACGGGATCCTGGAATCCATGAGCTTCATTGGGAAACATTAGAATGGATTATTCAAAATAGCTGTTGGAAGCAAAACTTCCCTGGAAACACGTGTGTTGTTTTTTCTTTTAAAAACAGCCTTGTATCATTTACAAACAATAAAATGCACCCCTTCTAGGTGTAGAGTTTGCTGAGTTTTGACAGATGTGTCCGTACACATGTATCCACCACCCCAGCCACTCCTGAGAGTTCCTCCATGGATGGGGCTGGGGGTCAGTCCCACACCTGCCCCAGCCCGGAGCCACCACTCGGCTTCTGTCGCCTCGGATTAGATGTGTCTTCCCTGAGCCTCCTAGGAGTGGGAGCACGCGTGTGTCGCTGTCTGCGTCCAGCTGTGTTTGCTCAGCGCCGTGTGTCGGAGCCTCACCCTGGCATGGCGGGTGCAGTCCTTGTTCTTCCCTCACTGCTCCACTGCATCGATGTTCCAGACCTTCACCTGTGGCTGACGGTTGGTTGTTTCCTGGACACGTTGTTAAGTCGCTGTCCGGGAGGTCAGATGTGTCTTCTGGGAGCCCAGGAGCCCCAGCGGTGCCTCAGAGGCAGGAGGACAGAGGCTGCTGGGCATGGCTCTGCATCCCACCACCTCCTCTAACCCAGACACACTCCGTGCCTATCGCCCGTACATTGTGAAGTCCCCATATTGTCTCCTTTGCAAAAACAGTGTTCCTGCCACTGACAGAAGGTCTGAAAACGCCTGCTCTCTCTAAGCCAGCCTGTATCTATCCCCTTCTGGGGACAGGACGCTCCTGCTCCTCAGAACGTCCTTCCTGAGTCTGTTTTCTTTCCTAGGGGCCCCCTGGTCTTCCCGGGCAGATCGGCCCACCTGGAGCTCCAGGGATCCCCGGCCAGAAGGTAACACTTGTCTTGACCCTACAGAGCATGTGACTCTGAGCATGGGACCCCGTGGCCACCCCTCGTCCCGTGACCCTCTCATCTTCCCAGAGGACCACCTCGCTCTGGCCTGTAATTCCTCCCAGTGCACCAAGGCTCACCCACACCCCAGCTGCCGTCACCCCTCCCGCCCTGGGCTCTGCCGCTCTTCCCTGGCTGCCTTCTTGGGCGCCTCTAACCCTCTGATGTGGCGGAGCCTGCCCCACAGACCCTGCCCCAGCCACACCCACAGCACTGACCCCAGCCTGCCACCAGGGAACAGGGCCTGGAACCCATCCCCAATCTCACCCGTCCTCGCTCCCTGCCTTGGTTCCCTTTCATACTCTGCCCCAGCCCCTGTGGTTTTTCTCAGAAGGCCTTGCATGTTTGCCCCTCTGCCCTCTGCTCATGAGGCCCCCTACCCTGAAACCCCTTCCCGTCTTCCCTACCTTCCAAAGCTCACCTCCTCCTTGAAGCCTCCCCTGATCTATCGGGCAGAATTCACTGTCCTTTCCTCGCTTCTCTCATAGCGCCTACAGCATTTTGCCTTGGTGGTGCAGCTGGCTGTCACCTGGCCTCCAAGACAGAGGCCACGGCTCCCTCATCGCCCTCTCTGAGCTAGAGAAGGGGCATGGGTTGGTGTGAAAGGCGTGCCCTGTGGGGCAGCCGGGACAGAGGGGCTGGGTTTGCAGGGAACACAGAGGCAGGCGCCGCTCCCATGGAGCCATGGAGTGAGTGACCAGGGCCCTCGGTGGCAGCGTGATTTGGGGCTAAACGAGGACTTCGGAGAAAGGGTGCTCAGACTCCGGTCCTGGCTCCACTCCTCACTAACGGGGGGCCGAGCACACGCTCGGTGTTGGGGACCTCACCCTGGAACGGAGACCATGCGTGTCCGTGCCTCCTGAGGACTCCTGGCACAGGAAGTGCCGCTCGGTGGCAGCTGTCACCCTCCTCTGCCTGGAGAGTAACCTGTCGTTGTTCTGCCACAGGGGGAGATTGGACTGCCAGGCCCTCCAGGCCACGATGGAGAAAAGGTGAGAACAGACACCCCAAGACAAACCTCTGAAGCTGGTCCCGGCCCTGGGGGTGATGGCAGGGGCTCCGGAGGAAGCCCAAGGTGGACCTTGTGGGAAGGGAGAGAGGAGGGGAGGGAGGCCCGCCCTGCACATGCCCTGCTGAGCCCCATGCTGCGGCCTCGGAGAAGCCAGCAGGCCACACTGGGCTGGGCTGGGGCTGGGGCTGGGGCTGGGGCTGGGGGCGGAGGCCCCTCGGGTTCCCACAGGGAGTCGGACGAGCTCTCTGCCTGGTCCAACCAAGCACAGAAGAGCCAGTCCTGCAGGCCACTCATTCCTTCACGTTCTCTCTCCTGTGTCCTCCACTCATGTATCTAATGAGTGGTGTTGATATTTCCTAAAGGGACCTCGAGGCAAACCAGGAGATATGGGCCCTCCTGGTCCCCAAGGCCCCCCAGGAAAGCCTGGGCCTGCAGGAATAAGGGGAGAAGACGGACATCCGGGGAGCCCGGGAGAGAAAGGGGAGAAAGGGGAGACGGGCCAGGCAGGCCCACCGGTAAGTGCCAGGCCGGTCTGGACCGCTTTCCCCTTCTGCATGCGCCGCCCCCACCCCCACCCCCCGCCCAAGCATGACATCAGCCCTGCGGCCTGGGCTGCTAACCTGGGAGTTGGGGGAAGGGGACTCACCTGGGTTCCCCTGGTTTACCAAGGCCAGTCTCCCCCCTCAAGAGACCTGGGTCCTGTTCTGTCGTCTTCTGTCTGTGTCCCCTGAAAGTCCCTGAGCCTGGCAGAGCCCCGGTCCCTGTCTCTGCAGTGGCTTAGAATGCCTCCCTTGCAAACCTCGCTAGGATGTTGGGAAGGAGAGGAAGTCATGGGTAGAAAACTGGCTCTTGGGAAAGTATGCAGAAGCCCTCTCACCACGAAGAATGCTTGTACAAAAACGGGGTCGTAGCCCACTCCAGCCAGGCCACTGCCTTGACTGGGGGCCTTCTCTGGCATCAGTGGCTCCCGTCTGAATGGTCACCGTCCTAGACACCGGCCTGTGGAGGAAGGGCGCGGGCGTGCATGCCACATTTGGTCACAGATGCTCAGCGTGACGACCTTGCGCTTGACTAACAGAGATCTTTGTCGGTCCTTAGGGTCTAGATGGCCCAACTGGGGAGAAAGGAGAACCAGGTGGCCCAGGGAGACCCGGAACGACAGGATTGCCTGGCCCAATCGGGCTCCCGGGATTTACAGTAAGGCCCGAGGGCTGGGTATCCAGGTGGTCAGCCTGCAGCTGCGGACAGGGGCACCTGAGCAGGGGTGCCCCTCACGTGGTTGGCAGCCTAGCAGGGGCCTGGCACTGCAGTGAGGCCACACTAACCCCCGGCCGGCCCGGCCTGGGAGGGGGTCCTCTTGATGAGCAGATACTTCCTGAGGGCAGTTGAGTATAAACAGGGGAGTATAAACTCCCTTGGCCCACAGCATGACGGCCTGTCTTCATAGCCAACATAGTGCAAAGGCGCCAGGACCTTAGACTCAGAATCCTCCTCTTACGAGTGGGAAGAACCTCAGAGGCCAACCAGTCCCACCTGGGACAGCCTGCAACAGGAGGCAGCTCATCGCCTCCAACACGTCCCCTTCTTGGGGGGGCATCTCCACGCTGAAGGCAGTGCTCCTAGATTTGGGGTGCAAGTTCCCTCATCACCATCCCCCCATTGGCCCTCGCTCTGCCTCTGGAGCCTTATTCATTTCTGTAGCCGTTTAAAAAACCACCACTAATTCAGCAGCTTAAAACAACAAGCGCTTAAGATGTCACGGTTTCTGTGGGTCAGGAGTCCAGGCCCGTCCCAGCTGGGTCCTCTGCCCAGGGCCTCCCAAGGCTGCGTCAGGGTGTCGGCCGGCTGCGTTCTCATCTAGAGCTGGGACCCCACCCAGGCTCGCTGCTGCAGGCATCATCAGCTCCTGCTATAGCAGGACCGGTCCCGCAGCTCCCAGAGGCTGCCACACGGCCTTCCTCACAGTGGGCAGTTCACATTATAGCAGCCTGTTTCTTCAAGGCCAAGGCCAGCAGGAGGAGTCTCTCCGCGTGTGCTGGCAGGACAGAACTCTGTGTGTGTGTAACATGTGTAATAATCTTAACATATGTCACAGGTTATCATTTGTATACTATAAACATAAGCTGGTCACATAATCGCCTTTGCCGTATGCCATATTCTGTGGGTCCACCCTAGGGCCTGTGCCCTGCAGGACCCATAGAGAAAGCCAGCCTCTCCTCCCACATGCTGAAAACTCAGGTTCTTAGAAGCAGGGGTCACCGCCCCATCTCCGTCCCTCAGGCTGACCACCCCCATAGCCTCTGAGGTGTTCCTTGCCAACGCCTGGGCCTAGTCTACCTCCGGTCTGGTTTGTCACAGGTTTGAGGGTGTGTCTGTCCCAGGCTCCCCTGAGTGCTGGCATCCACGCCATGGTGTTTTGTGCCCACAGGGGGAGAAAGGAGAACCTGGGGAAAAGGGTGACCCAGGAGTAGAGGTAGGTGGTGCCTGCTCTGCCTTGTGTGTCCCGGGGGTTCATGGGCAGGAACCTCATCACACCTGGTCTCTCCAGTGTGGGCAGAATTTCCATGATCTAGGATGAAACTCAGAGCTGCCCTGCTCAGGAAGGGGGTGAAGAGGGGAACGTTCACCGAGCACCGCAGTGGCCAGCCATGGAGCCCCCAGTCTGCTCCACGGTCTCCCCATTAATCAAGTCCCTCAGTGGCATTCACTGGGCACCCACCATATTTCATTCCCGGGGCTGAGCCTGTGCAGCAAACTGTCCCCAGTAGTGGGTACTAGAATGGCACCAGCTCAGGGAGACTGGTGAGCATGCCCAGAATGGGTCATTTCGCAGAATTTCGAAGACTCTGTAGGAATTTGCCTAGAAGCTGCTGAGTGGGCTTCCCAGAGAGAGAGGCATTATTCTCTGAGAGGTGTGGTGATGAAGGGAAGAGGAGGGAACAGTGGCGTAAGAGGGACAGAAGCCAGGTTCACATATGTAGCATCGAGGGAAAGAGCCAGGAAAGCAAGAGGTCAAGGACACATGAGGGAGAGGATGCTTGGCGGGAAGACCTGGGCCCCCCAGACACCACCGCGGAGCTAAGGGAGAGACCGCCACGCCTTCTCCTGTCACCTTCAGTGTCGCCAAGCCCCGTCTGCATTAGTGACACAGACCTGATTGTATAGCAACTTGCAGATGGATAGCCTCCTACAGAAATGCTCTGAAATTCAGGAAAAGCATTATCCCCCCCAAAGTGTTCCTTCCAGACGTATTTAAAGTAAAAATTGGAAACAGCCTACATTTCTAACAAGAAGGAAGTGATTAAATAACTTCTGGTAATAATGCGGATGGTAATAATAGTCCTCATGTTGGGAGCGTCCCTGTGCCAAGCACTGCTCCGAGCCCTGGCTCAGTAGCAACTCTGCACTCAATGAATAGCACATTGACATACAACGGAGGCTTGTGGGCAACATTCAAAAAATGGAAAAGCGGGTTTTGTGTTAAGTGAAAAAGAACAGAGAATCAAGTTATACATACATACATACATACATATATATATGTATATATGTATATATATGTGAAATGAAATATATATATTGATATACAATATCATAAGTATGCACATATATTCAAATATATTTTATGCATCAAAAGAGTGGAAGGAAATAAAGCAAAATATTAGCAGTACTCAGATATTCATTCCTTCGCCTCCTTTCAATTTTTTTTTTAATTTATAAAATACTTTAATGGGTTTGCATTACTTTAAATTTTTTTATATTTTAATTATTATATAGTAAAGTTGACTTTGGGGGAAGTGTGCGTACACGTCTGTGAATTTTAATACATGCATAGATTTGTATGACCACTACCACAATCGGGATACATGACTTATTTATTTATAAGAAGAAGAAAAAGCAGTAATTTTTTTCTAAGTAGAGTTTCCAAAGATTGAGTTCCCTGCAAGGAGATTGTATATCCTGGAGCTGAAAGGGCCACAGGTCCAAGAGATGTCAGGGTCTCCATCTGCCCAGTGCGGGGCCTCCCTCGATGGTGGCCTGACAGAGGGTCTCCACCATGGTCACACCCAGGGGATTCCATCCCTGGAGAGGTGAGAAGAGCCCCAAAGCCGAAGTGGGGTGACCAGCTCAGAGAGGAGCAGGCAGGTCTCCTTCCACCTCTTGGGTGGCTGCTATAGACAAGTGGGTGTCCATCTTCGTCAGAGACAGAACCTGCACTGAATACCATGCCCTTAGGGAGGAAGACTGCTCTGGGGTCCCCAACTGCACTGTCCCATCCACATCTCTTCTACTTCAACCTGCCCTGAAGGGAAGCAGAGACCAGCAGTCTCTGTTACAAATTTGGGGGGACTTGAGGCAATATCTCAGCCTCCCCCAATTCCAGATAACCAATCTCTGCTCCTCTAAGCCAAGGGTCTCAAATTCAGATGCCAACAAGGGCCAGGAGGTTTGGGTTAAATACAAGAGGTTTGGGTTAAATACAAGAGGGAGCGGTGGGGCCTGGGTCGGATGGAAGACCTCATGGCCCACCTGGAGGGGAAAGCTCTCCTTCAGCTCCCGGCATTTGTTGACAGGCAGGAACGAGAACTCAGTGCTGCCAAATTTTCTAGTTTAAAAGAAATCTAAGGCGGGGAGATGTTTCAAGGACATTTGCCAGCCATCGTTCGTTTGTTTGTAACATTGTGAAGGCTAATGAGCTGCCATGAGTTTGTGACATGTTCTCAGCCTTCTTTTGGGAGACTGCGTGCCAGGCAGTTCCGCCTTCGGCTTTGCGGTCTCCAGCCAGACCCCAGTGGAAGGCGGGGCCACTTAGAGCGTAACAGCCACGGCGGGCTAACCATCTCCCTCTCACTTCTAGGTTCCTGGGCCACCGGGGCCAGAGGGGCCTCCCGGGCCTCCGGTAAGTTTGGAGGGCTCATCAATGCTTCAGGTCCCGGTGACTGGGTCCCTAATGTCCCCTCCCCAGGGTAGTCACTGAGCTCAACCTCAGCACTAGGTCAGCCACCTCCTCCTCCCAGGTGGGGTTTTTTCTCATCCACAGACCCCTCCTCCTCCCCTCCCATGTCAGACAGACACCCTTCCAGTGACACTAAGCAGCCTGGGCATTGCCTGGTTTCTTGGAAACGGCTGACTGGCATGGTGGCCCGGGGTCAGGTCCCACTGCTCTGCAGAAGTCGCTGTCACTAAGCTCTGACCTTTGCCCTCAGACATCTGCTCCTGTTCTTCCCTCTTCCTGCTAACCAACCAGTAAGAAGACTGGGATTAAAATAGAAAGTGAACCATTTAAAACAAGCCCCACTGGATGGGCCTTTCCATGGTTACAGATAAGAAAAGGCCTTTAAAAAGACCCCCTTGCATTGCACCTAGGGCAGTGGTCGGCAAACCGCGGCTCGCGAACCACATGTGGCTCTTTGGCCCCTTGAGTGTGGCTCTTCCACAAAATACCACGTGTGGGCGCACACGTACAGTGCGATTGAAACTTCGTGGCCCATGCGCAGAAGTCGGTTTTCGGCCTGGACGAGTCTATTTTGAAGAAGTGGCATTAGAAGAACTGGGGGTACGTTCGCTGAGGTCGACCCCTCAGATTGAGGACGTTTTAGCAAAGGCCAGCTTAGGAGTGCCCTAATTAAGGTAATAACAACGTACCTACCTATATAGTTTAAGTTTAAAAAATTTGGCTCTCAAAAGAAATTTCAATCGTTGTACTGTTGATATTTGGCTCTGTTGACTAATGAGTTTGCCGACCACTGACCTAGAGGACTCCCAAGCACCCAAACCAACATATGCTCGTTCTTGCCTCTGGGGTTCATGCCTCTCTCAGGCACTGTGTCACCTGCTGTCACTGGTAGAGGTAGTAGTAGTAATAACAATAGTAGCCAACATTTACTGTAACTTACTACATACCAGACTCTGCTCTAAGCACTTTGCATATATTAGTTTATTCAACTTTTGCCGTGTTTCCTCTCAGTCTTTCATGAGACTCCTGGTCAGCTGTGAGGGACACAGAAAGATTCTCTCTGTCTCTGGTTGGAGAAGCCTAGCTCAGACCCCACCCTAGGGAGCCCCAAGCATAACCACCTCCTGCCTCCCCTGGGCAGGGATCCAGGCCAGGCTCTGCACCCTGAGCCCTTGTACGTTTGTGGTCCAACTTGTGGACAAAGATTTTTTACTTTAACCAGAAATATAGTTCTGAAGCACCTTGTTTTCACTCCAAATGCAGGGGCTCCAAGGCATTCCTGGACCAAAGGTAAGAAGAGGTCATGTGACAGGTGCTGGGTGAGGGGTGGGGGAAGAGGACTCAGTGAGGGCAGAAAAGAGGGCAAGTGCTTCAGAGGCGGGCAGCCCAGCTGACCCCTTCCCTAAATGGAATCATGTGACCCTCTGGCCAGTGGGGTACGATCAGGACACAGTGAAAGCCTAGGGTCCTTGTAACATCCATCATTGACCCCGGGCAGGCTTTGGATTTAAAAATGTCCCATCCACCAGTGGACCCTACAGAATGACAAGTTAGGTGCTTGGCAAAGATGAAATCCTTTCCCACGTCACCGGCCCCAGACCCTTGGAGACAGAGGGGAGTGGCGTGGGACCCCTCCCAGGAACCGCACCACTGCACTCTGGCCTGGGGCTCTTCCCGACTCCCCCTGAAAGCACTTCAATGGATAGGAGGAGCTGGAGCCCGCTGGCCTGACAACCTGGTCTCCTGCCCTAACCTTTTCCAGGGGACTATGGGGCAGTTTTTCTCCCAATTTGTTTGGGAGCCTCAGGGCTCCGGTGGTGGCATTTCAGGCATCTGCCAGCCAACCTCTGCAGGGTCCCCTATGTCCTGCCATGCTGTCACCTATGCCAAAGCCTGGCGTGCAGCTTCCCTGTGGGTTTGTGTCCACTCCACCATCTCTTTTCCCTTTGGGGACCTTAAAGTCACCACAGGGATACAGGGGACTGCAGCTGAGGCAGAGATGGGCTAAGCCAGGGATCCCTGGAGTCCCCAGCCTGCCATCCCTGGGCCAGCCACCTCCTCCTCCTTCCCCTTCTCCCTCCCCATCCCTGCACCCACTCCTGTCCCCAGGACCTCAGAATTCAGGAATGAGTTGTCTGAGTCATGCCCATCTATAATCTCCCCCCATCTCCCTTTCCTCCAGGGGGAAGCAGGACTCGATGGAGCAAAAGGAGAGCCGGGTGTCCAGGGAGAAAAAGGAGACCGAGGTCCTCTGGGATTGCCCGTGAGTATTGTGGACCCAGCAAGACAGTTGCGAGGAGCCCAGCCAGGGGTCCTAAAGGTGCCGGGCACTCCAGAGCTCCATGTGGTTTTGCTTTCCCACCTGGGCGAGACCCTGGGCTCTGATTCTCTTACTGAGGCCTGCTCTGGCCAGGCCCTGGTCTCAGTGTGGGGGGATTATGAAGCTGAATGAGACAGGGCCCCCAACCCCAAAGAGCACCCAGCTGGAGAGCCAGAGGTGGCTTAAGCACAGCCTTGGGCCCTATGAATGCCTCACTCAGAAGCAACAAAAGCACCCTCGCAGTGGCCACACTTGGAGAACTTGGGAGCAGCGGGACAGAGGCATCTGCTCCATCACTCTTCTGTTTTCCCAGGAGGGGCCCCAAGAGCACCCCTGATCTCTCCTCTTAAGCCCTGGCCACAGCAGGAAAGCTTGTAAAAGGTCAGATTCTCCTGTCCCCACTGGCTAAGGCCACCTGGATCCCAGTTCCCTGAAATCTCTCATCTCCGCCTGCCCGGGGCTGGAGGCCTCAGGTCAGCGGACGGGGCTCGCTCAGAAGGCCTTTCCAGGTGTGGCCTGGACAAACCCTTTTGCCCCAAGCTTCGGTGGGCTGGTGGGCTGGTCACCTTGTCCAGGAGAGCACAACCCACCACCCTGGGCTCCACCCTCCCTCAAACCCATTGAGGTTGGCACTGCTCTTGGTTTGTTTATCAAGAGCTGGACAGGATTTCAGTGACCCATCTGATCACTTCACTGAGGGATCCAGAGAAGAAAGTGGCTCACTGAGGTCACATATTAAGTCGGTGGCCAGGCCAGGCCAGAGGCTGCTCCTCCACTGAGGTCCCAGCCATGCAAGGGGCTCTTTCCAGCCACTAGGGCTTCCTCTGTCCCAGGCGCCAGGCCAGTTCCCACCCCAGGAGGCCGTAAAGAGCAGGGGGACAATGGGAAGCCCAATCACCCCAGCTTGGCAGAGCTTGAAGGTCTGGCTAATATAATCCCAGCAACCGAAAAGCAAGAGCAAAAGATACAACTACCTCCTATTAGTGCATCAAATGCAGGAGCATTTAAGGAGCTGATTCGCTTGACAGACTACAGAAAACTGATGACTTTAGCAGACATTTCCCCATGTCTGAAGCTGCATCTGGAATGATTAAGAACTCCTTCCTAGTAAAGAGCGTCCCTGCCCCCACGCAACCATGAATTTCTCCTTGTCCACCTTCCTGGCCCCAACAAGCCTAGTGAACATGGAGAATTCCACCAAAATGCAAATGGCAAGGAGACCAAACAAGTCATATCCACAAAGAAAATGCCAGAGGAAAGACACGGTGCCCCGTCTATCTCTCATTTTTCTACTTTTGATAATCTGGCATTTTATGTGAAATCTCCCTAGTCTCTTACATTCAATCGAAATGACTTGCAGCACTACTGACCGTACAAAATATGTCAGTGGCCCACACGGGGCCTGAAAGCCTCCAGTCCGTGCTCCAGACCTCTCAAGATAACTCCGTACTAATATGAAGAGACAAAGTTTGTGGATATTTAGCTAATGTTCTGTTTGGGGGCTTCACCTCGATATTATGTTCCATATACTAGCAGCATGTTTTTCCAGGCATATCTTATTGACTTCTTCCTATTTGCCTTCTACAGTAGTTCTCAACACTGGCTGCACATTGGGGCCACCTAGCTTGCCATTACCCCGGCCTCACTCTTGGAGACTGAGGTTGACTTGGGCTGGGTTGGGACCCAGGCACTTGTATCATTTCACATCCGCCTCAGGAAATTCTGGTGTTGCAGCTGGGGTTGAGAACCACAGCTCTCTACGCTATGAGTCAAGATCATCCCAGAAGTATGTAGGGCCTCAAACTGAGAAGCAAGGCTCTGTAGGGTCCTACATCCAACGCCCCTCCCCCAGGAGGAAGCAGCTCCCTGCCCTCTTTCCTGGGGGCATTCCTCCACCTTTAAATCCTAAGTCCGAGGCCCATTTGGAAGCAGCTTTCAATAACTCGGTCCTTACTGAGCTGGAGTGTCCTGCTTCCTTCTCCCTGGCTTGTCGCATTGGAATCATCCGATAATTTTCCCCTGGTTCTCCGAGGTGGATCTCAGGGGTAGATTTATAGCCCAAGGTTGAGGAAGAGCCCCCATTCCCCAGCATATAACACCGGACACTGCATAGTGAGTGGGTCTTAAGACCATCCCACCTTCAGCCAGTTTACTCCAGGGTATACATGGCCTTAGACCTCTGTCCCAATCAGCTGGGGATCTGGCCCAAAGCCCTGTTCTGTAAAAGAACCCTCATCCGGGATAACACGAATGGACTGAGCCTGTGTTGAGATCTGCCAGCTGTGAAGGTCCAGAGAAATGCCAAGCTTCATTAGTATTGTCATTTAAGGGCCAACTCTTCCCACCTGCTGGAGTACTAGTAGAAGCATCAACTCAGGGTCCAAAACCAGGTGCTGTAACTCAGTGACGAGCCTCTCAGGGTCCCCCCCATGTTGCCCAGTCTCAACAGCTTTGCAAATGGCTGGGAAGCCCACCCTCACCAGGTCCCCACCCCTCAAGTAGGCTTGTCTCTCCCCAGTGAGACTGGCCCTGGGAAAGAGGCACCAGCCCAGGTCCCAGGCACCTCCCCATGAGCTCACTTTCTCTATCCCTCTCCCCAGAGCGCTGCCACCCTTTGGGAGGGGTTTCTGAGAGGGGATCCAAGGAGGAAGGGGAGCTGGGGGCACAGAGGATCAGAACAGTCACGTGCACTGATCTCCACCCAGCCTGCTCAGCAGTCGGCCACACTGCATTCAGTGTCTCCATGTTGTTGTTGGTTTCCGTGTGAATACCATTACCTGTCCTCCCAAGCTTACTTCTCCCATTTTGTTTGATTACCAGCATTTGTGTCCGTCCAGAGTCACTGCTTCACTCACCTCTTCCCTCCCTGATCCCTTTTTCTCCCTCCCGCTCCTCCCTGACCCTTCTTTTGGTCAAACTGTTCCCTTTGTCCAGGGAGCTTCAGGTTTGGACGGCAGACCTGGGCCACCGGTGAGTGTCACTTCTCCATTACCCTTCACCCCACCCCACCCCAGCCTGTGCTCCCTCTCGTCTATCCCACTGTGGCCTCGTTTTCCCAGTGAGTTGTGACTGATCCCACTACTGACACCACAAAGGTACCACCTGTGCTCTGTTCAGAGTGCTTATTCTGGTTTCTTGACCAAAGATGGCTGGCCCTCATCTAAATTTTCCTGCTCGGAGTATGCACCCCGGGTCCTCACATATGAATTTCCTGGATGTGGAGTGGGAGTCCCACTCCAGCAGCAGACTCTTCCTAAGCGAATGCTGAGTTGGGGCTGGGAGCCCAGCCCTGGGGATCTGGGCCATGACTCATCCCCACCAAACACAACAGTGTCTGTATGTGCCCGTCATGCTATGTTGTCTTCATACTGTGAGCTCTGTCCATGTCCTGTCTGCCCATAGGGGCTTCCTAGTTCTGCGTAGCCACCAGTTTGATGTAATGGGTGGGGACAGCATGGACGGGTGGGGGCAGGTGTAGCATTAGGAGCACACTGGCCAGTCCCAGCTCAATGTTCTGTGGGCATGCTGCACTTCCTGTGGCACCACAGTCATCCATTCCAACAGGGGGTTTATGCAGAGCTAATTGATGGACACTTGGGCCCCCTCTTTCTTTGTTCTTCCTGATTCCAGAAGACACACATCACCTACTCTTCACTGGAAAGTCCCTGAACTTTTTTAACAACTGAAGCATCAGGAAAAAAGTCCCTCCTCTTCACCTTCCAGTCCTCCTCCCAGAGCTCCCATCAGGTCTTCAGGGCAGTGGCACTCCCAGCTGAAGCCTGTCCCTCTCCATGGTGTTGGGATCACTGGCCATCAGGGCCAGGAGGCTGGGCTTCCCTCTCGGGAGCAGCTATAACCAGAGCTGTGTGTGTGCCCAGCCCCTGCCAGCCGATCTCAGGCCACAGCTGCTTGGTCTGCCTAGAAGACAAGGTTCTAATGAGCTGGCTGGAGCAACACCTGGGGGAAGAGGAGAACTTGCAGGGCTCACTTGAGGAGGGAGGACATACGCTCAGGGTAGAGGGAGATGTCCAATCACCCCGGCAACAGGCCTCCCAGGGGCCTCTCCCCACCTCGTGTTTATGGAGTTAAAATTATAGACTCTCATAAATGGAGAAGATGCCTCTTTCTGAGCATTATCACGGCTTTGCTCCTCCACCACAGGCCCTCCATTTCCATCTTCCTTGCCCCGAGCACACATTTCCCAGGCGCCCAGTCAGAGCTGGCAGATGATCTGTGGCTGGACTCAGAGAACCTGAGACTTCCCTCTCAGCTACTTCCTCCATTCATGATGGACAGAGGGCAGCAGTACAAATTCATATATTCTGTCCCCTTGGACCTGAGGATTTATTTTTTTCATAAAATCACTATCACAACCTTAAAGGAACATTTATATGGGAAAAGTAACCCTGCCCTGCCAATACTGATATTTATTGGGTGCAAATGAATGACATGTGTTCATCCATGTTAACCTGGCAGCGGCTTGAGAGGCAGATACTCGTGTTACCATCCCCATTTTACAGGTGGGAAAACTGAGCCTCAGAGAGGCCAAGAAACGTCTGCAGTATCGCAGAGTTCAAAGCCTTCAAGCAGGACTGGAAGCCAGCCAGTGACTCTGGAGTCCTGGGCTGAACCATCACTCTGATCTTTTTTGACGTGCTCTTGTCACCGATGTCCACAGAGTTCCTCCTTCCCTGGTAGCTGCAAAGGGAGCCCCGAGAATAGGCTTTTGCCCCTCCCCGCCTGCCCTCCCCATAAAGTAAATCAGCATCCCCCACTTGCTCCTGCCCCGCCTTTCACGGCTGCACCTGGAACACGGGGGACTGTCCACAGGCCCAGCCCACACCCCCTTATGTCTGAGCAGGAAACAAACACTGAGGCCGAGCAATGGGAAGCTCTGCAACATAGACTCCATCTAGCCGGGCTGTAACTGGGAACCTGGGGAAGATGTTCAATTACACCATAGCAAGCCCTGCTCCGTCTCTAAGCAACGCAGCTCCCATAGCTCCAGCTGCCCCCACTCCCCCGCGGCCCTGCGGGAGGAGCTCTGACACACCTCCCCTCCCACCAGTGTGGGCAGACCAGGCCTCGAGGCACACTAATGCACTCTCCAACCCAGCTGTTCCCTTGGGCCCGGGAGTGGGGACAGAGGTCCGGCCAGAGGCTGAAGGCCGGCCGGGCCGCAGTGGGGCGGGTGGGGGGGGCGATGGCTGAATGACCCTCCCACGCCTGCCTCTGTGTGTGCGTCTGCATCGGTCTCCGTGGCATGAAGCCCCTCCCGCTGCATGTGGAGCTGTGACAGCAAAGGGGTGCCACCCTCGGGCCCCCATCCCTGGGCTGGTGTCGTCTCCCTCCCAAGCGCTTCTGGGAGCAAACTAAGCAACCGTTTTCCTACCGTTTTCAGCCTTGGCAAGCTTGGCTGTGGAGTGAAAGGGGTTTTTTTCTTCCTCCAATCCGGCCCTGAGGCAGGGGAGGCTCTCTCTCCCCGAGGCCCCAAACCCAAACAGGAACACAGCTCAGTCGAATGACTGCCCTGAACGAGCCTGGCCTCGCCAACCCTGAAAACTGGCCACTGGACCTTGCTCCTCTCCAGGCGTCGGGCGGGTGCCCAGGGCTCCCCCGCCCCAGGACCTTCACCTCTGCTCTCCTTCGCCTCCCCAGGGCACTCCAGGACCAATTGGAGTTCCAGGCCCCGCCGGACCAAAGGGTGAGAGGGTGAGTGTTCAGGGAGCCGGGAGCCTGGGCACCCTCCTCAGCCTCAGGCCCTCAGCCCTGGCACCGAGGCCCCAGGGTCACCGCTCAGCCCATAGTCTCTGCCCTTACCCGTCCCTCCTAGAGTGCCATCCTCAGCCAGGGTGGCTGCTCTACGGTGTGACAGCTTTAAGGAAGAAATCACAGCTCTTTTCTCCTGTTTCCCTGTCCCTGCCTTTGTGTTCACGCCCGTTTCCTCCCTCCTTCTCCCCTGCTGCTGCCTCTGGCCAGCCAGGACCCCCAGGACACTGCTCCCCCCTCCCAGAGGCCTTGGGGGACAGGCTCTGCTGGAGGGAGGGTGAGGGGCCTCCAGCCGCCTCCCGGGACAGAGTCCACACCAGTAGCGCCACCCTTCGCTCAGACCTTGCTTCCTGGACAGCGGTTGGGGGGACTGGCGAGGTGTCCTGGGTCTAAACCAGAAAGCAGTTGGTGGCAGGTTGGTACTACGTCCAGCAGGGCTCAGTGGCTTCTGTCTCCTGTTTCAGGGCAGCAAAGGCGACCCTGGGATGACAGGACCAACGGGAGCAGCTGGGCTTCCGGTAAGTTTCACCGGGCCAAAGGTTTTCTTCACGCACCCTGTCCCCCAGAAACTGTCACGGCAGCATGCCCAGCACCTGCAGCAAGAACTCTAGCGCTAAGCGAGACTTAGCACTACTGTGGCAGAAGAAGCTGCCAACAGCCAACTGGTCGATACGCTGGAATATCCCTGCAGGGGGACCAAGTCCTCAACTGTGTGGACCATCTGCTGAGATGCAGCAAACACATCATGAGCCCCATCCACTACAAGGCTCCGTGTCCGACGCAGTGGGGGTCTCACAGATGAATGTGCCATGGCCCTGTCCCGGGAGGGCGGGGGGGGGGGGGCGGAATCAAATCCAAATCCCATCCTACAAGAAGGAGAGGGCAGCTTTCCCAAGGGACTGCTTCATGATTGAAGCAGATTTTCCCATTACTTTGTTTTAAAAAGTTGATTGCCTGAGAAAACCAGAATTTTACTTCCCACCCACTTGAAGGTTGACCATCTATCTGTTCATGGTTCCATGCGTGGCTGCCCAGGCGGCTCTGCTCTGGCTAAGTGTGCAGCCCCGACCAGCCTTGGCCTGTGCTCATTCCCCCCGCTGAGGCCATGGAGGGCAGCGTGCGCCTCACAGAGAGGGTCTGAAGAGCTCTGCAGCCACTTTTCTGGCCAGAACCTGGCTGGAGAGCCATGCAAACACCTCCTCTGCCAGGGAGTTCCCTCCCCAGACCGTCCTCAGCACACGTCACCCCCAGCCTGAGTGATCTTGAAGAACACAGCAGGACGTTGGCCGCGGAGCAGAAAACCAGAACCATGCTCTTGGCTTTGCCCATTATTCATGATTTATCCCGAGGCTAAGTTCCTTGAGCCCCTTCATCCCCCTTCTGTAGAATGGGGATAATTAAATCTGTCTTGGAGAAATTAGGCATCAGAGAAGAACTTTATGAGCCTGGGAGGAAGCGCTGCACGGCCATCCCGTGTTTTCTCGTTAATGTGTTTCCATGGCTCTGATTTATTGCAGGGTTTACATGGACCACCCGGGGACAAAGGAAACCGGGTGAGTCTGACCCCTCACCCTTGGGCTCTGGTTACTAATGTCTTCATGATGTGGTGGAATGACCAATTGGGGATTCCTGACCCAACATGGCAAATACAGTTTTTCCTGATAAATCGTTGTAAATTGAAAGGCTTGCTAGTGAGGGGCTTAATCTGTGGCACACAGGGAGCCTGGGGCCTGAGCCTGAAATTGAAGCTTGTATTTTTCCGCCTGACAAGGGAAGACAGAATCCCATGGTGGCCATCAGATTAGCATTGCCATTCAGTGATGGGGGTCACGTGCCCAGCTCTCTCTACAGTGCCCTGATAATGGGCCCCTAAATGATGTTTTTAAATCCAGCGTTGCCTAGTCCTAGCCCCTGAAACAGTTTTGCCAGGCATCCCAGGCCACTGGTGAGAGAGAAAATAAATTCCCGTTCTGAGAACAAGCAGAAAGCTACTGTGAGCAGCCAACCCTTGCACAGCCATTATTTCTCTTGGAAAGCGCCAGCAGGACTAGGAAATGACCCGCGCCTTCAGAGGCCCCCAGCTCTCCCTTTGGTTTCTGCCATCTTCACCAGGACACAGTTACCAAATGCCCACAGCACCCACAGACATGTCACGGCATATGACACAGGCCATGTATATGATACATGACATACTTGGTCCCAGCAGGACCATTTAATTCCGTCTGACCAAGAGATGACCTTTGAGGTCCTTCCTAGAATATCTCAACTGCTGCCCATCACAGTGAGTCTCAGTGTGATCCACATCCCCTAACGGCCAAGGGCATCTTCAAGCAGGGGGTGGGGAACGTCCGGCCGCAGGCTGTATAAGGCCCGCAAAATCATTTGGTCTGGCCCTGCCAAGGCATTAGAGGTGAGTTAGTTACATGTTTGGCCAAATATAGCAGGCTAATTTTTAAGTTGATAATTTTGCATGGCCCACACATGATGGTGTAAATATCCAAATGGCCCTTGGCAGAAAAAGGTTCCCCACCGCTGTGTAGGTCAAAAGATCCAAGGATCTTAGAGGTAGAAGAGGAGTGGGAAGAACACATGGAGAAACAGGCCCAGAAGGATGATAAAATGCACTGGATCCCCACAGAGCTGAAGGCAGAGCAGGTGGGCTCCAGCTGAGCGTTGAATGCTGGTGATCATGATCGTGAACAGACAGTGCCAGAATCCATACGCTTAAATCTAGCACTGATTCCAGTCTCTTCAACTTAGGGCGCATTTTTGGAGCACATCTATATCCCTAAATTCTCCTTTCTGGCAGCTGGCCAAAAGCAACTAGATTTGTCCCATATGTTTTATAAACGCGAGGGAACAGGAAGAGCTGCCGTACAGACTTTCCATGGGAAGACCAAGTCTAGAAACCACTGGAAGAGACAGGCCTACTCCCAGACATGTGCCGGCCTGTTACAGTTGGCTGGGAAGCCCACCTTCATTGCTGTGGCATCCAAGAATTTAGGCCACTCAAAAAATTGATCATTCCACCTCGTTGGCATACTAACCTCCTTTCTAATTTATTTCTAACCTGTTCTGGTTTTCGTTATTATAGTCAATTAAAACCTCTTAAACCAATTTCTTAAGACGCTTTCAGTTGGCTTGAGGCACTGAGCTATTTGAGGGCTGCATCACCAGCCTACGTGGCGACTGTGTGGTTCTAGAGGTGGGGGCAGGGCAGGCAGATGCCCTTGTCACAGATGGAGGGAGGTGGAGGCTGGAGGCGCTGATGTTTAAGGACCCAAGCCACCGAATGAGGCAATAAAGCCCAGGGAATCAGTGGGAAAATATTTCTTCTCCACTTCCCCTTCCTAAGGTTTTGCACGCTCTCCCCATCCCGTATATAAATTAGCAAATGTCACTTAGTAAAGTCCAGAGAGGGTCAAATTGCATGAGCCTTCTTTTGAGTGTGGCAAAGAACCCATTGGCTTGTTCAGTTAGCGATCAAGGAGCAGCTGATTCTCTCCCTCCAAGAGATTTGGCTGTCTGGATGCCAGAATGTCCTAGAAGGGTCCCCCTACACCTCACCTCCTCATTCAGACCTCCTTAGGCCACCAGCCTCTGAGGTCTTTGAGGGGAGGTGTGAGGGCTTGGAAACAAAGCCTCCAAAACAAAGAAAGGCCCGAGTAGAATCTGCACCGTGGAGAGGGACAGCTTTTATTCTGATGCCTGGGAGCTCAGAATTAACACTTTGGTCAAGGTCAGAGGCAGAAGGGCTTAGATGACAATCCGGTTAGAAGTCTCATTGTTGCTGGAGATGCTGTAAGCCCCTTGCCCCACCAGGTGTGGAGGGTGGCTGCCTGTAGGGCTGCTCCCAAACTCAACCACCCATGCCGGGGACCCCATCAGAGGGGTCCCAGTGGGTGCACCGGATACCCACTGTTCTATCAGATGGCGGCCTGAGATGCAATCTTAAAGCGCTGCTCCTTCGCGTCCGCCAGAAGATGGTCCTGAGCCTCTTCCCATCCATGGAGGGAGGAAGGTCCTCGAGGTGGTGGGCAAGGCTCAGAGCCCCTCACAGGCAGTTTTCTGAGGAGACACACCTGCCAATGCAAAGAACATTCTGTCCTTGTCACTAAGGACACCCTTGTTGTCCCTTCACAGCCTTGTGAATTTGGCCTAGGAGCCACTTTGAGGACGAAAAAGTCCATCAAGGATAAAAGGGGGTGTGAATTTGGCAATTTGGGCACCAGGACAATTGGGTGTGAAGGTGGAGCTGCCTGCAAGCCACAGCCAACTGAAAGGTCTGCACGCATGTAGTGCAGCTACTGTCACTCTCTGAGATGTGCCATCTGTGTGGGGGGGTGCATGCACATGTGTGTGTGCATGTATGTGCATGTGTGTGCGTGTGTGCACGTATGAGTGTCTTGCTTCCCCAAGCCCCCTTGCCTCCTTACTATCTCTTTTGGCCTGGGCCTGCCTCTTCCTTCCTTTACTTCCTCAATATTTACCCCCTATATTGTGTACTACATTATAGCAACCCCATCTCCCTCATCCTATCCCTTTCACTCCCCCAGCTTCCATTTCTTTCCTCTAAAAGCAGTTTTTACATATGCATTAATTTTGTGTAAGGGAACCTCTGCAGCTGGCTTTATCTGCCTTCCCTGTTCCAGCTGGAACCCTCTCTCTGCTGGAGCCTCATTGGGAGCAGGAGGATGTAGGCAAAGCTACTACTCTAGTGTCTCCAAAGGGCACCCGAGATAAAGCCATTTCTTGTGCCCTTAGAACATGATGCTCCACAATGCAAGTCAGTCACCCATCCTGAAAGGCAGGACCCGCACACCCTCCGTTACCCACAGGCCGATCACCTGGGACCTGGAGCCCGAGTCTTTGGGAAACTGTGCTCACTTTTCCACTGGCCCGACCCAAGGGGCAAGGGAGTCTCCTCCCTGAGAAAGTTCACGTGGGCTTCCCACCCACAGCGAGTGGTTTTGCTTGTCCACTGCATGGGGGCTACTCACACCACGACGTTCTCGTTGGTGGGAGTGTCTCAGAGCCAATGCGATTCTGCCTGGTATGCATCACACATGCCCTCTTAAACTCTATCATTTTCTAAGTAAACATTTGCACTTTAGAAAACTCACTCAGAACAACGCATTGGCAATTACAGGGGACCTCGGGAATCAAGAGATTTAAGGAATTTCCAAAGATCCTGGAAAACATCAAAAACATTCTTATCCTCTGGCTCCCTCTAACAAACCCTTCCCCTTCCACTACAGGAGCACAGTAGACACACGAGGCCATACCTTATACCAGCCAACAAGAAGCAGTCATTGTTGTTGTCATCATACGAAGCAACTGTCGTTTTCTGAGCATTTACCACGTGCCAGTGTTAAGCACTTCACATACACAAAGGCCTCAGATAAAGTTCTGAGGCCGGTGTTATTACCCGCACTTGACAGGTGAAGAAACTGAGGCTCAGAGAGGTTAAGTAACTTCCCAGAGTCACACTGCTGATAACAGGCAGAGCCTCTTTGGCGGTAAGCTTTTGCTCTGACCAGTGTGCTGCCCTCCTTCGAGGTCTGTGGCCCTGGAGCAACACTGGACGCATTAGACAATCGCAGGGGACAGGCGTTCCCAGGAAGGCTCCCGGGGGCACACCTGGCCCTCCAACCTGCGAAAATCCAAACGCTAATTCATTACAAAGAATCCCCCACAGCCCTTTAAACGGAGAGTGACTCTGGCACATGCAAAATGGGGTTCAACTGAGAAAGACAGTGCTCACTGAAGCTCTTCAGAAACAAATGGATTCCTTGAACCAACTTGTCTGTTTACAAATAGCTGCCTATGGCTTCAGACCAGGATGGACAAGAGACACAGAATGGAAGGACCCCGCTGAGGACCAGGGGCCACCCAGGAGCCCTGGACACACATGTACATACTAGCACAGACTCATACATGCACACATGCGCACAACCATGTACATGTACACATTCATACATGCTGTGTTCACACACACACGCATATGCACACGCATGGCTCTAAATAAAAGTTACCTTGCCTCCTAATAGATATAAAAGGGATGAAAACCAATTGGGACAAACGTTCTCAAGCCAAAATCTTTCAAAATGGACCCTCAAATAGAAGGAAGGGAGTCCCCCTGTTTACACTCTGGGCTCAATATTAGCAAAGCTGCCCACCAGTATCTTCCATTTGCATTCCCCCCACCCCCACCCCGTCACCTCCACCTCCGAGCCCTCCTGCTCCCTGCTCCCAGGTCTCCCTCACCTCCCCTACCCGTCCCCACCTGCCTTAGCCAAACCCTCAGGTCCTTAGAGGGGTGGCAGTGAGTACTGACCCCAAATCCTATTGGGGAGACCATCCTAATTGAGAGAAGCTATTTTCCCCTCTTTAATTTGCTCTATGTCTATCTCTAACCATAACACATGAATGATCCTAAAGTTTTGATGTTGTTTTTTTCTCTTGGACTAAACTATTATTTACAGGGGGAGAGGGGGAAGAAAGGCTCTAGAGGGCCTAAAGGGGATAAGGGAGACCAAGGAGCGCCTGGATTAGATGCCCCCTGCCCGTTGGTATGTTTGCATTTATCACTTGCCTTGTTCTGGTTTTTCCCTTGAGGGTTGCAAGCTGGAAACAAAGAAGGCAAATAAACTAAGATGAGAGCCGAATGACTACACTGATGCTACCAAATCTATCTGTGCCTTTGGCCCGTGGAATGCTTGCCTGCCGTTGGTGTGGCCGTAAAGCCTCAGCTGCAAGTCATTCTGGCTAAATCCCTCTCCTTTGAAGCCGCAGAACAATTGATGTGTGGATGTGGAGCGACCCGAGGAAAGGGATTTGGGAAAAGGCCTCAGCTCTTAACTCCAGGATGGCTGTGGAAGCCAGCGTAGCATTTGTGAGCCATGAGTTTGCCTTCTTCGTTTCGTGGCCACCTGTGTAGCCAGCAGTTCACGCTGGTGGAATCCTCACCCGATCAGGATGCAGGACCCCCAGGCTAGCGTCTCCACTGGGCAAAGCAAGGCCAGACAGGTGGCTTTTAATACACAAACTCCCAATGCCCACCAGCCACCCAGCCAAAACCTGCAGACCAACATCAGTAAGCAAGCACCCCCAGGAAGCCCTCCCAAACGAGCCGGTAAGGAATGCCTCCTGGCACATCGGCCGGCCTCTCAAGTACCTTGGCAGCCCGCTTGAAGCTTCCAAAAACTCTGATGCATGGACATTGAAATTCATCTGTGTCCACTCCAAGTGAGTCTGTCAAAGGGATTGGGGGCTGCTGTCCACGCTCCAAAGCTAAACTCTCCTGGAGGCCCAAGGAAGAGCAAAAGGTTGGATTTAGGAGACGCAAATCAAACTGCAGAGGTCCTGCATCCTGGGCAGGGTAGGAAAGGCCTCTCGACGCCGCAGTCGGAGCTGGCCAGCCTTGACCTGAATAACCATCGTGTTGGTTTGTGAACAGGGACACGAGTTAAAGAAGAGAAGGGGAACTCGGGTACAGGCTGGACGGACTGGATGCCC
>NW_005871340.1:935752-979773 GCF_000147115.1 Myotis lucifugus | reverse complement strand
ACTCCCCGCCTCTCCTCTCTGTAGACACCAAGGGTCACCTGCCTTGGCTGGCCCTCGGGGCTCCCGCCGCACCCACTCTTGCATGCAGAGCTTGCCAGGATGCGTTCTTGGCCTCGTCCGGCAGCTGCCTCACAAGCCCATCCCCTTAGTGGGGCCATCCCTGCCCACTGAGCCAGCGTGGGCTGTGCCTGATCCTCCTTCCACAACTGCTTCTAGACAAATCTACTACCAGAGAGAAAACTAGGAGAGTGGTTCTCTGGGCAGGTTCGTAGGAACAGGGCCTTCTCTTCCTTTGCACCCTGCAGTTACTGGCTGAGCACCTGGCACAACATTTGAGACAGATGCCCGAGTCTGCCCCCAGCCCCCCTGCTCCAGCATCTCACAATTTGGCGGGGCAGGTGGGCACACCTATAAACACGGGGTACACTGAGAAGGAGGCGCCTGGCCATTCTAGCCGGCTGCCCTGATGACTGCCATGGGGGGGGTGGGGGGGTCCAGGGTCAGGATTTTAGACCCTAAAGGGCTCGTCCTTTTTGCTTAAGTCCCAAAAGACCCTCCCTGGGTTCCCCTTTCTTTCATCTGAGCTGGTTCATCAGTGAAACGTCTGGAAGAGCGAGAAAAGGTTGAGAATGTAGTTAAGGAAGAGAAGAGGAGGCGGGGTGGGGGGGGGGGGGAGACATGTCCCAGACTAGGGCAGCAGTTCTGCTCCCAGCGGGCCCAGCCCCTCCCTAGGCGGGACCTGCTAGAGCATCCTTCCGCTTCTGCGGAGGAAGCAGACAGATCAAAGCTTCCGGTTCTCCTCAGCTTCCCGCGGAGGTTGGAGCCCCACACCCCACCTGGGGTCACACAGGAATTATCTCGGGGCAGAAGAAGAAAATTATTTTTAAAATACGATGTGTGGCCTAAGAGATGACCATAGAGCCCCTTCAAGGAGCTTTTAAGACCACCAACAAGGGTGAACAGTACGAGCACACACAGCAGCATGCCGCCTGTCCCCTCTTTTCCAACCCTTGCTTGGCCCCCACGTCCCACTGGCCCGGCCTGTTGAACCTGAGCACGGCACCTTTCTCAGCTGTGGAATGTCCGTCCCTCCTATCAGCCAGGTCCTCTGCCACATCCTCCCACAGCCGCAGCCCGGCCTCCCTGCTCCTCTCACACTTGGCCCTTCTCCTCACCTGCCCCTCTGTCCCCCACCCCCACCATCCATGTGCCGATGGGATGCCACTGTGGCCAGCGGAGGCTCCTCTCCCTTCCAGAGTCCGTGTGCAGCGGCGCTCTGCGGCGGGCTGGGGAAGGGACATGAGGTCGTCATGAACCCTGGAATGCACCACCTCCCCCTGCAGACCCTCCCACACCCAGAGGGGACAAATGAAGGTCACGTTTATTTGACCCTTAATGCAAACTAGCATATTCTCCAATAACAGCCCATGTTGAGGTGTCATGTGCATTAATTTTGCTGTGGAAGTGCACCTAACTCCCCTTTCCTTCTGGTTGCTGTCTCCTGCACGGTGTGATTATGGGTGTGGGGGCCAGGGGCGCTACTGATCTTGGGTTTTAGTACAAGATAACTAGACTTTAGGCCTCCAGGCCGGCTGGCCAGCTGCTGAACGCCAGGTGAGAGGTTTAGGCACCGTCATGGGTGGATGAAATTGGTCTGAGGCCCAGGGGGCTCTCACACCATCTCCCTGGAGCTGACCACTGGCTCTGGTCCCCTGAAATTCCTGTGTCCATCTCTTCCTCTGCCCTGGAGCCTGGAATTCTAGAACCTGGGTTTCCATTCTAGTACACGATCTTAGCCTGGTTCAGCCTCCCACTCCCACCTTGTCTCCCAGAGGTCCCTAGATTCCCCTAGGGTGGCCAGAGAGGCAGGGCGCAAGACCCCAGAAGATGGGACACCCCGAGGCTGCCGGTGCTCTGGGGGTGCCTTCAGCAAAGGGAGCAGCAGTGCACAGTTCATCCCCATCTGGCCACTGCATCTTCTTCCCAAATTCCCTGCAAGCCCTTGTCACTGCACGGAAGGCCCCTCAGAGCCATGTCCCTCTGTGCCCCCCCCCTCCTTATTGCTTATCAGATGGGAACTACCTCCCTCTCCTCCAGCCACTGCTGAGGAAGATGAAAGAATAAGAGAATGGGAGGGCTGGCGGCACCTGAGCAGGCACTTCCTGCAGCCCTGCCTTCCCCAGGCTTACGGAGGAGGAAGCGGGCTGCCTGGTGCTGAGGGACCTGCCCCTGAGCACGCAGCTGTCCATGCAGCCAGAGCAGAGAGCAGGCGGTTCTTCCCATGGCTCTCAGGTCGCCTCTGCTCACCGACCCTCAGGCTGGGACAGCCCCTCTTGGGCTCCCACTGTAACTTCATGTGACCTGAGCCAATGGGAAGACGGATGGACTTGCTTCCTGCCTCCTCCCAAGGCCCTGACCGGGAGGAAGCAGGAATAGGAAAGAAATAGACAAGAGCAGGCAGGGGCCGGGTCCTGACCAGCTGCCACAGTGTGTGGTCCTGTTGCCCCCGTGCTGCCTGCTCGATGGGCCGTCCGGAGAGTCTGAGCCGTGTGCTTCCTTCCGCACCGCAGGGCGAAGATGGCTTACCAGTCCAGGGCTGCTGGAACAAGGTGAGTCTTCCCAGCGGCCCGCTGTGCCTGGGGCACAGGTGCCCTCGGGGCGCTGTGCTCCACAGTGTGATCCGCATGCACCATTTCCATCCGGGCCTTTCTGCAGATGAGGCAGTAAGGTGTGAGTAGGAAAGGGGACGATCCCAAAGGCAGGGTGCCCATTGGACATCCCACGCACTGCACACACTGGGAGAACATTTAAACATGCTTTTTAAGGCACCAGCAAGCCCAGTGTATGGAATTTCCATGCAGCCACACAGATGACATCTGTGTGCTTTGTGTGGTTAATGTATACAGTACCTTTTCTCCAAGGAGCTCTAGACCTTGTTTTAAAATTAGTCGTCATTAGCTATCCTCAGAGTGTTCATCTGAGGTCATTTAAGCCACACGATGACATTTATCCAGATGTAAGAAATCCAAGTTTCTTAAACTATAAATCCACATGGCTTCTATCCCTCCACGTAGAGCCTGGCCAGCTCACCGCTCGCCCCTTCCCTTGAATGTAAGTGTCAGAGCTTCATGCTTCCACGCGAGACCTGCGGCCCAGAATTTCTAACAAGGAGCTGTCATTTATTCACACTTGCCTTGGGTTTTGCCATCATCAAAGCCATCTGACCTCAAAGGGCTGTGCCCTGGCACACAACCGTCCCACTCAGCCGCGGCCCCCGACCCACAGAGCTCCCCAGCCAGGCCTGAGCCATCGGTATACTAATCCAGAAACCTAGCCTGGTCCCTGGCAAAGATAACACTGCCATGCTGTCCCCCCACAGCCTGCCTCCACCTTTCCCCCCATCAAAGACTTTTCCTTGTAACCCCCAGCATGGCCCAGAGTTTGTGCTTAGCTAAACCGGTCCTATTCCCATGGCAGCAGGATCATACCGACAATGAGCTAAATATGCTCCTCTATGCTGAATGCCCAAACCTCATTCGTTCATGGCATTGGGTAAAAGTGGTGAAACCAAGACCCCAGGCCCTTGGTGAAGCACCTACTTGCCCAGGTACCTAAAGCACCCTCACCAGGGAGAGGAAAGCTCAGCACCCCAGGCCGATGCCTCCCCAAGAATCTGTCCCTCCGGCTGTGCATCCTCGTCCGGCGAGTCCCCCTAGACCAGTGATGGCGAACCTTTTGAGCTCGGTGTGTCGGCATTTTGAAAAACCCTAACTTAACTCTGGTGCCATGTCACATATAGAAATTTTTTGATATTTGCAACCATAGTAAAATGAAGATTTATATTTTTGATATTTATTTTATATATTTAAATGCCATTTAACAAAGAAAAATCAACCAAAAAAATGAGTTCGCGTGTCACCTCTGACACGCATGTCATAGGTTCACCATCACTGCCCTAGACCTAGTCACAGCTCCACCGAAGCAGGTGAGAGATGTGTTGAGTGAGACCCCTTTCCCCCTAAGAGTAAGAATTTCACCTTCAAGGTTGCTGCTGATGGTTCGGGAATAGAGATGGTTGTGCTTTGCAGGCGACGAACAGCCTCTATCTAGAGCTACCGTTGTCTTGGAAGAGCAGCTAGAGAGCCTCCTGTCTGTTGATTCATATCATAACTCCAGTCTGGGATGGTCAGGAATTCAACTGCCCAGCCTCCAGAGGCAGCACAGACAGAAAGTGCCCTCTAGTGGCCAGGAAGGGGAGGGACTGGAAGGCGAAAGCGGGTTCCCACCCTCAGGGTGCAGCCGGTCAGAACCAGGGTTTTCAACCCCCATTGCCCATCCAGAACGCCCATCCCACCCAGGACAAGGTCTGCCTCCTTTCACCCACGGGAGATGAACACCCAGAGACCCACTGGCACTAACTCTACGTTGTTCTGTGTTTGTTTTTGTTTTGCAGTGATGCCTCTAACCTGGGATTGGCCTGTGTGTGTGTCTGTACATAGAATATTTATTTTTATACAGTTTTTACTTTTGGAAAGTGCCCGAAGTATGATGCATCTTACAGATTATTAAAAAAAAAAAGTAAAAACCTGCATATTTTGTACAGAAAATACCAACCTCTCCTCTTTTGTTTACAAGATGTTTTGTACAAAAGTCTATGACTCTAATACACTTTCTGTTTCTGAGACGGTCACATGTTTGCATGATATTTGTGCACCCTTATTAAGTATGGAAACTTAATAAACTACTGTGTTCTGCTGCCAAAGGGAGCCAACCAGCACGAAGGTGCTGGCTAGCCCATGTGTGAACCCACACAAACATGACGGTCCGTGGTGTCTGCCAAGCCAGGTGTGTCTAAGTGCCTTTTAAACTCTTATGGATTTTCATTATTAAAAAAAAAAGAAAAAAGAAACATAGCAGTTCATGATCCTGGTTAGTCATTAAACTAAATACCTTACTTCTTGTGAAAGCAGAAGGTCCCAGAAGCAGGGTTCCCGGAAGTGTAATATTCTGAGATGTGAAGTCCGACAGGAGGGAGGGGCCTCCATTCAGCAATGTCCACTGTAACGTGTTCCAAGCTCGGGACGGTGTCATTCGAGCACTTAGGGTTCAGTTGTGACGAATGCACCCCCCGCTCCCCCACAGCCCCCAGACTTCCTTACAAAGGGCTATTTGCTACTTTTGTTTGTTGGTAGTTTTCTGTTTGTCTTCCTTGGAGCTTGTGACTGGCATCAGCTATTGCTGTTGGTGGCTGTGAGTTGATACAGATCTGCAAGGTCCACCCACAACCAGCAGCTGAAAGGTTTGCCTCCGCTGCCATTTCACTCCAACAAAGAACAGGCAGAAAACAGTCACGAATCTGGGCCAGACTGGGTCCATCTAAAGTTGCTTTTGTTTTTTAAGAAACAGCGTTTTACTGCTGCCTCTTCATAGCACCTTGCTTAGGAGAGGTCTCAGGAAACCTATCGTAGAGACAAAAGAATCAACTGGTGCAGCACACAAGTTTATTGCCAGACACTTTACAACATAAACTGGGGCTTCTAAAGGTTTTGACAATAACAAGCGTCGGAAGTACTTGAGTAGTTTAAACACCCTCTCATTTTGCTTCCATTTTCACTTTTCTTTCTATATCCTCTCCTTGTAGAGGGTACACAGGCAAACTTAAACTCACACCTGCCACACACAGTCACGGGATTGCTACGTGGTGGGCTTCACGTCCTGAGACCCTGCCACGCTGCTGGTGAGGTCTCACTCACAAACGCTCGTGCCAAAGCTGCCCAAAGCCGGGGACTGTCCCAGCTTTCTCACTCTGAATGTCCACTCGGATGTAGACAGCTTCCTCCTCTGAGTCCTGGCTTCCTCGTTTGAGAAGTGGAGCACTTGAACGAGAGCTGACCTCCATGGCCACTGAATGGAGCTCATCTGCCCCTCCCCACGTGACAGAGCAGGAGGGAGGGACCCAGGCCCACACCACCAGCTGGCACAGGTGCTTTCCTACCGAGGGAGAGCGTCAGGGGGCAGCGCTTTCCGGGTAACACTGACCAGCTCCTATGGCCCCGTCCGGGCCAGCCTCGCCACTCGTCACAGCCAAGTACTTTCAGGGACTGAGGAAATACTTTAGTTTTCATTTCTTTTAAGAAGAAAAAATTAATATGTAATCATGAACCCAGGCAGGGTTTGATTCACCTTCCAATCAGAGCAGTCATAAAAATACAATTTCTTTTCTATTTTACGGAGGGAGCAGCCCACTGAGGCCCTGCCTCGTCCTCAGCTCCGTGAGCTGAGCTCTCTGCCTTGAAGGGCTCTCCTCACCGCTTTCTCTGCTTCCTCACCCCGTCTGAGATCCCGAGGATCTGGCTGTGCTAGACCCACTGCCTCATTCCCTTTCAGTCCTGGTCAGTCCTGGTCGGAAGCCATTGATGATCCCAGCATTCACTGGGAAGCTTCCGACGCTGGGATTCTGTTAGCTGAATCCCCTTCGGGCCAACAGAAGCCTGCTTATTACCCCCAAGCTAATAACGCGAGGGTTTGAAGTCCCTCGCAATAATCTATAATAATAAAAGCATAATATGTTAATTAGATTGGACAGCCGAATGACCTTCCGGACATCATTCCGGATGTCCTTCCAGATGAAGCCACCATGCCGGATGTCCTTCCAGATGAAGCCACCATGGCAGGGGCGAGGCAGAGGCGGTTAGGGGCAATCAGGCAGGCAGGCCAGTGGTTAGGAGCAATCAGGCAGGCAGGCAGAGGCTAGGGGTCCAGGATTGTGAGAGGGATGTCCAATCCACAGGGATTCCTGCAGGATCCGCCCTAAACCAGCAGCTGGACATCCCCTGAGGGGTCCAGGATTGCGAGAGGGCGCAGGCCGAGCTGAGGGAAACCCCCCCTCCTCCCATGCACAAATTTCGTGCACCGGGCCTCTAGTATAGTTAATAAAATATAAATGTGTGCAAAGAAAAGTTGAAAATTCAGAGTCAGGGAAAGTAAGTACAGAGGAAGTGGCAGGAAACCCTAAATAGGTGGGGGGCGGAGAGGCCCTCAGCACATTCCACTGCAGGCTGCCTGGTGCTCAGAGAAAAAAATGATTTGCTTGGTTTCAGTGCCCATGCTGCCCTCCACGGGGGGGTGGCAGTTCACAGGTTTGCCCCCCTCCCCTGCCCTCCCCCCTGTGTACGCAAGCTCCTTGTCTCCCCAAGTAGCCTGGTGCTTCCTCTGCCAAGACCTCCTCCCATCACAGGCTGCGAGCTGCACACCCCCAGCCCCACCCTCCTGACTCCAGGGACCCCTGGGCCTCTCCACTTGGACCTTAACTCCACTCTGCATCAAAAGTGGTGCGGGGAGATTAGACATAGGGAAGCAAGTGGCAGGAAGCTGGCGGAGTAATGGGGATCAAACTCACGCCAGCAGCCCAGTGGACAAGGGACAACCAGGTGCTGGGAGGACGTGCAGGTGCAGACTGGAGGGAAGGATCAGGGAAGAGCCCTCAGGGTTGCGGGGTAGAGAGGGCTCGTGGAGGTAAAGACATTCAGGCTCTTCTGGGGACCTGCAGCCCCTCCTGTTGAGACCTGCCAGCCCAGGGAGAAAGCCATGAACCCAGCCCTGTCCCAGGGGCCAAATTACCCCCCGACTGGTGACGTCTGGAAGGCCCTGGCCCTCTGTGCTGGAAGGCCCTGGCCCTGAGAGCCGCTGCCTCCTCTGGCTCCCTCCCTGGCCCGCGCTCTGTGCTCTGGCAGGGGATGTGCTGCCCAGCACTCTACCTGGAGACATGCAAACACCTGCCTTGACAAAGACTGAGCCAGTGCCCTGAGGGTGACAGTGGCTCTCACCAACTTGTGCCTCTGTAGTCATGTGAGCCAAAGGAAGCTACAGACACACACACACACACACACACACACACACACACACACACACGCCCCCAGCTCAGCCCCCTGCGTTTCCTCCCTGCCCGGCCCACGCTGGCCTCCCTTCGCGGGCTCTGCCTTCACCGGGCAGAAGGTAGTGCCATGGACACGAGGAGAGTCCAGTTAGTCCATGAAAAAGGTGGGCACTGGCCAGCGAGCGGGAGGCTCAGCTCTAGTCCTTTCTCCACTACCCGGAGCAGGCGACTTACTCCAGGTGTCAGTTGTCCTGCATGTCCAGTGAGGACGCTGTCTTGCGTGACCTCTGACTCCCTGAAACCTTCAGACTCCACTGACCACTCAGCTCCTGGTAGCATTCTGGCCCCTCCCCTACAGCTCCTGGCTGTGATGCTGTTATGCATGGAGTTGGCCTTGCAAACCTGTGTGGCATGCGTGTGCTTCCTAAGTCTAACCAGCAGCACCCCCAGGGGCCCTGGCCACACAGGAGGTGATGGGTCAGCGCCCCCAGGGCAGGCCCGTGGCAGAGGGTGCCTCTCACATTGGTGTCCAGCTGCCGAATTCATCAGAGACTGAGCTCCACTACAGGTCTAACCACCGGACTGGCAGGGGGTCCCCCACCTCCTATCAAGGTCAGGGCCACTGTGCTGCCATGGCCCGTTCACCAGCCTCCCTCATCTCAGGCTCTCTGCACCCCTCCATCGCCATCTCACACTCCACGGTTGGCCTCCCCCCTGCCCTGCACCGGGACACATTCTCAGGCACTTGAGACGTGGAGCATATGAGACTCCACAGCCTTGAAAAGGAGAGGAGGACAGGCCGCTGGTGCGTGGATCAGAAAGGAGGAGCCGCACATGGAGATGGAGAGCAGAGAAGGCAGGCAGGGGCAGGGAACCGCCGCTCATTTCTCCAAGGAGAATTCTGAAGCGTGGCGCTCCCTGGAATCAGCAGGCTCCTTGCTCGCTCGGTGGAGGGAGGCGCAAGAGGGCCAGGGAGGGGAGCTGGGCCTTCTACACTGAGCAGGCTTCTCCGCACAAAGGGACCCTCTGGCTCCCAGAAGAGCTCGGCCCCTGGAGAATAGCCCAGGTCTGTTGACATAGAAGCAGAACTGAGCTGGGGACAAGGCCACTCACCAGCCCTACCGGCCTCCTCTGCTTCCCCATCCTCCACGCCTGTGCCATGCTGGGCCTTGGCCTGGGATGCCCTTCCTTCTCGCCTGTCAAAATGCTACCCTCCTTTCAAGGCCCTGTGAGACACCACAGCTCCGGGGAGACTTTTCTGGACTCCTCGGTTGGATGAGTTCCCTCCTTGGAACAACCAGGAACTCTGTGTTCTTTGCTTCCTCCCCAGTCCCTTAGAACGGAAAAGCTGGCTTCTGTGTTAGACAGTGAGCTCGTAGAGGGAGGGACTTCCTTACTCAGGCTCCCAGTGGACCTAGCTCTGGTCTCCCCCCATCCCATGGTCCGGGCTCATAAACATCTACGACCTGCTGAATCATCGACCTACTTTACTGAGCAACTACTAGGTGCAGGCAGTGGGGAGGGGAGGATGAGGCTACTAAGGCACAGGAGCTGACTGGGATGCCCAGCAGGGTGAGGACTACGTACTAGGTGCTTCATGAGGACACTGGCAGCCAGCATGGCCGGAATGAAGAGAACACAGCACGGCCAGAGTGAAGAGCAAGCCCAGTGGGCCCAGCAGGGATTACAGAGCAGAGGGAGGAGCTGGCTGACACACAGGCAGTCCCCTCCTTTGCCTCATGCTCCTTTCCCTGAGAGCATCTTCCATGGAGCATGATCCTGGGCCAGGGGATGATCCTTGAATCAGGGGACGGCAAATGGAATTGTGTTGGAAGAAAGTAGACAGAGAGGGCAGGTCCAAATTGGGGGGGTGCTAACTTATGCCAAGGTCAGCCGATTCTGTGGGATCACCCGGCCCAGGAGGCACCCCCATGGGCCAATCACCCACGGGGTTCTGTCTGAAACATTCCCTTCTTTATACTCCTTCAAGGGCCAGAGTCCATGGTTAGTTGCCAAGAAGTGAAGCCAGCCCGCCCAGAGCCTTGGGGAAGCGCCTTTCCCTGGAGGAGTGAGAAGACGGAGCTGCCCCTGGACAGAGGGTCGCCAGCCGAACCTTTCCCGGGGGCCTGGCTCGAGGGGGTGACCAGAGGGTGGCCTCAGGAGAGCATAGCCGTCTGCCCTCTCCAAGAGCCAGAGCCCAGCCCGAAGAGCAAGGCTTGCGCCCCTGTCTCCCCAGCTGTCTGCTGGGGCTTCTGCCGCGCCCGCCGCTGGGCCCTTTGCTGCTGCTGCCATCTCAGGGCTCTGGGGTGGCCATTCCTCGTGGAGAATTGCATTTCTTTGAGCAACCTCTCTGACGAAGGAGGAGGCGGGGCCGGAGGCCGGCCACCTCTCCCAACTCCTTCTCAACAGATTTCCTTAAACTCCCTTTGGTGCTGCCACCGTTGACCCTTTGACTCCCTGGGCTTTTCAAATGTCATAAGCTGATGAGCTACCAAGCTAGTAAAGCAGAGGACATCCGTCTTCAAGAGGAAGACACACGTTCTTTCCTGGGTTGGAACCCTGGTCTGGTCCTCAGAGCCAAGGGCTTCATGCGTCCAGTCTGGTGCCCTGAGATGCCCCAGCCAGGACTGAGCTGACACCGATGGAGAGGCAGCAATCTACATTCAGTATCTTCAAGAGGATCTCAAATAAACCATCTGCCTTTAGCAAGATTGTCAAAGGGACAGAGCCTGGAAATTAGCCACCCACTGCCTTCCTTCTCCCGTGGCCACCACGGGCAGACCACCCTGCTGCTCGCTTCTTCCGTAGGGCGGCCGTGTTCTCTTGTTCAGTCCAGGACACTTCACAAGTGAAGGAGGCACTAATCATTATGCCCTGGCAACAGAAGTCAACCTGGCAAACCAGGAGGTAGGGTCACATTAGCCATGACCCAACACACCAGCCCTCCCCCAGCCCCCAGACCAAGCCCCAGCAATGACTCGTGGCTCCCTAGAGCTACAACCTGTTTACCGAGGGCCTGAGAAGTCGGGGCCAGGTGCATATTGTTGGGGAACAAAGATAAACACCCCCTCTTCTCACCTCCAGTCTCATCTGGTGGGGAGTTAAGATCAGAACTCAAATGACACCTGCATGGAAAGGGAAGGGGGACAGAGGAGGCGGGAACAAGGGGCCGTGGGTGTTCCTGAATAACTCACCCTTAGAGGGCTTCCTCGCTAAGCCGATTCCAGGCTGGGGAGGCTGGATCACCAGGGCCCACCTTCTCACTTTAAATCCACATCTTTTCTCAGCCCTGTAGGCTACAGAAAACGCATTAGAACAAGTGTACTATTTTTCCCATTCAGAGTGTCTGGTTCACAAAGCTTGTCAATCACAGTCCCACCTTCACTGACAACTCCACCTCTCTCCCTCCTTGAATGTGTGTTATAAGTAGGGAGGGCAGCCTCTTTACCGGAGTAGGAGTAGCTCATCCACGGTTGCGGACAAACGGCCTGGGTCCATCTCAGCCCCCTGTGGGGACACGGGCGCATGTGCATAACTGGATGTGGCGGAAGTCATGGCTAATGGATCCAGTGGTGATCCAGACATGACGTGGGGCACAGTGGGTGCCACTGGCCTTTTTACAGCCCAGTTAACCAGCTGCCCAACTCTCCTTGCCATCCCCACATCCTTACATGACATGACACACAAGTGAATGGGCTTGAGGACTTTCGATGACTCACAGAATCCTGGACATTTGTATGCAGTCAAATGATTTTCATCACCTGCCAGCAAGCCACCCGCTCTGAACCAGCAACCATCGAGGAAGACAGATCCATCACAGCCCCCTTCTAAGAGAGGATACCGCCGGTCCCTGGCTCACTTCCCTGTAAGACAGGCAGTGAAACCGCCTGCTAAGAGATTTTTCTTACACTCCACTCATTCCAAAGACAAAGCGTTTTATTACAATGTTGGCCAAAATAAACGTGCCTGCAGTGCCCTCGGCCAGTGGGGAAGCACTCTGGCCTGGAGGCAGGAGGCCTGCACGCTGCCCCTCGGCCCCTCCCCCGCAGAGTGACCTGGGGCAGGGCCTCCGAGGCTCTGAGCCTCCACTCCCTCCTCTGTGGCCTCGGGCAGGTTCTTCCGCCCCGCAGGTGATGGGAGAACATCTCGGTGACAGGACTTGGCACACCCGAGAGAACTGTACGAAGCTTGGACAACGTGAGGGTTCGTGTTCACTGTTCTGAAAAAGCCTTGCTTTTCATAGTCAAACCTCAATTAACTGGAGTAACTTGAAAAATGGTTCATTAAAACTTCTGGCAAAATTAGGTTCAAAGGGGGCTCTCGTGTGTGCACACAGAGGGCCACGCTCACAAACACTGCGGACGCCGCATCACGAAGGAGACATGGTGGCTGATCTGGGGCGGGACGTGAGGACTGCCCTGAGAAGTTGCTTTTTAAAACTAAAGCCCATAACCATCCATAGGGGCTTTTTGTTCTTTTCCCTAAAAGAGAAAAACCGGCATGTTTAAAATCTTGCTTTATCCGTATTTCCGGTGGAATGAGAATGTTTCCCATTTGGGCTCCAGCATCAGATGGGTGTGCGCTGTTTCTGCGGGGCCTGCCTCCCCCTCCCCAGCAGCCTCCCGCCCTCCTCATCCTCCCCGCCTGTGCCCTCTCCGACACGGTGGGCGAGACCACGGTGGTCCATCTTTCACCTTCGGTTTTACAATCATCCCCTTAGTATTTCAGTAGAAAAAGTTCTATTTCATTGACAAAAAATCGTCATGCAGGAAACTTCAGTGCAGTTCATTGAGGTTTAAATGTTTTCTTGGTGTTGTTTTGTAAGTAAGTCAGAACCTAATTTTCAGAATTGCCTAAGGAAGGTCAGCAGCTTATCTCATCTGCTTGTGTGGAGTAGGAGGTAGGGAAAAGGTTTCCCAGGCGAATCCCCAGATGAGAAAAGCACTAATTAATTACCTTTTCCCTGGAGGTCATTATTTTTGGTTAGGGCCTGTCCATACTGAGGGCAGTGGGGGGTTTTTTGTGGAAGAAAACATTTACCTGCATATAGTTTGCTAATGGTTTAAGTTGCTCTATCATTTCTGTCTTAATGTTATACAAGATGTCTTCTTTTTGCTGTTATATTTTTCCTATGACTTTTAAAAAGTTATTTCCCTTGAGCTCTCCTTTGGGTCAAAAGTGCCTCCTGTGAAGGCAACCTGGTGCTAAGCCCCGCCCCTCACCCCAGGTACCCCGCCCCCCACAACACGCATGGCTGTCCCACCCTGACCCCCTCCGGAAGCCCTTTCTCCCAGGTGCCTGTCGCCAAGAAGAGGTCATTTTAACACAGGCCCTATCCTGGGCAGCAGGTCAGTGGCTGGTCTCAGGGGGCCTCATTCTTCCATCTCCCACCAGGCCCAGCAGATGGGGAGCGTTTGGAAGGTGCCTACCTTCTTGCCGCTTTGGTGCTTTCCCAAATGGCTCCCAAAGCCTCTTGGCTATCTCTGACCCGGAGGGATCAGACCCCCAGGCCAGCAGCTCAGATGGTCTTCCTGGCCAACCCCTTCTCCTTTTGGCACCCCCTGAGAACCTCTCCCCTCCTTATCTTGCATCTGCCCTTGTTCTGTTTTTGTTTTTGTTTTTTCCAGTTCTCCCTCCATCTACTTCTCACTCTCAGACCACGTGGCTCCCTCCGTCCTTGTCCCCATCTCTCAGTTCAGTCCACTGAGCATCAACCTAGCTCACTTCCCTGAACGAGTCCCCTGGGGAGAAAGATCTGCCTCTCCTCTGATAGTTTTGTTCTCCGATCAAACACTCCTGGTGACTTCCATATAAACAGAAAGAATGCATCATTATCTTATTATGTCCCCACAAGAAGACAAATGCCTACTTTTACTTTAGTTTCTATTCTTAATCTGGTAAAACATTGTTATGAAGACCGACTGGTGAGGAAATGCTTTGTTTTCTTTGTGTTTGGTTTCAGGGTCATAAGCAAAGTCTCCAGGGTTTCCTACTGATTTTAAGTTCAATGTGTCACAGCAAACGCCTTAGTACAGACCCACGGAATGCTGCATCTCAGCAGAAGGCAGGGGCTATCGTGCAAAGAATGTCTTTAAAATGAAAGGGTGAGACTAAGGGGGATACGTTGTGATTCTATCATTCAATAACTTTTCGTTGATTTTTGTAGGTCAAATGCACTTTTCCTCATGCCTGTCAGGGATTGGTTGGTTTTGTTTTCACCACACAGGTCTTAACTTACTTCTAATTTAAAGATATGTTCTGGCTCAGGCCTGAGTTGATAAAGGCCCCTCCCCACCAGACCTGGATGGAAAGCTGCAGTGAACAAGGAAGAGCTAAAGTTCCCTGTGCTGGTTTTCTCTTTTCCTTCAGAAATCCGCTGGGTTTCCTCCCGTTCCTGGATCGATGGAATCTGAGCAGAGGTCTCTAACATGTGATGAGACCTTCAGAGAAACCCAGTGCCAGGTATTTGTGGCATAAAATAGAGGAGCTAATCTTTTTCTTAAAAACCAACTCTTTGCTTTATAGCTTAGCCCAAAACCAAGCAAGCCCGTTCCAGAGCCATCCAAGACGCCCAGTATTTCTTTCCCATGAATGAGCGAGGTCTGCAGGGTTCCTGTCACCCGGGCCTTGGCAGTCAGTGTGTGCTCTAAAATGACCAACTGTCAAGAATCTCTGGGGTTCTGTAGCTGTCATCTGGCTGAAAGGGTTTATAGTAACTGTGTTGGAGAGAAAAGCAACGCCTGTGTTTTATGTGCGACTGGAAGGCCTTGCCACGGGTTCGTGCAGGGGGACGTGTTGTCTCTGGGAACATGGTTGTGCGTGAACTACACAAAAACACGTCCTACAAACCCTCACCAAGTAGGAGTAGAGGCAGCACAGAGCAGCATTCGTCTGTACCTACTGGCCGAGAAATATGACATTACCTGGCACACAAACTCAAAGGAACTGGCTGGCGCTGTGTTGGGGCACAGCCTCTGTCCCCCCCAAACAGTAACCTAATCGTAGACCGAGATGTCCCCACGTTGGAAGCAGAAGTCAGGTGGCTCCGGTTTACGTTTTCTTTTCTGAAATAGCCTCTCAGAAGTGTTCTTGTTTGGAATGTCCCTCCCCAAGGCCTGAGGCACTCACATCGGCTTCTCCAAAATGCACGTAGTTCTGACCATCAGGGCTCCAGCTCCCGGCTTGGCCACACCAGGCGGCTGGCCACGGCAGGAAGAAGCCTCCTGGGGCGTCTTGAGCTTCTCCTCCCAGCCTCTGAAACGCATTCCACTTTGATGTGACCCAAGAGCATGATGGCTGTTGTGAGCTTCCCAAGGTCCCACCCTCAGACTCAGTCTCATCCTGACCTTCTGGGCAGCACCCCTGCGCCTCAGACCATGGCTTTCCTCCAGCAGCCCTCTGTGACGCCAGACCACTGAGCACCGCGGCCTCTTCCCTGGATGATCTGAAGAACGGCTCCAAAGAATTTCAATGACTCCCTAAGAGCTTCCTTTGTAAGAAAGATTACAGAATCGTATATTTCAGTGATTCGGTAAAAAGATGTCATTTCACCAGAAAAACAATGCGAGCGGCAAGGTACCTGATTCCCGTATCCCCAACACTTCCTCTCCGCCCAACTGTGCTTTGCAAACTTCCACGGCAATTCCAGGCTGATCTCCCCAGCCAGTTCATTGCAGCAACTGGATTTTATGCATTTGTTACCTTTACACTTTCTTGGAAGCTTTTTTGTTTTCTTGTTATTTGGTGCAATGTTTAAATGCACCGCCTTTTATTTCCGTAATGAGTTTGATAATGGAACTGTTTCTCTTGCTTCTCACAGCTTCCAGATAATTTCAGAAATGTTTAAATCTTACACACCCATTTTATGGATGTTGTGCTGTAGCTAACTTTATATATGTAAATACCTTTTGACATATGTTGGTGCTTTAAGTACTGTCTCTCTTTTTATTGTGACCATTATCACTATTATTCTATTATCATTTTTAATTTTGGATTTTTTTGGTGCACTCAAATTTATTTTTCTAATCACCTGTGGTATTTGGAAGGCTGGTAATTACTTATGAAGATATAGGAAAGTGCTTTGCTTAAAGCAGGGAGCAAGCTCTCTGATAGATACTGACATTAAAAGACGGGTCCTTTTAAATGCTACCTTTATGCTTTTCTTCCCATTATCAGGTGCTATTTCAACAAAGCGTGTTTCTCTGTGGATTATTTTGTCCTTCCCATTTCTGACTTTGATTTTAATTACCCATGATTCAATTAGCCTTGCCTGAACATACCAGGACAAAGATAGCTTTTCCCCCCCTTTATGGTAGGGTCTCGTTTCATTTCAATAACTTCCAGGCTAAAAGTGAACCCCAGGGAAAACATCCCAGATAGCTTCACAAGTGGCAAGTGTTTTTGAAGTGGTCAGCCGAGCCCCAGCTAACCCATACCCGTATCTCTGAAACTGCTTGCCTCCCACTTCAACGCATCTAGGTAGCCTGCAACCTGGAACTCTGAACAACTCCATCCCAGCCAGAGGGTCACCAGGGAAGGGCCCTGCATGGGGGTCAGAAGACCCAGGTTGCAGTCTCAGTTCTGCTACTGGTGCAGTAAATGTCAGCCCTCTCTGGGCCTTGGCATTATAAAGAGCAGCGCTAGACAGTCTTTACAACTGGAATATTCTGTATCGATGTAGCTGAACAAATCAGCCTATTCCTTAACACGTAGCTTTACTGCTCCCACATGGGGAGAACGTTAGCAAATGAGTCCAACGGCTCCTTTAAGTAGAAGGCGCTGCCATCTGGAAACCCACAAGGGCCAATGGCCTGAACCACAGCGACGGAATAGGTATCCTAAGGATCAAAGGTGAACCCAAGAGAGTGGTGTAGGAAGATTAATTACTAATTACACTAAACAAGGGCTCTGTAGGAGAGACCATCAAGCTAAAAAGATGAAAGAGTAACGGGCTCAATTAGCAAAATGGTTGGGCAACAGTTAGTCTAATGCGCTTTGACGTGTAAGGGGAAACGGAACCAGAAAATTCTCCGCTGGAATTGTGGTCCTTACTGTTTGTGTCCTAGAGTTTTCTATGCGATTTTGTACTTAATATCTATGGTGTAAATATGTTCCAATGTAAATACTGTAAATATGAATTATATATTTTGTTTCTGTCTTTTCTAAAATGGAAGTTGATCTAAGTAATAAATTATAAATCATCTACATCTTGGTTTTTGGAGTGTGCGTGTATGTGTGTGTGTGTTTGGAAATTATATACCTTTACTTTAATATCTTTCAGAAGGGAAAGAGTTTCATGATTAAAGGAAAACCTCATTCCTAACTAATGGAAGTAAGATGGGGCCATATAAAGAGGAAAAGATTAGGGGTCAGGAGAGTGGGTTTTAGTTCTGACTCTTTCATTAACAGATGTGGGACTGACTAAGTCACTTAACCTCTGGGAGCTTCATCTAAAAATGAAAACAGCTGTCACAGTTGTTTTAAAATCCAAAAGGTAACAGCTGCAAAATACTTTGAAAGTTAAAAAAAAAAAAAACTGTACTCAAAGGAATGGAATTATTTAATCTTAATTTTCATTATGTCATTTGGTTGGAAGATGGACATTTTTATATAAGATTGTATTTTGCTTGAATTCTATTTTGAGACAAAGCGAAAAGAAATTGAGTGTGAAGTTAACTTTTCCTGTCGGTACTTAATAATTATTTTATTAGCTTTAAGAGCATTTAGGGAAGACATACATTTCAAAAAAAATTTTTTTAATATTCAAACTTTGAGTATGTTCTTTGTTAGACACCAAAATTTCTTCATTGATGTCCAACATCCCATGAAGAAGACTTTACTGGATCAGAAATATAATCAAGTGACCTAGGATTGACAATCCATTTAAAGTGGGCAGAAACCCCAAGGAATGTCCCATGCAGACTCTACTATGGAGCCAAGGAAATCCTGCATATAACTCTATCACACTGAGCAGTACCCTCGGATCCTTTGTGGATGACCAAACTGAAGGTATCTAATTCCAAAGAAAGCCACAGGAATAGCTGATTGCTTCCCACTTCAACAGACCATCAGACCTCCTACCATGTTTGAATGGAAATGAGCCTTAAGATTGTCTGTACCCACCTCGTCTTGTACAGAAGAGTCTGAGAATTTTTGTGAGTCACCCAAGATCACTCAACATCATGTTTCCTCCAGCTCATGAGAAAAGCAGCGAGGGACAAAGGGAGGGCCCTTTATCCACAGGCCCTTCTCTGGAGCTGTGGTCCCTCCCTCTCTTCCTGCTGTTCAAGATGGTGCGCATGGTGAGCAGGTGAAAGGGAACTTGCATTCATCTTCAGTCACCTATGGCCGTTGTCTCCAGATTAAGGCGTCAGAGATACAGTCATTGCATTGGACAGTTTGGAGGTCTGGGTGGCGGTATACGGAGCAAAAGCAGAGAGGAATTTTTGGACACTTTAGACAAACCAATATGGAGTCACTGTCAGCCATGACCATTGTCAAGTACTATGTCTTGACATGGGAACACCTTAGTAGAGGCCCAGAATGCCCCAAACCACAAGTCTGGACGCTTGGATAAGGACTCCATCTGGACACCCGTATGAGTGGAACCTCCACCCCTCTGGGCTCTGAGAACTCAGAGCTCTGACCACACAACACTTGAGCTTGGCTGTACCACGGGTCACTCTCAGATTCCTGCCGGACTTCCACTCCGCTGGACACGTGCCACCACTGTAGCCACCTGGCTTGAGGGGGGCACCGACCTGTCCACTGCGGATGCCGCCAATGACTGGAACTCACTGGGCTCACCTCTATCCCGTAAGCTCCCCCTCTCTGTGTGTTTCCTGTGTGTGACTCAATTGGCTTATTGGGCCGGTCTCCCCCAATAAAGTTAGCTGTGGGAAGACACAAACACGTGTGAGTGACTGCTTTCTGGGACACTTCCTTGCTCACAACAGGAGGGCTTCTAAACGTTTAGGCTTCTCTCTCCTCTCCTCTTCTTCTGAAGAAAAGAGCAGACTTGCCAACCAGGAAATATGGACGCCAGGTCTGGGTCTGCCATGAACTGTGCCATGTCCTGCTCTGAAATGCCTGCACTGAGGTGAAATATATAAAGAACCTCTTCCATTTCCAGTTTCCTGACATTTTCTGTCCCACTGCCCTCTCCTACCACCACCAACTTCGATCAGCTCCTGGACGCACACTTGGTTCAGCAGGTAAGTACTTTAGATTTGTAGTCCTGTGATTTTAAATCAATAAACCCAACAGTGCTGAAAACAGCATCAAAAAAGAAAAATAAAGGTCTCAGCTGTGTTTTGTTTTAAATGACTGATGTTTAAAAGTTCCAGGGAAGGAATCTCTAGAGCAGGGGTCCTCAAACTTTTTAAACAGGGGGCCAGTTCACTGTCCCTCAGACCATTGGAGGGCCGGACTATAGTTTAAAAAAAAACCTGTGAACAAATTCCTATGCACACTGCACATATCTTATTTTGAAGTAAAAAAAAACAAAACGGGAACAAATACAATATTTGTATTTGCATGTGGCCCGCGGGCCGTAGTTTGAGGACCCCTGCTCTAGAGCAATGATCTGCAGAACCAGACCTCAGAAAAACAAGGAAGAGGAGAGTGGCTGAACTGGTCCACAAACAACCAACCCCGGAGGATTTTGTGTTAAAAGATACTGTCAGGCCTGGCCGGCGTGGCTCAGTGGTTGAACCAGGAGGTCATGGTTTGATTCCCAGTCAGGGCACATGCCCAGGTTTGATCCTCAGTTGGGGCATGCAGGAGGTGGTCAATCAATGATTCTCTCTCATCATTGATCTTGCTATCTCTCTCTCCTTCTCCCTTCCTCTCTGAAATCAATAAAAATATATTTTTAAAAACACACACACAAAGAAAACCATAGAAAATTATGTTTAAAAAGAAAGATACTGGTCAGGAGAAGGTAAAAATCTTGACTCTCATGTAGATATAAAAATTAACATCTTTTAAATATTTTATTTGACTCACATGATGAGGGAACATTGAGCATAATGTATGAGTTGAAAATGTTTTAACCAGTCCAGGGGAAAAGTCAAAAAAGCACAAATTTGTATAGAGTAAAGGTATGTTGAAAGACTTGCAAATAGACCAAAATCCATAATCACTATCACCCAGGACGGAATTTACATATCTACCACTTCCACTTCCCTGCAACTTACAAAATAGCTCAGAGACCATGAACAGATCTAGAATCTAACAACTCAGAAGGATACGCTATAGATGAGGCATAGTTTTCCACTGAAACAGAAGAATATTTTCTACAATTATACAGCAATGCTCTGCTTTATTTAATTCCCAGAGCTATTCCACAGACATGAAAGCCCATCATCATTTTCAATTCATACATTATGCTCGTAAATGTGTAACCAGGAAAACCCTTGAGCAGATATTGATGGAGCCCTGTATCTGAGTATTAACCTTCTGACCCCTGCGAGCTCGGTGCCCTTCCCCTCTCTCTGTTCACTGTCTCTTCACCCCACCCCACCCCCACTTCGCTTGGGGCTAAGAACTCTTGACATAAATAACTAACTCTGCAGAGCTTATCAAAAGCAGATGTAGTGAAGGATGTTGACCCTAGATCTCATAACACTCATCACTGGAGAGCAATAAATCTCCACGATTATGTGGCTAGAGTCCTACCTCTGAATTAGAGACCCCTGACCCCTCACATTTGTGGCTGTTAACTGGGAAGGACCTCTTTGCTACTGGCCCCTTAATTTAATGTGCTGACAGTTAAGATGCTCTTCGAATAATGAATTGCACTCAGGCTCTCTCTTTTTGACCTCCTAGAGCGCCCTTCAATATTACTTTATGCAGATCACTCACCTGGCCTTTTTAATGCTGGCAAATTCACAGAGTCTTAGTCATGGAGACATGAACTATGCCCCTCCCCCTTTTTCAGTATTAATTTAATTAATGTGGCCACTGTATTCTTCCCACTGCTAAATAGTCATTTCCTTAGGATTGTTGGATCATTTCAAGTTTAAATAATAAGTCAGAATATTAATTCAAGATGTGGCTGTGGCACTAATAAGTTATGTGGCCTTCATTAGTTCTTCATCTCCCAAGGCTTCTACTTCTTCATAAAGTAAAGTCATGAAACTCTAACTCTCTTCTGATACTCCTGTGGCCTACAGTGATAACTAGAGGTACATTGTGACCACTGGTATTTTCTATATGACATGAGCATAGTGCTATTGACAGCTACAAGTGTGATTGACAAAAGTCAGTAGACAACCTCTCAGAGATTAGATTTGTAAAGTGGGGATGAGAAGAGATTGGTTGAGATAGCACCAAACATAGCGATCACTCTCCCAGCTCATGTTCCATTTGAAAGAGCAGTAAATTCCCAAAAATGAGCTGCTAAATGGTATCTCCAGGGATTCTGAGCTTGAACAGGCCTGGAGGAGTTTCGGTACTGGATGTTCCAAAAGTAGACTTGTTTATCTCCCTGGCTTTTTAAGAGTGAGGTTGGGTTATGCTAAGTTAAATGCACCCTTGTTCAGTCCTTCTACCTCCAAATTCTAACCAACAACACTGGATGCAGGAATATAATGTAATGGATAGAGATTCAACCAAAGCACTGTCCTATACTCTTCAAAAATATCAATGTCATGTAAGACAAAGAAAGACTGAGGAACTGACTCGGATTAATGAAGAATAAAGATTAAAGAGAGATAACAACAAAATGGATCCTGCTCCAGAAAGAAAAATGTTATAAATTTAACTATATGGCAATAGGAAACACTTGAATATGGTCTGAGGATTAGATAGTAGTATAGTATCAATGTTAAATTTCCTGATTTTATAATGGCATTGTGGTTATATAAGTGAATACTCTTGCCCTTAGAAAACACTGAAGTATTTAGAAGTCAAGGAGATGAGTATCTACAACTCTCTCTCAAATAGTTTAGAAAAAATAGGAAAGGATAAAGACAAAAATAAAATAATAAACAAATGTGGACATTTGGTAAATCTGGGTGAAGGATATGAAGTTCCTTATACTATTGTAATTGCTCATCGTTTAAAATTATTTCAAAAAATATATTTAAAAAGAAGATGGTGTAGAAATAATTTCAAAGTTTTGAGACAAAATAATTTTGAACCTAAATTCTATATCCAATCAAACTATTATTTAAGTATTAGAATAAAATAAAGACATGTTCAGAAATCTAGAACTCAGAATATTTCTTAGACTATAAACTCCTATTGAAATTACTAGAGGCCTGGTGCACGAATTTGTGCACCAGTGAGGTCCCTTGGCCTGGCCTGCGGGATCAGGTTGAAACCGACTCTCCAACATCCCCAGAGGGGTCCTGGATTGTGAGAGGGTGCAGGCCAGACCGAGGGACCCCACTGCACAATCGGGGCTGGGGAGGAAAGCAGGAGTTTGGCCAGCTGGAGAAGGACTGCAGGAGGGCTCTGGGGCATGTCCAGCCCATCTCACTCAGTCCCGATCAGCCAGACCCCAGCAGCAAGCTAACCTACTGTCGGAGCGTCTGCCCCCTGGTGGTCAGTGCACATCATAGCAAGCAGTTGAGTGACCTTAGCATATCATTAGCATATTATGCTTTGATTGGTTGAATAGACGACCAGATGACTGCACACTTAGCATATTAGGCTTTTATTATATAGGATTACTAGAAAATGTGCTCCAGCAAAAAGGGCAGCATGGGATATAAGAAACTGGTATGTGCATAGAAATTAGTAAAATGTATAGTTAAGCCTAAATTGTTTTATTGATAGCAATAGAACAAACAGAATTATCAATTTTGAGAATTTTTTTTCTCAACAAAGGAAGTATCAGAGACCTAGGGAAAGAGAAAGTAAAACCATCCCCAGCTTATTCCTTATTCTGAATAAGGAGGAAGATAAACTTACTGGTTAACTGTGGACATACACAGGAGATACTGTGTGCTAAAAATGTTAAGCTATCTATGGTATCAACAGTAAGAATGGTGGACTAAGGAGATCCAAAGAGCCTCTCCCCCATAAAAATAATTAGAAGAATGGCAGAAATTTCAGAATCAACATTTTCAGAATTCTAGAAATTAATTAAAAGTTTATAGCAATCCAAAGAGCATTAATTAAAGAAAACTGGGTGACACCTGACTTGCCCCATTTCCATCCCTGCCTCCCCAGTTCAGCGGTGGTCTTGAAAATGAACAACCTAAAATCACAATGAAAATCAGCAGTCTAGCAACTATCTGGGGAGGGAGGGGAGGGTGCAAGGAGTGAGAGGCAGAACCAGATTGGGATTCACTTGAGGCTGCATTTGCAGAGAATGTGTATTACCTGACCTGTCTGGTCATTCCCTGGAAGGCTCTATTCACAGATCCATCTTTATTTGACCTGGAGGGGCATTTGTGAAAAACTATCACAGTGGTTTTTTAACACTGTGGCTGCCCGGGTGGTAGATGCCAGTGGGAACAAACAACTGTCTAAGAACAAGTTCTAAAGAGTAACGCTGGGAAAGGAGACATGCACAGGAGACTTTTAAAAGCTCCAACATATTCCTGGTAATGTACGAGGCCACATGCACGCTTAAGGCAGTTCACATGCTCAGGAAAACCTGAGAAGGTCCTAGGTAATTACCTTTGGCTGACCTTGAGGCCCTCCCTGTATAGCAAGTCAGGGCTAAGGGAGAGTTGTCAACTACCTAGCTGAGTGTTGAAGGCATGCCCCAACACATACACAGAGACACTTGGTAAAGAAGGGAAGACTTATTGGTCCTAGCCATTTGAGAACATTTCTGTCTAATCATTAGCTGATGTCTAAACTAACTGAGCAGAGACTTCAGTGGCCACAAATGACAAAGAATACACACTTTACAGAATTATTCATAAAAGTTAATTTTAAAAAACAGCAACAAGAAAAAACAATAACAGCAAATTCTGGGAGAAGGGAGAATCTGATTTCTACAGATGATATATAATATTATTTAAAGTGTTCTGTTTCAAGAAATATATAGGAAAGAAGGACGGAAAGAAGAAAGGTTGGAAGGAAGGGAGGAAATCCATAAATGGAAAACACAAAAGTGAGCAATAGAAACTGCCCTTAGACTTAATAGACAAAGACATTAAAATCACTGTATTAGATATGTTCAAAGAACTTCAGCAAACCATAGCTAAAGAACTAAATGAAAATATGAAACCATGTCTTTTCATATAAAGAATATGAAAAAAATGATAGAAATTATAACAAAGAACAAATGGAAATTCTGGGGTTAAAAAATACAATTGAAATGAAAAATTTACTAGAGACATTCAAGAGCAGATTTGAGCATACAGAAGACAGAGTCAACAAACATGAAGATAGATCAATTGAGATTATCCAGTCTGAGGAACCTAAAGAATTAAAGTAAACAAGCTTTACTTTAAAGACATCATCGAGCATGCCAACATGTGCTAATAGGAGTCTCAGAAGGAGAAGAGAGTGAAAGGGACAGAAAAAAAATATTTGAAGAAATATGTGCAAAAGAGCAGATGTAAATAATACCTTATTAATAATTACATTAAATATAAATTAATTGAATTAAATTTGCCAATCAAAACACAGACATTGTCAGAATGGGTAAAAAATATATAATCTAAATATATGCTACCTACAAGAGACACATTTTTAATTCAAAGACGTAAATAGGTTGAAAGGAAAATAATGGAAAAAAGATATACCATCCAAATAGTAATCAAAAGGTAACTGAAATGGCTATAATAATATCAGACAAAATAAACTTTAAGAAAAAAATTGTTACTAGAGACAAAGAGTATTTTATAATGATAAAAGGGTCAATCCATCAAAAAGATATAAAAATTATAAACATGTATGCCCCTAACAACAGATCCCCAAATATGTAAGTAAAAACTGACAGAATTGAAAGGTAAAACAGACTATTATAAAATAATTGTTGAAAACATCAATACCCCACTTTCAATAATACATAAAAATAACATGGTAGCAGGTCAACAACAACAACAAAAAAAAAGAGAACATTTCAGCAATGGTATAACAAACCAATCTTAACAGAAAAATCTATGGAACATTCCATCCAGAAACAACAGATTGCACATTCTTCTGAAGTGCACATGGAACATTCTTGAGGCTAGACTGTATGTTAGGCCACAAAACAAGTATCAATAAATTTTAAAAGATTAAAATGATACAAACTATGTTTTCTAACTATAATGGAATTAAATTAGAAATCAGTCACACAGGCAATTAGGAAAATTCACAAAAATGAGGAAACTAAACCAACACACTCCTAAATAACCAGTGGGTCAAGAAAAAAAATCACAAGGAAATTAGAAAATACTTTGTGTGAATAAAAATGAAAATACAACATTCCAAAACATAAAGGATGTAGTGCTTAGGAAGAAATTTATAGCTCAAATGCCTATACTTTAAAAGCAAAGAAAAGAAATAAATATCAAATCAATAACTTAATTTTTTCCTGAAGAAAACAGAATAAGAAGGCAAACTAAACACAGAGAAAGCACAAGGACAGAATTAATAAAGACCCAATGACAAATTAATGAAATAGAGAACATCAAAACAATAGAGAAAAATCACTGATAACAAAATAATTGTTCTTCAAAAAAAAAGTTGATTTAGCCAGACTGACAACAAAAACAAAGAGAGATAATTCAAATTACTAAAATCGAATGAAAGAGAGACTTTATTACTGACCTTACAGAAATAAAAGAAATAATAAAAGAATACTATGAGTTATCGTATGCCAACAAATAAGATAACCTAAATTAAATGGACAAATCTAGAGACACAAGCCATCAAACCTGACTGAAGAAGAAATAGAAAATCTGAATATAACTATAACAATTAAAGAGATTAAATTTGTAATTTTAAAACTTCCCAAAAGGAAAAGCCCAGAACCAGATAGCTTCATGGTGAATTCTATCTGGTTCCCGACATTGCCCTTCATACAACTTCAAAATACTTTTCATTAGCCTCTGTGTATCATAGATCATAATTATATACATATCTATATATTCTACAGATAGATGTAGATATAGATATAGATAAAATATAGATGTAGATAAAAATATAGATATAGATAATATGTGTATATAAATTTTTTCCCATTATAAATGTGTAATTGGTAAGCATTTTCTTAGAATCAAATTTAAAGGCATGAGATCTGTTATGGACTGAATGTTTGTGTCCTCTCAAAATCCATATGTTGAGGCTTTATCCCCAAATATGATGGTAACTGGAGATGGGCCTTTGGGAGGGAATTAGATTTAGATGAGGTCATGAGGTAGGGCCCCATGACCCCAGGATCCTTGTAAGAAGAGGAAGACAGACCACAGTTCTCTCTCGGCCACGTGAGCAGACAGCAAGAAGGCAGCTGCCTACAAGTCAGGAAGAGAGCCTCACCAGGAACCAAATTTTCCAGCTCCTTGATCTTGGACTTCCAACCTTCAGAACTGTGAGAAATAAACGTGTGTTGTCTAAGGCACAAAATACCTGTTGATATTTTGTTGTAGGACCCAAGCTAAGACAGGATCTAAAAAAGCTTTGTAACCTCCTTCAAAAACACACCCAGATTAACCAGATTAATTACATTCTGGGGGGGGGGGGGAGGAATCAATCAAACATTTACATGTCTGGAGGAAATTAAACAACAGAATGTAGTTTCTTCCTGAATAACAAAATTGTGTGGGTTTTATGAAAATAACATCAGAACAATAGGCAAAGAATCCCAAAAGTTATTCAGGAAAATGAATGTAATAATTTATATCAAACCATAAGGCTTTGGAATACAAACAATGCTAATTTATAAGAAAAAGCTTTCTAAATCCTTACAACACTTAGAGTAGGAAACCACAACCACCACAGAATTCCTATGGAACAAGCTGTGAGCCATGCTGGTTGCCGCAGGGGAACATAAAATGCTCATTTCCATAAAACACTGTCTCCTCGTTGAAAAGTCAGCTCACCCAGCACCTCAAGATTTCTAAGAGGACGGATCTGAAATTATTTCTCTTCCCATAAATATCCTGCTCAGAGATTCCTGAAATTCCTAGACATTTTTTCTTAAGAATGATAGATTCCAGTAATAATTTTCATTCTACAACCTCTGTTAAACTTCTCAGCCCATTGCTAAACAATATCATTTGTAATTTACAGCCTTTCAAACAGATTGCAAACCATGTGACTGTGTTTCTAATTCCAAGGCATCTTAAATTTTACTAGTAAAATTTTCAAACACTGAAATGTGTTGTTAACACATAAGCACATTACATCTACTGCATCTCCTCTCATTTAAAAGCTATCAAAATAAGCTACAAAACATTGCCTGACATAACTTTCTTCCCTAATAAACCCTCTGTGCTTAAAACCCATTACGCCATTCTCTCCAATTCCTTACCATGTATTCAAAAACATCAGTTAGTTTTAAATGTGAATATTCTCAAGATGACACATCTTTGTAACATATCTTCTCCTTAACTCCCAACACTGTCTTCCATCACAGCAAAAGAAAATCCAGAAGTTTCAATGACTAGATGGCTATTCTTTTCCAACTCCAACCCATCACAGGTGGTCCAGGGGTGGGACTTAGGGTGGCCAAGTGAGTGTATATAAAGGTCACATCCCAAAACAGTCAAAGGCTGGAAGAGAAGACTAAAGCCAGCATCCCAGGGAGGGGACAGGGGGATGTTCAGCCAGAGAGAACAGTTACCAAAGTCAGTTTCTTTTGGGATAAAAATTGAGAGGTGGATCCAAAGAGTAAGACTGAACAAAACTGAATTGAAGCTCCAGCAATTCCAGAACAACTGAACAGATGGTGGAACCACCTTAATGGGGGCCTGGGAGTTATCTTTATGGGCCAATTGGCTTGACATAACAGCATATACTTTAAAAGATGGACATGCTAATCTTTAGTATGAATTAGACCTTCTACAACGGATAAGACCTGCTTCACAAACTTCATAAATTTTCCTCTCTCCCTTTTCAAAATTAATTATTCAACCACCTGCCCAATTATAAGCAGTCCAACAACAATATATCCCTTTTGAGGTATCCTCTCTATCTCCCCCCACCTCCACCTCCACCACCCATAAACTCCGCGGAAGCTCACTCAGGTTAAGGCGCTTCAACCCTCCGCCTCAGGCCAAGCTGAGAGAAGGCTGCTGCCACTCCGCGGCACTGGCCAGTGCTGTCTCACCCATGCTGGTGGGAGTGGGGAATTCTACAACATTTTTGAAAAATTATCTGGCAGTAGTTATTGACATTCAAAATGCACATGCCTTTGACACCACAGTCCCACTTCTGTGACTATACCTTACCAAAAAAACTGAAAGACTCCGAAAGAATGTTTCTTGCAGTGTTATTTGTAGTGGTAAAAATAGGGAACGCGTTAACTCAATGTATGTACTATAGTGATAATACGCTATATTAACCAATTTTTTTAAAATATGTTTTTATTAATTTGAAGGGAGAGGGAAAAAGAGAGAGAGAAACATTGGTGAGAGAGAATCATTGATCAGCTGCCTCCTGCACACCCCTGACTGGGGATCGAGCCTGCAACCCAGGCATGTGCCCTGACTGGGAATGGAACCATGCCCTCCTGGTTCGTAGGTCGATACTCAACCACTGAGCCATATTAACCAATGTTTAAAAATCATTAGCTAACCCAGAGAGACAGCTCTAAAGCAATAGAAAAAATTCCCAGAACTGAAAGTAAAAAGATAATTCAAATTAGAATGATAAGAAGGAAAAAAGAGTATGGTGGCATAAAGGGATATTAGACTTACGACATAAGAGTTTGAGGTTGGGATTTTAATGCCCACTGAAGATATAAACAAATGTCTAAGGCTTATATAAGACAAGAGCTAAAAAATTTTTTAAAAAACTTGAATTGCTTTGTCTTTAAAAGAAGGACTAAAAATCACTATCCACAGGCCCAGGGATGCAGCAAAAAAATCTGCTGTCCACCTGGGCCTGGGGCTGGGGCTGGGGCTGGGGCAGGGGAAATGTGCAGTCTGAATTTATGTTATTTGAATGGTAATATGAACTTGGATTTTTTTGTTTTTAATGAATAAAATAAAATAAAAATGTATAAAATAATATTCACACCACTTTAAAGTGCACAACTCAGTGGTTTTTTGTTTATCCATAAAGTGGTACAAGCATCAAAACTAATTCAGAACATTTTCAGCACCCCAAAAGAAATCTTGTTACTGTTCACAGCAATTCCCATTCCTCCTCTACCTACAACCCTAAAATTAACATTAAAATTGGTTGGAGATAGTAAAACCCCTACAGTATTACCAGAGGCAAAGGCAGACTTGTCTATTAGAAAATTTCTACAAACCATATAAGAACTCCAACATAATGATTCTTGGTGAAGATTAGTTTGCAATCAAAAATTACAGAACACACGAGGCACAAGGCTTCACAGAGGAGAAATAATATCCTAAGAACCAAAGACAATAGAAAACTGAATGATAGAATAAAGACCATCTGCTTGAAATTTTAGAGATATTTTAAGTGCAGAAGTTATATTGAATGAACAAGACACTATGGAACAATCAGACCATTTCAAAATATAAGCAATTAGAAATGCTAGAAAAATCACTTAAATATTTACCAAAATTAAAACCCAGTGAAGTAGGTTCTATTCTGAAAATGATAGGCTAGCTTGTTTTGTGCTAGTGAAAACAGCTATAAAAGCTACATTAATATTCTTTTTATTTGCCGACTTGAAAACAGCAGCTGAGAGATGGGGCAGAGCTCTCAGGTGACTCGCTAGCTGGGAGAACAAAAATTGAAGTTGAGCCCACCAGGGAGGAAAGACCTTTCAAATGAGACTCTGACGGACTAAAAGGAAGAGTGAACTCTCTAAATTGGCGGCACTGACAGGTGGATACAGAGAATCACAACTTCCACAGAACCAGGGCTGGGGTAGGAAAACCTGAGCCGTGATTGACGGTGTGGACAGGTCTGAGAGTTAATAACTCCGGGGAACCCTGTCCCAGGGTAACCCTCCCACTCTGTGAGTTTTACCTCCAGGAGCCCTCCACGGTCCTCAGCATGAACATCAGAGAAAAATGCCCTGTGCTTCAGGCAGGAGGAGGGGAAAGGAGCCATTTTGAAACACTCCAGAGCACGCTGTTCTTAACAAGTCTTGCCCTTAGGAGAAACTATTTTTCCAAAGCCTAACCTGCTGGGTTTTACTAGTATCAGAGCCTAACCAGCCTGGTGAGAGGGAAATACCCAACTCCAGTTCCCTCTCGCCCTCCAAGCGGGAAAAAGGAAATACCTAACCCCAGGCCCCTCTAGCCATCCTGCCCCACCTCCTGGAGGCTGGGAGCGGGGAGCTGCCCCCGTGAAGTTCATAGCCCATGGACACGGGCTTACCAACAGACTAACACTTCCTCAGAGGCTACAGAGCGCTCCCTCCCCCTGCATCTCACCACTGCATTACTAAAGGCCTGTTCACTGCAGTTCCTTTCACCCAAGACTCCAACCACAGACCCAGAACACGCAGAGAGCACTAGGATGGATGCAAAACATAAATGATAACTACACTTAGGCGTATCCTACCCAAATTTCAGAAAATCAAAGTAAAGAAACAATCTTGGAGGAGGGGGTGGAATGCGTTCCTTATAGAGGAGCAAAGAAGAGAATTACATCTGACTTCCCAGAAATCATGCAAGCAAATAGGGAGTGAAGTGAAATATTTAAAGTGTTAAAAGAAAAAATAATGCCAACCTAGAATTCTGTGCCCTGAAAAATTATACCTCAAAATACTTGCTCAGACAAAAAAACAAAACAAAAAGATTAAAGGAGGGCACTGTCTCCTCTTCAGGGAGCAGCATCCCACCGAGACCCAGCTTTCATTCTCTTGTCTGTCTTTTCTCAATCCTTTCACCCTCCCACTCAGGATCACCCTTGGCTGTGCTGGCGGCACAAGTGGTGCCCGGCCAGAGACTGAGTTCTGGGACCAGGGCCTGAGTTTTGGCCATAACAAGTGACGCCAGAGCAGGCTCCTTTGGCCGTAACAAGTGGCGTCGGAACAGGAATTTAAAAAGTGGTCAGGTGAAAGGAGGCTCCAAGGCGCGCGCAGAGAGTAAGCTTAAAAAACAAAAGTAAGAAAATAAGAAGTTAAGCTTAAAAAGCAAAAGTAAGAAGGCCAAAAAACAAAAATAAGGTAGGGAGCCGAAGTGTGGTAAAATTAGCTTGGTGTAAAACATGGGAAGAAAAAAAAAAAGATTAAAGAAACTTGTTGCCAGTAGACCTGCCTTGCCAAAAATTTTAAAAGTTCTTTCAGAAAGACAGTGATATATGTCAGAAACTCAGACCTACATTCAGAAAGGAAGAACATCAGAGAATGAATAAGAAAAGCTAAAATAAAAACTTTATTTCTCTTATTCTTAATTGATATAACAGTTTATTCAAAATAATAATACAATGTACTTGATTATGATACTTATATAGATAAATCCTTAAATTTGCTTATGTAGAAGTAAAATAAATGACTATCCATGAAGCTGTAGAGACCTATTGTAAAGTGGACTTGGATTAGTTGTAAATGTATATTGCAAACTTTAGAGCAACCACTATAAAAGGTTTTTTTGTAAAGTGTTATTGATGTACTAATAAAGGAGAGAAAATATCTATAATAATAAAAGCATAATATGCTAATTAGACGGGACAGCCAAACGACATTCTGGATGTCCTTCTGGACGACCTTCCAGATGACCTTCCAGATGAAGCCGGGGCTGTGAGGGCCAAGCCCCTTGCACGAATTTCGTGCATCGCTCCTCTAGTAATTATATAAAATGCTCAGTTGAAACCACAAAAAGCAGAAAGACAAAAACAGGAACAAAGAGGAAGGGCAGCCAAGAGAAAAACAGTACTAAACATAGTAGATATTAATCCAAATATGTTATTATTTTTATTCTGCATGGTCCTAAACAATAGGTACATGTCGTTATACATTTGTTGAAACCACTCCAAGAGTGAACCCCCGTGTAAACTACAGACTTTGGGTAACAACATGTCAAGGTAGTTTCATCCATTGAAACAGATGTCCCATTCCAGGACAGGATGTTGATTATGTGCCTGTAGCCGGGGGGGAGGGGAAAAGAGGGAGGATGTGGGAACACTCTGTGCTTTCTACCCAATTTTGCTGTGACCTTAAAAGTGCTCTAAAAAATGAAGTTTATTTAATAAAAGAAAGAAATTTCAGAAGTGTTTAAAGAAGATTAGAGAAAAAGTAACAAATACTGAACATAGGCAAAGAAGATTCAATATATAAGTATATAGGAGTCTCCAAAGAGGAAAACTAAAACAAGGAAACAGAATCAATGCCAAAAACTGCCATTCAAAAACACGTTTTTGAAATAAAGTAAGTTTTGAAACTACATTTTAAAAGAACACACCTTGTACCTAAGATTAACAATTCAGAATGACCCACATCACAAAGTATTCTAATGAAATCACTAAACTTTAAGAAAAAATAACTTTGAGCATATAGTTAAAACAGTAGATGAGTTTAAGAGAAAGAATTATACCATCATAAAATATTTCTGCACTAATATTTCTCCAGAAGCAAATGGGAAGTATTTTTAAGATACTCCAAGATAGAAAATATGAGCCAAGGATTGTATAAGCACTAAAAGTGACTTTTAAGTATAAAGAGCAAAAAAATGTCATCCATATGCAAAAACAGATCATTTTGGTCCCATGAGACCCTCCTTGAGAAATATACTAATGAATGAGCTTCAGTCAAGCAAAATGACTAAAGAAATATTTAACATAAGGACTAGTGATAAGTAATGAACAAGTAGTTATTTATAGAAATAACACTAAAAGGAAGAGATTTATGCAACTGCTTGCTGTGCAATTCAAACAAGGTAGATACAGTTAATTATTTTTAAATGGAGGTAGAATGGGGAGACGATATGCAAAAAGGTATTTAACTGCTCTTAGTGATAACATTGGTTGTAGTAGTATTACAATTATTGTTCCGAGGGTGTTTTGTATGAGTGAGGGATAAAGTAAAATTATGGGTTATTCTAATTATATCATCTCTTGTGTCCTTGAGAATCAAAATTCCTGGTGTAGAAGAGAGGAGATACAGATGCAATATAGAAAAGGTTGAATTTTACAATTCCGTGGTTACGAATTACAAGTATCAAAATAAACTTATAAAATATTTTCTCTTCTAAGATAAAAAAGTACACACACATAGCCCTGGCCAGTGTGCTCAGTGGTTAGAGTGTTGACCCACACACCAAAGGGTGGAGGGTTCGATTCCTAGTCAAGGGCATGTAACTGGATTGTGGGTCTGCTCCCTGACCCCAAGTGGGGCACTCAAGGTAAGCAACCAGTCGACATGTCTCTCTCACATCTATGTATCTCTCTCTCTCTCTCTCTCTCTCTCTCTCTCTCTCTCTCTCTCACACACACACACACACACACACACACACACGCGCGCGCACACACACAATTTCCCTCCCTTCCACTCTCTTTGAAAAGCAATGGAAAAAATATCCTCAGAAGAGAATTAACAACAACAACAAAAACGTCCACACACAAACACACATATAAAACTTAGTTCTGGGCCCTGGCCAGCTATCTCAGTTGGTGAGAATCATCCAGATACACCAAGGTTGGGGGTTCAATCCCCGGTCAGGGCACATGCAAGAGTCAACCAATAAATGTGTGAATGAGTGGAACAACAAATTGATGTTTCTCTCTCTTTCCCCGCCTTCCTCTCTCTCTAAAAAATCTATACAATTAAATTTTTTAAAAATAGCAGTGATCATCCATAGCACTCAGATTGTTTGTAATACCTTTTCCACAGAAAGAAATCAGGGTTTCTCGGGGAAGTTGCTGTTCCTGGTTTGGGGCAGAATTTGCACAAAATGAGCCCAAAACATCTGTCACACTAGATAAAGAGGCAGCTATTAAGCTACTAAGCATTAGAAGGACTCAGAGCCAACTTGAAGAGGCTCCCCCAAGCCAGAGAAGGGACAATTTGAGCTTCAAAAAGGATAATTATTGCAATTGATTAAAACCCACCAATCTATGAGTTAAAATATTTAAAATGATTTTTTAAAAAAACTAATAGGTCATCCTGAGAGAATAATATGAAACCAATTCATTATCTTAATGAATCATTTATTCTGCCTTCCCATATAAACTGTACCGTGGATAATCAAATAGTAATGAGGTCATGTGTCTCTTTATAAAGGTACTCCATCTAATGAATGAAAAAGAAATTAAAGAGTTAGAATATCACCATTTTATAATCCTCAATCAATTGATAAATTTGGCATTAAATATTAATGCTAACATCACAAAAAGAGAGTCAACCGACATTATGTGCCTCCTGGTTGAAGAGGTAATCTTCCCAAAGATATTGAACCCAAGTCTGATCAGACCTCTGGTGCTACCCCATGGCAGGAAACACAAAAGACTAGCGCAATGTGTGAAGGGACTGAACCACAGATATTCACCAGCAAAATCCAGAGCATGAGAAACCACAAGTCAAACAGTCCAGTTCTTCCACAGATAACATGAAACGAAAAGGAAGGGATGGAGAAGGATTCTGTATATTAAAACAGACTTAAAAGATGTATAATAATTTTTAATGGGCAAGACTAACCTATCGTTTCTAGAGATGTACATGTGGGTGATAAAACTACAAAGTAACTTAAGGAAGTGATCGCTATAGAAGCTGGGATAGGGACCGCTGCTTCTGACCACAATGGAGTAACAGGGACCAGATCCACCCTCCTGCGTGCAATAACTAAAATACAAAACCAAATGTATTTTAAACACCTGGTTTCAGACATTGGCTATCTGACTGCACAAAACAGTGACCCCTGAGAGAAGGGAAACAGATGAGGTGGTTCTTAAATTGCCCCAGCTTGCTGAAGCCTGGAGAAAATACTCAGGCCCAAACAGAGAGGAGGAACCCACTGTCTTCCTGAACTGAGGAGACAAAACTCGGAATTCAAGGAGGCTGTGTGGCTAGAATCCACAGGGCAAAGGAGAAGAGAGGAGCACACAGAGAGAGCTCCAGAGCTCTGCAGAGGGCATCTCTTGAGTACTGCTGAGCACGTGGACATGAGGAACTACCCAAATCTGGAGAAAGAACCACCCAAAAGGAGCAAGGTGAAAAATACCTAGAGTTCACATAGAACCAGGTGAAGTCTGTGGCTGCACCAACTAGAGTAGAGAAGGCTTGTAATTCCTGAGGCATTAGTGAGGCAAAATCAGCCCTAGAACAAAAGCTGCTCTAATCCCATCTGACAAGAGCTTAAAAGAAAGTTTCTAAGTAATCAAACTCTTTCCAATTAACTGAACCCCAGGAATGAACTCAAGACTATTTGTAGGAATGCAAAATATACAGCACCCACAATACCTGGAGCCAATTAAAAAAATTACCAGGAGCCAGGCCAGTGTGTCTCAGTGGTTGAGCATCGACCTATGAACCAGGAGGTCACGGTTCCATTCTCAATCAGAGCACATGCTCGGGTTGTTGGCTCGATCCCTAGTGTGGGGTGTACAGGATGCAGCCGATCAATGATTCTCATCATTGATGTTTCTCTCTCTCTCTCTCTTCCTCTCCTTCCTCTCTGAAATCAATAAAATATCTATATTAATAAAAGAATAATATTCTAATTAAACCAGGAGACCTTCCGGGAGACCTTCCGGACACACCCATGATGGTGGGGCTGAGGAGGAGGCGGTTAGGAGTGATCAGGCCAGCGGGGGTGGGGGGGCAGATGGGGGCGAGCAGGCCAGCACGGCGGGACAGTTGGGGGTGAGCAGGCCAGCAGGGGTGGGCAGTGGGGGTGAGAAGGCCAGTGGTGGGGGGCAGTTGGGGGCGAGCAGGCCAGCAGCAGAGTGGTTAGGGGCGATCAAGCAGGCAGGCAGGTGAGCGGTTAGAAGCCAGCGGTCCCGGATTGCGAGAGGGACATCCCCCAAGGGGTCCCAGATTGGAGAGGGTACAGGCCGGGCTGAGGGACACCCACCCCCAGCCCGGCCTGAGTTTCATGCACCGGGCCACTAGTATTTAAAAAAAAGAAACTGCTGAACTGTTATATTTTTAAAATTACCAGGAAAATATGATCCATAATAAGAAGATACAGCAATGATATGCATAGAATTAATCAACAAGGACATAAAATCAGTTATTATAATTACAGTCTATATCTTCTATAAAACTGAGAAAAGATTGAGCAAGTGGAAATATGAAAAATATACTTTTAAAGACCCAAATGAACTAGAGGTGAAAACTGCAACATCTGATATTTTATAAACACACTGGATAGGAGGAACAGCATATTAGATATTGCAAAAGAAAAGATTAATGAACTTGAAGACACTGCAATAGAAATTATACAAAATGAAACATACAGAGAAAAAAAGACTGGATTATTTTTTAAAACTAAAAACACAGAAACAAACAAAAAACAGAGCATCAGTGAGCAGTGGGAAAATTTCCGGCAGCCTAAAAATATGCAATTGGAGTCCCCAAAAGGGAGAAAAGAGGAGGGATGAGGCAAAAAAAAAAAAAAAAAAAAAACAATTGAAGAAATAATGGCTGAAATTTTACCAAAATTATTAAACCATAGATTCAAGAAGTGAACAGGAAGAAAACTCTACCAAGGCATATTAAAACCAGTGATTAAGATAAAATCTTAGCCCTGCCAGAGTGAACCAAAAGGACTCGGTGCGATTACCGGTCAGGGCACATACCCGGGTTGCAGGCTGGATCCCTGGTGTGGGGCATGCAGGAGGCAGTTGATCAATGATTCTCTCTCATCATTGATGTTTCTATTTCTCTCTCCCTTCCCCTTCCTCTCTGAAATCAATAAAAAAAATATATTAAAAGATAAAAAAGACAGAAAGGATATGAAAAAGTGTTAACAATGGTTATTTTATTGATGTTGAGATTAAGAATGATGTCTACTTTTCTGTTTTTTTTCCAAAATGCCTACAATGTATATTATTCACTTTTGTAATCAGAAAAAAAGAAATAAAACCAAAAATACTTAGAATGGAAATACCTTACCCAGAAATTGTATATATGGTCCTTGGGGACAAAATCCATACCTTTGGATCCATTTCACTGCCTTTGCGTCTTTGGATTGATTACATTAGTCCTACCCATTCCCATCCAAATTGCTTCATGGTATGTGCTAACAACTGGAAGTGGGCATTCAAATAATTTAATATACAGAACTGAATTAAAGACAGCTAAAACCACATTTTATGAATCTGTTGTTCTAATTAATAATAATATTTGGCTGAGAGTCAGGGGATGATGAACAGTTATTCCAAGGCCAGAGTTGACAATCAGCTACCCTGGAGGTTTCTCTATGAGGCTCTGATATTTTCCAAAAAATCTTGTGATTGTTTTGTAAACAGGGAGACTGACCTATTGCATTTCAAATTTAGTAGAAAGACCCCTGTGTTCTCAGTATTCCAAACAGAAATATCAAGTGCCTCTAAATTTCCTCTGACACAAACCGTATGCCTGAACTAGCAGCACCCCCAAACAAGAACAAGCCTGAATGAAGACAGCCACAAGCCTCGAACCGCACCCAAACACTGTACATCACGGGTGGAGAATCAACACAAGGAAAATTCCAAGTTTGACTAGAAATCTGAGGCCCTGAAAAAGGCACAGCGTACTACACACTTAATTGCTCACAGAGCAAGCAGGAAAGTGAAAAATATACCATGAACATCTGTTGTTTGTGAATGACTGGAGTTGGGTCAAGTAAGATTAACCACATAGAATACCAACCTTATAGTGTTTCCCAGGAAAACACCTCCTGCGTTCAAAAGATTAGCAAAGGAACCACAGTACACTTTTTAAAAAAAGGATGCCTAGTTTGAGTATTGATTTTTTTTTTACATTTACAAACGTGAAAAGGAATGCGTTGTGGCACATGGGATGTCTCACTAAGTATAATGCAGAGTTTAGTTCATGATCACGGAATTCAAAAATTGGGATTTTATCTAACTTTGAAGCAATATAAGAAAAATTTAAATAGTCCCAGTTGAATTCAATTGATTCATTAATACCCATAACCATTTTAAAGCTACATAAGTGTGAGCTAACAGTAATCTGAACATTCATTCTGGCTTGGAAAATAGAAATATGTACATGTGAGGGTTCGACTACAGAATTTATTCTTTAAAGAATGAGAGCCTCTGAGAGGTGAACATTTGCTCCTGTGGGTTATGTACCATAATGTCCTGGACATAATTTTCATTACAAATGACCATATGGGTTACCAACGCAAACATATATATCACGGCAACACTCTGCAGTAATGTATGCAGTCCCTTAAGCCAGCGCAAAGATGGATAATGCGGTCCTGGAATCATTTCCTAGACAGAGGACCACTAGCAATAACCCTTCATAGCCCAGGGTCCCCGGCGGCCCCTTTAGAGCAGGATTACGAGCCTGCATTTCAGCAGCCACCGTGGAAAGAAAGAAACGCTTTGGAGCAGCGCAGGCAGCCCTGCGGTTCAGCACTGGCTGGTTCTGAGCCAGTGGTTTCTCATCCCCACGAGCAGCAGCTGCCAGGGCCGCTCTGCAGGGACGTTGTTCGGAAAGTTCCTCAAGATCTTAATGGTGACCATCCCTCTGGCTCTAAGTAAGGTTCTCCTTGCTCCCTTGTCCTATTATTTGAGAACACTGAGTTTTATGATCATCGGCACAGGACAGAGTGGAGCACACCCACATGGCGTGAGCTGGGTGAAAGGAACGACCAGAGAGAGAGGCAGAATGGTGAGAGGCAGAACGGTGAGAGGCAGAACCGTGAGCCAGAAAGACAACGGGGCCTCCTGGCAAAACTGCTCTCCAAGGCCAGGCTGCTGCGGCTTTGTACAGAGAGCTTCGTCAGTAAACGGTGATGACGCAATCTGTCAGTCACAGATCTATGAATACACCTGGAGAGTCTAGACAGGCCCATTTAATATGCCTCTTCAAAGAGTATCCTTTTATGAAAATAAATGTGTAAATAAAGAGATTGGGCCATTTTTATTTCTCCACATAAAACCAATTCCAAAAATTCTTACGTTGAAATATTTGGGAGTCTATTCTAGCCTGTGATGTGATACGATACACACACACACACACACACACACACACACACAGAGTGATGGTGAGTGATTAACTGGGCCAGTGAGGTGGAATGGAAAGAACTTAGAATCTCCGCCACAAAGCCCCAGTTCTGATGCCTGCCAGCCCACTAACCAGCTGTGTGACTCAGAGCCCGCAAGACAAGGTTAGAAGACAAGTCTGTCTGAGGCTGTGAAGTAAGTGTGCCTCTTGCCAGCGATATTCTCAGAGAAGGCCGGAGAGGGAAGGGAAGAAGGTGCCCCAGGTAAATTTCAGTGATTTTTGTGATGGGCTCTTCTTCATCTTTTCTCATTCGAAATGCTGATTTCAATGCACATCCCTTAATTTAAAAAATGTGATCCGCTCTCTTGGTATACAAGAGGGGAAATAAAAATGCTGTCTCCCTGTAGAAAGGGAAAAGTGATTCTGCTGATAGTGGAGCTAAGGGGGGACCTGCTCCAGCAGGTGGGGAAGGGCTGGTCTTTCTGCTCCAGGGTCTCCCCACCACCATCCATAGAGCATGCACAGTTGTCAGGGGAATCTTCCAAAAATGTGGCTCTCAGACTGTCCACTGCCCTATCCATGGGAAGCTCCAAGATCTCACTGCTGACTGACGTCAGTACCAAGCCCTCACCCTTGTTTCAAGGCTCCCCGTATTAGGTCTTCCACCTACGGCAGTGGTCGGCAAACTCATTAGTCAACAGAGCCAAATATCAACAGCACAACGATTGAAATTTCTTTTGAGAGCCAAATTTTTTAAACTTAAACTATATAGGAAGGTACATTGTTATTAACTTAATTAGGGTACTCCTAAGCTGGCCTTTGCTAAAAACGTCCTCAATCTGAGGGGTCGACCTCAGCGAATGTACCCCCACTTCTTCTAACGCCACTTCTTCAAAATAGACTTGCCCAGGCCGAAAACCGACTCCTGCGCATGGGCCACGAAGTTTCAATCGCACTGTACGTGTGCACCCACACATGGTATTTTGTGGAAGAGCCACACTCAAGGGGCCAAAGAGCCGCGGTTTGCCGACCACTGATCTACGGTAACTGCAGGAGGTGCTTTGTGGGAAATAAAGCGGAGTGGCATGAGGCATCTTCAAGCATCCAGCAAGAGGTAAAGGGAGGCCCTGGCTAGTGGCTCAGTGGTTAGAGCACCAGCATCTACCTGGGTTGCAGGTTGGCTACCACCCTGGGCACCAAGCGGGAGGCAACCAGTTGATGTGTCTCTCTCACATACTTCCATCTCTCTCTCTCTCTCTCTCTCTCTCTCTCTCTCTCTCTCTCTCTTCCCCTCCCTCCCTTCCACTATTTCTGAAAAACAATGGGAAAAATATTCTCAGGTGAAGATTAACAGAAAAACAAAAACAAACAAAAAAAAAGAGGTAAAGGGAGGACCCTCTTATCTCCAGAGCTGGGATCCTGAGCTGTCAGCCTGAAAGACAACTGTGTCATCCGAGTCCCTGGCTTTGACCTAAGCCAGGTGAGGCCTTTCCCAGGTCTGAGATGGACCCTTCACAGCTGCAGCAGCAGGAGGCCCCGCATGGATCCTGCCTCTGAGCCTCTGAGTCCACTCACTCAGCAGACAGAAGTACATGTGCTGCCTTGCAAACTGCCCCCTTTGGGATCTGAATATTAAGACTCAAATAAGACCTCTATCCACAAGAGAAACCTGAGAGAAAATTACGTGCATGGAAGGACACAGAAAAAAACGTAACTTTGACCCCTTGGAGAGGGTAACGACCCACGTGTGAGACACGGGAAAGGATCCCTTACCAGTGGTCGGCAAACTCATTAGTCAACAGAGCCAAATATCAACAGTACAACGATTGAAATTTCTTTTGAGAGCCAAATTTTTTAAACTTAAACTATATAGGTAGGTACATTGTTATTAACTTAATTAGGGTACTCCTAAGGCTTAGGAAGAGCCACACTCAAGGGGCCAAAGAGCCGCATGTGGCTCGCGAGCCGCAGTTTGCCGACCACGGCCTTAGACCATCTACCTTTCCACCTTTTGATTTGTGTATCATAGTCAAGTACTGCCTATTTTTAAATGTTTGAAAAATAATAAAAGTAAATAAAATTGGGGTGGGCGGGAGTACCTGGTTAAACTAGTTTTAAGAATGCTTTGGAAAACCAAAATGTAAGAATCGGTGTTAAGAAAAGTGTTCAGTGATTACTCCTGACTCTTGTTAACTTTGTTTATTTTCATCCTCACCCGAAGATATTTTTTCCATTGATTTTTCGAGAGAGTAGAAGAGGGGGAGGAGGAGGGGGAGAGAGAGAGAGAAACATCGACATGACAGAGACACATGGATTGGTTGCCTCCCCTAAGCAATCACTCTTGACCAGGAATTGAACCCACTACCCTGAGGTCTGTGAGCCGATGCTCTAACTACTGAGCAAAGCGGCCAAGGGTGTCTTATTAACTATTTTTCATTATTAATTTCAAGGTGATTATTATACCGATTGCCATGTCCTGAGTTATCAGGTAGATTGCAAATTTCCTGAGACAAGAACATGCCTCTTTGTACCTCTCATGTGACCTAGCCTGGTTTCTTGATGAGAGTACATATTAAGAAATATTAGATTCCATTCCAAAATAAATAAACAGCCCTAGCTCGTTTGGCTCAGTGGATAGAGCACCGGTCTGCGAACTGAAGGGCACATGCTGGGTTGTGGGATTGCTCCCCAGTAGGAGAGGGGGCATGTGGAGGCAGCCAATCAATGATTCTCTCTCATCATTGATATTTCTATCTCTCTCTCCCTCTCCCTTTCTCTCTGAAATCAATAAAAATATATATAAAAAGAATATCTTTAATTAATTAAATAAATAAGCATTCACTCGAGTGTCTCCTTTGTGTGTAGCGGGATTGGAAGAGGGATCCTTCCCTTCTGTTCCATTTCTATTTCTTTCAGCCTAGAGTCCTTTTTTTTTTTTTTTTAGTGTCCTATAACCGGTCACTCTGACGCACACTGACCACCAGGGGGTAGACGCTCAATGCAGGAGCTCCCGCCACCACCACTGCACTAAGGATGTCCGACTGATGGCTTAGGCCCGCTCCTAAGCTGTCAGTTGGACATCCCCAAGGGCTCCTGGATTGCCATGCACCAGGACTCTAGTTAATGATGAGACCTATTTTTAAAAAAATATATTTTTATTGATTTCAGAGAGGAAGAGGAAGAGAGAGATAGAAACATCAATGATGAGAGAGAATCATTGATCGGCTGCCTCTTGCACACCCCACACTGTGGATCGAGCTGCAACCCAGGCATGTGCCCTGACATGGAATCGAACTGTGACCTCCTGATTCTTAGATTGATGCTCATCCACTGAGCCACGCCGGCTGGGCAAGATCTAATTTTTAATAAGGGCCATCAATGATGCCTAGAGATCAAGTGGTCATGGTCATTCAGTGATTTGGCTTCGGTCCTCCAAGTGAATTCAGGGCTTGAGTTCAAGTACATGGGCCTATGCCCACCCATCAGAGCACTGAGCTGTCACGTGGCCAAAGTTCTCTGAATGCTTTTATTTAGATATACTTTCCAGAAGAAACATGTTTCTTGTGCAGCAATCTTAATAAATGCAACTGGGCTCTATTTCTTGGCTTTGAAGGAATGAAAAATTAATTACCATACTTTACAAGTAATCGTTTCCACTCACAGCACTCCCTTAGAAGTAAATATATCATAAATAGTTACTATTATACAATGGCTGGTGGATTGGGCAGCCTGTCGTCCATATCGTTTTTTCAACAGACATGTTATTTCTTCTGGGGAACAAACAGATTTGTTTTAGATCAGAGAGTCAACTGACAGATGGCCTTTGTAAAAACACACCACTTGTATAAATAAATTATAGTTTTACTATGGTATTCTGCTTTTGTAGATTTGGAAAATCAATGCCCCCATTCTCTGGGACTGATCTAAATTATAGAGAGCAATTTTGTTTAGGTGCGAGGCTACACTGCACAGATCTCCCAACACAGATGCAAAGGTCCAGGCTCCCCAGCTGCGTGCTGCCACTCCCCAGCACAGTGCTGCAAAGAGCTCTGCCTAGAGTTTGATCTCCCAGAGAGCTCGGCACCCAACAGACCCAGGCACCAACTGGCACACTCCCCTTAGCTCCGGGTTCTGCTTCCATTAAATTTAATGACATTATGTGCCTTATTTTCCTAACCACAACTTTATGTAATTGGAGGTGACAATATATTTCTCTTAAAAACCTAAAACATGTCATTTTCCTTTGCAAAATAGTTCATGGGTTAAACACTAAACATTTGGCAGATTCCTTGAAAATCCAAATCAGCCTTAACTCTGCGCCTACTATAGTCTGAGTCACTACCCATCTTATAAAGTACACACATGTAACACATACATCAAATATTTATTCCTATACAGATGCATATAGATAGATACGCATCTATAAACACATTCCCACTCATTTAAATCCCCTTTTCCAGAACCAAAGGGTCAGGACTTAGTATCCAAAGCGCTATGAGCAGAAACTATTACTTGCAAAGTACGGTGATGTTGTAGTTGTTAGGACTAGGACTAGTAAAGTGCTTCCTTTGTTAGGGAGGAAGATGTTTGTTTTAGCCAGCCATACTAAGAATGGGCCTTGTTAGCATAATGATTGCCTGTGTGTCTTTTCTTTAAGGACATTATTCCTTTCCACAAATGAGTAAGTTCCTAACGCCACCGGTTCTGATCATGGAAATAAATGTTTAGCGTTCATCATGTTCGCTATTTAAAATATAACAGCAGGCTGCCGAACCGGTTTGGCTCAGTGGATAGAGCGTCGGCCTGCAGACTGAAGGGTCCCAGGTTCGATTCCGGTCAAGGGCATGTACCTTGGTTGCGGGCACATCCCCAGTAGGGGGCGTGCAGGAGGCAGCTGATCGATCTCTCTCATCGATGTTTCTAACTCTCTATCCCTCTCCCTTCTTCTCTATAAAAAATCAATAAAATATTTTTAAAAATATT
>NW_005871340.1:931035-935652 GCF_000147115.1 Myotis lucifugus | reverse complement strand
AACAACAGGAGCCCCGGCCGGTGTAGTTCAGTTGGTTGGAGCATCGTCCAGTGCACCAAAGGGTTGTGGGTTCGATTCCTGGTCATGGCACATACCCAGGTTGCGGGTTATGCTGCAGGTTCGATCCCACTTTGGGGCATGTATGGGAGCAGCAGATCAATGTTTCTTTTTCGCATCAATGTTTCTCTCTCCCTCCCTCTCTAAAATCAATAAAAAAGCGTATCTTCAGGTTAGAAAAGACTTTGCATATTTCTAGCTAATAAAAAATGTTAAGTCAGATTGCCTAGTATTTTCCAGGCTATAAGGTACATTTAGAAGCTGTACTTACGTCTTAGAATAAAAAGGTACCATTTAGCTTGGTGCTTTGTCTGCATGCATAATCTCAGGGCCCAACTTGCTATCTAGAGTTATGCCAGTTGGTGCCTTGATGGAATTAACATAACGTCTAGCATTGCCTAACTTTGGAGTTGGTGGAAACGACATTAGCTGGGTATATGGAAAAGTACCAGAGTCTCTGTCGCTAATTACCCAGGTGGCCTTGGGTGAGTCACTTCACCCACCTGAATACCAGACCTCTCCCTATAACATAAAGCGCTTGAACTCTGTGACCCCTTCTAAGAACAAGAGGATCATGAACCTGACATTCTCCTTAATTCTTACATTCAAAGAAGAGCTTAAACCAATGATCCCCATCTGCTTTTATAATACTCCCAGGAAATCTCAGGTTACTTCAAAGAAGATGAGAAACCTCAAACAAAAAGACTCTGGATATGTAAATCATGTACACATATGTCAGACATCAATACATACCCACATGGCATGGTCTTTCTGGAAGAGCCCAGGGTCAGGAAATTAATAGGGTGATTGCATAACAAGACTTCAGAAGGGTAAAATGATCACCAATTATAATAGGTGTCATAAACTACATTAGGACTAATCATGGAAAATAAAAACCCACTCACTTCACACATCATAAATTTGGATCATGAGAAATAAAAGGTTTGGGGGGACAAAAGTCATGAAGCTATTTTTTAAATAGGTGATTTTGTGGCTGAATTACGAGTAGACTTAATAGAATATGAATCTAATTGCATGGTTGATTAATTTGTTCAGTATCTAAATCATGCTACATGCCTGTCTCTAAGTGGAGAAGTCTATCCTGCATCCCAGTAAAATGTTTACTAGACATCCTTGTTGCTAATGGAGTCAACACACAATCAATACATTTATTCATAATATTATGCACACATACAGGTCAAAGGTTAAGGAAGTATTTCCAGTGCAACAGTAATCAAGCAAACATCCTATAATTAGTCTTTCTGCTGACTGCTTGAGGATATGTATTGGGAAAGGTCCAAGGATATGTATATGTAATGGTTCAATAATGTGACTAATCACAAAATTCCTTTGTTTAAACAGAATAAACACATCCATACCACCAGACTAAGGCAGGGATTAAGAGCACGAACCTGCCACTTCCCAACCTTGTAACTGTGAGCATGTTTCTCATCCATTCTCTGCCTGTTTCTTCATCTGCCAAAGGGAGAAAATAGTGCCCACCCCATAGAGTTGTTGTAAGGATTAAATGAGTTGGTAAGGGGAAAGCTCAGTGCACATAGTAAGTATTCAATACGTGTAAATTCTTATTGCCACAATTATTCACCTTGCCAGAGGTTCCCTGAGCTGGAAGCCACTACAAAACTCAAGATTACTGATGAGTTGATAGTCATGTTGACTATTTTTAATTTTAACTATACAATATTATCTGTGTTAAATTTGGTTCATGTGTCAAATGTTCAATATAAAATAGCTATAATTTAACTACATCTGCATATTAGGTTGCCTATTTGTCCCATATACATCCTGAGAAGTTTGGAGTTGGTGGAAATGACATTAGCTGGGTATATGGTAATGCACCAGAGTCTCTGCCGCGAATTACCCAGGTGGCCTTGGGTGAGTCACTTCACCCACCTGAATACCAGACCTCTCCCTATAACATAAAGCGCTTGAACTCTGTGACCCCTTCTAAGAACAAGAGGATCATGAACCTGACATTCTCCTTGAGTCTCTGAGTTGCCACTATATCATCTATTTGAAGAAACTAACCTGTAGGATATGGGAGAATCCTGACAAGTTTCTTAGACCCAGTTTTTCTCAGAATAGCACTAAACAAAATGCTAGGATGAAACGAGATACATAATATGCACATAAAAGTGACCACACCTGTCACTTGTATTGGGAAGTTACAGGGAGAATGTGAATCTAATATATATTGATAAATTATTAAACGATATCTCAGTCAGCCTGGCTGATTGGATCATTTCTCCAGCACTCCCAGAAGGCTCCTGAACCCTCCCGAATGTTGGCCTGGAGGCTAATGCTGATCAAGAATGGACGCCAGAAATCTCTGTAAGAAGGGAGAGAGGCGCTTCCTATAGGAAGAGGAAGCTGAAACCATTATCAGATGCCCAGGGGATCATTTGAAACCCTTTAAATATAAGTCTTGGGCAAAGAGGGCTTTCTCCCAACTAGACTTCTGACCTAGAGAGTACCAGGTCAAAGACAAAGACAGTGAAGTCATCTAGAGAGAGGGTAAAGAGTAGGAAGAAGAATGCAGGAAACCTCACTAAACTGAGACCACTGTGTCCAGGAGAGTTTAAGAAACCAGATGAGATTTAAACAGTGAGAGGTTTACTTGTACCTTTATGATGCATCCACGATCTTTGGGTAAGTCAGCTGACTTCCCAAACACTTGTTTAAAATGCACGTGGTCTAAAGCGCTATCTACTAAACACATCAACAGCCCTGATCAACTAGTATGAATCCAGAAGGCAGTGGGCATTCGGGTTCTTCCCACTCAAGCAATTGGAGGCTCTCAGTCACCCCAAGATTCCCCATTGCCTAAACATTTACAAATTTATAGGGGCAAATATACACAATACTACCAAACGGGAGAAGCTTTAAAACACACACATTTGCTCAATGCTTAGAGAATTGTGGGTTTCTCTTTTGTGGAAAAACAAAAATTTTGCCTCTCACAGTCCTTTATCAAGAAGAAATCAGAGGAAGTGCGGATAGCCCATAGCAAGTTAGCATTTCCCACTGAAATTAAACAAATTCCTTTGACTCACCCCTCTAGCCATAGAGCCCTGGCCAACATCTCGGGTTACAAAGAAGAGACTGGCTTCCAGAAGAAACAAACCAACCACTAATCCCATTATCACATCTGATATTGTCAAAAATATATTTAAATCAAAATATATCAAAATATTTCCTAGAAACTAATAAAAATTGGTCCTTAGGACAATAGCCTTGTGTTAACCTTAGTAAGAGTTGAAATATTACAAATTGACATACTGTAAAGCAACTGAATTAAAAATCATGTCCATGCCGTTATAATCACCAAAACATACATCTGCTGCTCCAAATATGACGCAACGCTGGATTCTAAATCGGTCTTACTTTATAAAAAAGCCCACAGGCGTGGACATAAATTCTCAGTTCCTGTGGCTGTGGCCACCCTAGGCTGTCGTCCCAGTGGTGGACACAAACGTTACTGTATTTATTAGGACTAAAGGACACGAGCCCATCGAAGGTGGCAATTTTTGCTTTCATCTTCTCAGGCCTTCCCCAGAACTGCCCAGGGTCGCCCACATCTTCTTCCACCAAAGGTGGATCCTGCAGACCCTGGATCGCGACCACAGCGCCGGTCCCCGGCTCTGGGGGAAGCCTGGTCCTAGCCAGGGGCCCTCCCAGCACCCAGCAGGTCCGCCGGCGCCGCGGAGGCCGCGCGCTCCCCTCATTAATGCTCCTGCAGGACAATAGCTCATCAAGCCCCACGGAGAGCCCTGGACCCGTCGCGGAGCCTGGGCTGGCGGGGGATGAGGCAGAGCAACTCCTCCTAGAGGTGGTTATGTGGAGAAGGAGCAATCCCTTCTCCCTCCGCCTCCTCCCCCCGCTGCTATCCGCGGCCCGGAGAACTGCTGCTTGCCGCCATTGACACGCACAGATAGGACCTAAAGAAAGGCGAAGAGTCCTGCCCCGCACCGGCGCCGCGCGGGCCGAACCTGCGCGCGGGGAGGGCGCGCCGAGGGCACCGGCGCCCGGAGCAGGCGGCGCGGCACCAGGTGAGCCCGCCATGGCGATGGCATTATTGTTCGGGGGTCCTCGGGGTCTGGAAACAAAACCGGTCGCGGGAACCGCGCAGGGGCCGGAGAGAACCCCCCGCCTCTCCCCGCCGCCCAGCCCCTGCGGGTGCACCCGGGATAGTCGACTCTCCCCGCAAAAAGAAAAATGTATAAATCAAGCTGCCCAACTTGCTTCCCAGGAAATAAGGCGGGGGGGGAGGGGGGGCGGTCAAGAAGCGGTGAAATTCCTGCGGCCGGTGAGGAGCCGGGCATCGCGGGCGCAGAGGGAGGGCGGAGGAGGGATGCGCGCCCAGCGATGGGCCCCGGGCGAGGCTGGACGCGGAGGGCGCGGGCGGCTCCTGGGGATGCAGAGTTTGGGGCGCAGGGGGAGGAGGGAGGCGCCCCGCGCCGAGTGGACCGGCGCGGGGCCGGGGCTTGCGCGGGGCCCGCGGGAGAAGCAGGGCCTCCCGGGGCTTCGGAAGGGGGGCGG
>NW_005871340.1:917148-930812 GCF_000147115.1 Myotis lucifugus | reverse complement strand
TTTCCCGGGAAATGCGGCCCTGCGCGTTCGTTGTGGCAGCCTCGGATTCGGGCTTTGCGCGGGAAAAGATGATAATAATAATAAGGAAAGGGGTTAAAAGTAAAGTGGCTGCGGTGCGATCGCGTGCGGGGGAGGGGGTGGGGCGGCCCGCGGCGGGCGCACCGGCCTGCCCCCCCCCTCCCGGGCCCCCAGCCCGCTCTCCAGGAGCACCCCACTTCCAGCCTCGCCCGCCTGCTGCATCGTGCCCGCGGCGTCCTTTCCCGCCTTTCCTCGTGGGGGCGCCCTCCGCTCCTGCCCTCTTTGTTCCGCACAACAATGGCCAAAAGGGCATGGAGCCCCCAAAGGGCCACGTGCCCCTCCAGGAGCTTCCAGTCGCTGATCCGGCCACCACGCGCTTGACTTGGGCCGGTTCGCTGCTGGGTTTATCGGTAACAGCTCATCGAAAGGGCAAGGGAAAGGGGCCGAGAACCCCAAGCGCGGTCCACGTGTGTTTGGGGGGTGCGGCGGTGTGACGCCTCGCAGGCCCGACGGCACAGGCAGCCCTGGTGCCCCAACAGCCCTGGGGATCTGAGGTCTCCAGGGGATTCAAAGCAGGGCCCCGGGCCGCAGGCACCGGAGGGGTAGTCAGTCCCCCCTTCCCTTGCTTTCCGCATTTGTGTTCGTGCCGAAATGCAGTTGTACCCTCGCTGGGCCGCGCAGTTGGTGAGAGAAAAAGAAACATTCCTAAGAGCGGAAATGTGTCTTCGCTTATGTTGTTTCTCGTCTAGAACCAGTTCCTTTGTGAAACACAAACTAAGCTACTCATAATTCTCCATTTGTTCATATTTTATTGAAAGATACCTCTTACCGTTCTGGAAAACGCTTATTTCCAAGTGACGTTCCGTTCGGAGTGCCATCATTGGGAATCGCGCTCATGGAGTTTTAGAAAGGCTTTGGCCCAAGATTATCATATAAATAAACAAACAAACGCACTATCTGTCATTCACACCTTTAAAAACCTCTTTCCTCTCTCTAAACTTCCTTTAAAAATATGCCCAATTCTCCACTCCAGTTTTTCCTACCCTATCACAGTTCCTCCTCACCTGGATCCATTTATTGCCATGCTTTAGACATTATTAATAGTTTCCTCTCTTTTGAAACTCTATAAAATAATTTATTTCCTTGGATCCAGAATGTTCCAAGATTCTGACCTGACTCCCTCATCCTTCTGTCTTCTGTCTGGTTCCCAGGAATTCTAAGGCGCCTTTAGTCTGCTCTTTCCCAGTGGGTGGGACACCCTGCCATCTATTGTCTGAGAAAACCAGGTCTGTTTTCACTGCCTCCTGCCAGCAAAGCAGGAGGGAATCCTGTCTTAGGCAACTTTAAATGAGAGATGTCTGTAACTTGTTCAGAGGGAGGTGTGTGCAAAAATTCAACCAACTTTCTTAAGAATGTTTTTGTGTGTATTGCACAGAGATGATGAAAGAACTTATGGTTAGAGATCCTTCAACAAGCATTTATTGAACACCAATTACTAAACACCTCTGAATACGGGAAGATATGCAAATATGAAGTCATCATGGGTCTGCTCTCAGGGTTTTCAACCCCAAACCTAGGAGATAAAATATATATGCAGGGAAAACAGGTCAAAAGTTATTAATATTGGCAAGCTGGTGGGAAAACTGGTCCTTCATGTCCTGCTGACAGGCATGTAAATTGGTGTAGCTAAGTTGAAGGGCAGTTTGGCACCCTGAAAATCTATAACATGCACATTCTATGACCCAGCATTTCCATTTCTTGGTATGTATCCTAGAGAAGCAGGCACACACCAGCACAGATTATGTAATTCCCTGTCATTGCAGAGTTTTGCTAATTCTGAAATTGAAAACATCTAATGGCCAACAGCAGGGAATGGCTAAGGAACCTGGTCCATCTGTCTTCTGGAAAATTAGGCAGCAGTTAAAAAGAATGAAGTAAGTCTATCTATACGGAGACAGAAAAATCACCAAGACATATAGTATTAATGAAAAAAAAAAACATTGCAGAACCATACATACTGTATAGTACCATTTTAAAAACAAAATAAAACTATGCATTTCTGTAAGTAAAAACGCATACATAAATGGAGAGGGAGTGTGTAGAATAAGACACCCACTCAGAGACAAGAATTGGAGGACTTCTCAAGGAGGCATTTAGTCATATTATTCATATCCACCCATAACCATGATTAAAATATTGAAATTTGCATTAATTTATAAGTTGATTGGATAACAAAATACAATTAACAAGTTAAGAGTACTAATAAGGTGCAATAAAAGTCACAAGTGAGATGCTCCAACAATTTTGAAAGGAAGAGGAGAATGCTAGGCTGCAAGGGAGGGCTTGCACTAGGCTTCATAGAGAATGCAGTGGGATTGGGGGACAAGGCAGGTAAAAGGAAGCCTGATGCAGACTCAGAGCTCCAGCTCCTTCCTCCTCTTTCTTCTCAGGTTTATATAAATCCCCTTGCAAGGCTGATTTCTGCCCTGCTAAGGTCCAGATGGAGGAGTGAACTAAATGAACCGGTCACAGTTTCTTTCACTGCGATGATTCTATGAATGTCTTAAATTAGATTTAGGAGAAAAGAACGAACCAGTAGAATTCTAACAATGGTATTGGAAGGTGGTGATTTTTAAAAGGAATGGATGGTGTGGCTCGGTGGTTGAGCATGGACCTATGAACCAGGAGGTCATGGTTTGATTCCTGGTCAGGGCACAAGCCCGGGTGAGGCAGCCAATCAATGTTTCTCTCTCACCATTGATATTTCTATCTCTCTCTCCCTTTCCCTTCCTCTCTGAAGTCAATAAAAAATATATTTTTTTAAAAAAAGGAATGTAGTGAAAACTTGAGAATGGGGAATTTTTTTTCTACTAAATGCACACTGGGATACATATTGGAAATTAGGCTGCAGAGAAAGATAAGGGTTGAGAAGATAATTCTTTTTTTTTTAAAGTCTCAAAACTGCTTTTAAAACAAATATTTAAGGCTGGTTTCATTTATTCATTCACTCGCTTAAGGAATATTTGTTGAACGTTGGTTATGTACATAACACTATGCTAGGTGTCACGGGGGAGTGAAACCCACAGCAGAGGACAGGAAAACAGCCCCAGGCCTAGGGCACTGCTTCTCTATCTGATCTCACACAGGCTGTGTGGTCCTTTCATGACCACTGCCCCCCCCCCATGCCACACCTCTCATTGTGGCTAAAATTAGGAAGGGGAACCCACTGACCACTCAAGTCCCTTTCAATGTTAGATTATGATCTTGTGAAATCCTAGGATTCTAACATTGCGATGCTTGTGAATTCTCAGGCAGATGGAATTCGGGGAATATAGGATTAGACAAGGAAGGGCCCAACAGTGCCCAGACTTGGGAAAAAAACAAAAATATTCGCTGTCATGAAAGTTCTCAGTAGATTATGTGTGTCTCAGAGTTTTTCCAGGGTTAAAACTGCATTATCACCCCTTTACGCCACTCCTAAGATCAGTGGTGTAGAAAGATGTTGCTGAGTTTTAAGTCTCGTGTTCATACACATACTGTCAAGCACTGTAGTATTATATATAGTACAGTTGACCCTTGAACAACACTGGTTCGAATCCTCTTATATGAGAATTTTTTTTCAATAAATACTGTAAATGTATTTTCTCTGTTGACATAAGAATGTCCACAGCTGTAGAGAATTTTTATAAGAGTTTACTTGAGCCAAATAGAGGGCATGCCTGGAAGCAAGATCTCAACAGTCTGAGAAAATGCTCTGGTCTGACTTCATACGATTTTCTTAATAACATGTTCTTTTCTCTCGCTTACTTTATTGTAAGAATATAGTATATACTACACATAACATACAAAACAGGTGTTAATCGACTGCTTATGTTATCAGTAAGGCTTCCGGTCAACAGTAGGCTGTTAGTAGTTAAGTTGGGGGGGGGAGTAACAGTTATATGTGATTTTCGACTGTGCTGGGAGGTCAGCACCCCTAACCCTGACATTCAAGGGTCTACTGTAGTGGCTTTTGAAATGGAGGGACAGTGTTAGCATTCCCTAAAAATAATTCGCTAAACCTTTATTTCATGGAAATAAGTCATAATAGCCAGTGCTTATTAAATGCCTGCTACCTGCCAGGTACTGTTCCAAGCACTTTACAAGTATTAACCTGCTTAATTCTTATTAAATGTATTAAATAAGATACTTATTAAATAATACCTATTCCTATAGGTATATACTGTTATACCCATTTTACAGAAAAGAGGTTAAGAATGTGCCCAAGGTCACCCACCACACAACTGGCGGGTAGTGGAGGTAGGACTCCGGCCCAGGCACCCTTACTTCTCAGCCCTATGTCCTTCCGTCCAGGTGGTGAGAGCAAGAAGCTGCCAGCATTCCAGTGACTCTCAAATGCTGTTTAATATTATGCAAATTTTATTTTAAAATTCCTTATTTGCATCTGTTTTGTCTGACTATGCCAAAAGAAAGATAAGGAGCATCAGATTGAGCCACATAGCGCTCTACTTTAAACCGTCTTGTCACAAAGTATTAAATAAGATAAATTTGGTGGTTTCTCCGAAGCCTTTAATGTTCATTTATCCATCTCACCATCCATCATACTTTGCCCGATTTATTTGACTGACATTGCCAATTTGGACTTGGAATAGAGTAAGTAATTCAAGTCAGAATTCTCTCGCTTTGACAGAAGTGTGTGTGCAGATATGGGCAGGGCCACCAGGCTCAGTACAGGGACGTTCACTTCAGCTGAGGATGTCGGGAGAATTAGCTGCAGCCACCATATTGTTTAGCCCAAAAGCACCACACGGCCTGACCAAATATTCGGGGGTTGTTTCTGGATGAGAGGCAGTCCTCATGACATAGTTTAGGTGCCTAAGTTTGGGGTGTTTCCATGACAACAGGACAAAAAGACAACAAAAATAAGACCAAACTTACCCTGGAAAACCCAGGCCCTGTGTTTACTGGCCTGCAAATGGTATATACACAGAATTATGTAACTGGGGTTTTGTGCTGCCTTCATTGCTCAATAAAACCGTGAAAATTAAATAGTGGTGGTGGACTCCAAAAAGGTGAATTCCAGCAGCTTATAAAATACAGAACATAAACTTTTAGATCAGATGATAATTCACTGGGTTCGACACCAAAGTGCTAAACTTCCACATTGATCAGTCTTCCAGAAATTCTTTGAACTCAAGTGTTGCCCCCCTTGCAATTAACGTGCAATTAACGTGGATTCCCCCCACCCCCCACCCACCCCAGCTGCTGTGGAGTAAACAATGTAGATCATTGTCTCCAGGTGGGAGAAGAAGCAGTCCCATAACAAAATAAAGCCGTTTTCAGGCCCAGTTTTTCTTTTCCCTGGTTATCTTGGGTGATGAAATAGTGACTTCAAAGGAAAGCTCACCTGGATGTGACTGAATTCTACCCGGTTCTTCCATCTCTGTGAATGTAGGTAACAGATGGGGAGAGTCAGTAGGAGTGACAGTTTGAGCATCTTCATAGAAAAGCGTCATTGTTCAGGTTGGAAGGGCCCCCCGAGGTCAGCTGGTGCAGCGGTTCTCAGGTGCAGCTCTGCAGAGCTCTGAGTTCCTCAGAGACCAAGGCAGGAAATGTGGGGACCAAGCCACGGAGGTTCCCAGGCACCTCCCAGCTCCCACCAGCACAGTCCCTTCCTTCCATCTGCTTGATATATTAGAGCTCCTGGAAGGTTTTGTTTGAGCAAAAGGGAAGTTCTAAAAAATCAGCTGATTTGCTGGTCAATACAGAAATGGACCCCTTCCCCCTCCCACACATCCCCTCTCTGGTCCATGGCACCTTTCATTCCCCCACCATGATGCCCCCTAGACGTCAAACCAGATCCACCCACAGATGAAATGGCGTGGTATGGCTAGTGGTTGCTTGGTGCAGCTGATTCAATGAGCCAGGGCCCAGAGGCTCTCGAGGACTCACAGGGCCATAACCAGGAGCAACTCTGCCTGTCACTAGCATAAAACCGTACAACTGGAGCCACAGTCCCCCAGCCACTTGTCTCCACAGTGCAACCACTGCCTGAGGACTGACAGTCAGGAAAGCAGGGTAGGGAGGAGCAGGCAGGTAGAGGGATGGAGAAAGGGGCAGCTGCCTCTGCTTAAAGCAGAGCACAGTATGTTGTAGCTTTGAGAACCCAAATTTGCCCCACGCTTCCCCCACCCCCGCCCCATATACTCAGTTGCCCAGCAATCATGGGTGTCTCTGGACTGCTGCCTGGTACTGGTACCCCCACTCTCACCCACAAAGGGCCCTCCCAGATCCCCTCACTCCCACCTGAGAAGCTCCTCTTGGCTCAGAGAAGCGAGACAGGCCGCTGTTTAGAACAATAAACTTCACTGTTAATATGAAACTTTGATTTCGAGAAAACAGATTGCTCACAGTTCCTATTTGCCAATTCCCAAAAAGCAAAAAGACAAGAGGCCAGGCTGCACCTAGTGAAGGGTTTTGTTTTTATTTTGTTTTCCATGAATAAATAGATTCAGGAAGGCAAACCAGTTCATTTTCTTCTGGGATGCATTACTATAACTCAGATTCAAGGAGCTCTAAAGTTATTTTTATACAGTCATTTCTCATCCAGCTCTTACCACAAGTAGCCAAATATATTTATACTAGAGGCCTGGTGCACGAATTCATGCACATTAAAAGGAAATTAATTAGAAGAAATATTTTAGAGGCTGGGGAGGGACCATAGGAGGTTGGCTCCAGGGCATGTCCAGCCTGTCTTGCCCATTCCTATTTGGGCTGATCAGGGCCAGCCAGTCAGGGCCAGCCAGCCGGGGAGGGATTGCAGGAGGGCTCCAGGGCGTGTCCGGCCTATCTCGCCCAGTCCCAATCAGCTAGACTCCAGCAGCAAGCTAACCTCCCGGTTGGAGCCTCTGCCCCCTGATGGTCACTGCGTGTCATAGCGACTGGTCTAGAGGTCAGCTGCTCAGTCGGACACAGCATATTAGGCTTTTATATAGAGATATTAGAAAATACTATAAGGCTAATAAAAAGGAAACCATGTATATCAACAATGTGTGCTTTTCTCTTAAGAAATAGCAACACACCAACGAAGACAAAACGTGTTAAAGTCACTGCATACTGCAGTAACTGCAGATAGCCTAAATCCACCCCGTATCATAGGCTCCCATCCTGTGCTCTGCTGCCTCTAGAATGCCCCTCCCGTCTAAAGGCCCGAGATAGCCACACATTCTCTGCCTCTCTGTTAGAAATAATGTGTCGGCAGTTGAGCTTCCTGCTAGATTATTCCAGGACATGACTTGAAATACTTTTTAAAAAGGGAGTGATTTGTAATCCAAGGGTATAATTTAAATAAATTGGGTTAATGCTTGGTTCTAACGTTCATGGATGGTTAATTTGGTTAATTTGATCCTCATGTCATTTTGATGAAATTGCATTTGATAGAGCTCTTTACATTATAAATTGTTAATGTGCTTTAACAGATAGGACGATAAAATTATTGACTGTTCTCATTCACTTAAAGGTGGCCTTGGAAGAAAATGGTTTGGAAAGGATTACTTGCGCAATAATGATTTGCCCTTGGAGTTCATAAATGGAAGTGTAATAGAGCAAGTGATTTAGCTAGTATTACTGAAAATGGTTTTTACAGCTACAAAATAATACTAACAAACTATTATTTTAATATAGCACTTAGGGTAACACACCAAAATATATTAGAATGCTATTAGTTGCAAGGCTAAGAGATTTTTTTTTCATACCCTTTAAAAATATATTTCTACATATAGTGAATATATTTATATTGAATTCCCTTATGTCCTACCTAGTTCTATTTCATCTCATTTTATTCTCCCTCAGGATAACTTTCAACTGACAAGAGTAAAGATGCTTCATTGCAGTGTCTACTTTGTTTTTTCATAAATATTTACAATATAAAATATTCTGAAGCACAATATCATACAGATTAGGGAAATGTCATGGGGACTAAAAATGAATAAATTTCAACAATTTTAAAACAGTACACGAATCCATTAGGGGATGACACTATGAATTTCATGTTCGTATACATTTCAGAAAGCAGTAAAGTTCTTTTTAAATTACATCATTAAAAAGCTATAAGACCTGTTATTTCTAGATTTAAGATGATGTATATATGAAAGCCTTTTGATTCGTTTACTTCTGAAGAGAATGATCTCAAGGAGAGCTTTAAAATAGCGCTCTCATAGTTCCAGGTCCTTTGTCCAGATGGACCATCAGCCCAACTACACCTCACCTGTGACTCGCGGGCCTATAATCACAGCTCCCAGTCTCAAGTGACTGACTGCTCTCTCTTTTTTAAAGCCGCTTTGCAGCCAGACCATTGTGGCTCAGCTGGTTGAGCATCATCCTGTGCACCGAAAGGTTGCTGGTTGGATTCCGGGGCAGGGCACATGCCTAGGTTTCAGGTCTGGCCCCTGGTCCGGGCACATGCAGAAGACAACCGATCGATGTTTCTATCTCTCTTTCTGAAATCGATAAAAACATTTTAAAATAACAATCAATCAATCAATCAATAAAAGCAGAAGCTTGACAGCAGAAAAATGGTCATTTAAATCAAGATTGCTGGCAACTTCTAACGAACCATCTTGCTGATTGGCTAGGGTTGTCACATTTCTCATCAGTTAAGATAGAATAAAAATTTCAAGAAGTTGTTTGAGAGGTTAAAAAAATAGTTTACTCTTTATCAGCTCTTTATGCTTGAGAAAGAATTTACTGAAATTAAAAGAAAACATGGGTCTAAAGAAACCAGACTGTTTTGTCTTTTTGTGCTGTTTCCCACCAACAGCAATTCATTCAATCATGGCAAATGCTTGAGAGTTTTGCTTTCTTTTCTCTCCTCCCTTCTGGGATTACAGTATAATTTTAAATATTGTTTACAATAATACCATACACTATAATCAGACAAATACAGAGACACTGAATTTGATTCCATTATATTAATGAGTCTTACATAATCTCTTGATACAAAATTTTATATTCCTCAATTATCTCAAGACCAATTAGTTTCCAGTGACTCACCTGGTAATGAAAGTGATCTAAATTTCTTAATATGACATTATTACTCAATTATAAAACAGTTGAGCGTTTTCTCTTTGCCAGCATACTCATTTCTAGGCTAATTCCCAAATGATGTTTGTTAAGATGTTAAATTAAAATGACACTTTCCGTTTCCAGTTCAAGAATGATGTACTGAACACACGTGCTTTCCATCTCTAGAGCCCGCCCTCAAAAAAAAATAATAATAATGGTAAAGAAGCACAAAGAAAATAAACACTTTAAAAGCGAGCAGGAACTGGTGTTCGTCAGCAGCAGATGGGAGATTTCAACGCATTTGTGGAAGACTGAAAGGGCACAGAACCATGTAGGCCAGTGGTTCTCAACCTTCCTAATGCCGCGACCCTTTAATACAGTTCCTCATGTTGTGGTGACCCCCAATTTCATTGTTACAAATAGAACATAATTAAAGCATAGTGATTAATCACAAAAACAATATGTAATTATATATGTGTTTTCCGATGGTCTTAGGCGACCCCTGTGAAAGGGTCGTTCGACCCCCAACGGGGTCGCGACCCACAGGTTGAGAACCGCTGATTGTAGGCACTATCACAGGGAAGCCACCACTAAAATGAAAGCAGGAGGGCGCTGCACGGAGGGTGGGCAGAGTGGAAAATGGGGAGTCTTTTAAGATCTGTCTCCAGAGCAGCCAGGTGAATTGGCCTCTCTCCCTCCCCTCCTCCTAGTTGGGTTTCTGACAATCTGGCATGTCTGACATTTATCCCCCAAACTAACAATCTGAGGTTTCCTCTCTAAAGAAATTGGACAACTATAGAGCAGGTCTAGAGTTTCCAGGATGGATATGGCCCCACAAAGGAAGGCTCCCCATTCTGGCATCTGGGGGCTCTTGGTTCCTTCCTAAGAGGGCACTCTAAGGTGACGCCTGCGCGTTGGCGTGTCCTGTGAAAGCGCCCAGAGGTCCCACACAGGAACCTGCCCACCAAACAGTAGCCGAGGAGAGCTTTTCTATCTGCCTGAGATAACCTTGTCTTTCATTCTTAAATATGCATGCATGACCAGAGGTCACCAGATGTTTAAGGCAAGCCAGCATGAAAGAGAAAGATGAGAATAAATAGGACAACTGACTGGATAAAATGATTTCGAGAACAGAAGATGACATCAACATAACTAGTTTCAGAGAGATTGGAAGATACGGTGCATTCATAAAAGAATAGGATGCTATGAAAGTGGAACAAAGAACAACAAAGAGTTCTTGGAAATTAATAATATGATTACCAAAATTAGACATTCAAAGGACTGAAAAGGTAGAAGGAAAAGTATGAGATTTCGAGAAACGATCCAGAAGATCCAACATCTGCCATACAGGCATCCTAGAGAGACAAGTAAAGAGAGAAGTGAGAGAAATCAAGAGATGAGGGAGCCTGGCCAGTGTGGCTCAATGGTTGAGCGTCGACCTATGAACCAGGAGACCACAGTTTGATTCCTAGTCAAGACACATGCCTAGGTTTCGGGCTCAATCCCCAGTGTAGGCCATGCAGGAGGCAGCCGATCAATGATTCTCACCATTGGTGTTTCTATGTCTCCTCCTTTCCTCTCTGAAATCAATAAAATTATTCTTTTTAAGATTCGGGAAAATAAATACAAAAACAGAAAGTTTCAGGAGTTATGAAAGAAGTGAATCTTCAGATTAAACAGGCTTCTGGCCAAGTGCTGAGCAGGATGGATGGGGTGGGGAGGACCCACACCTAGATGTAGCCTTGTGCAATTATAAACGTAAAGAGAAAATCCGAGTGGGTAAAAAAGCTACGGTCCATTTACACCATGGAATACTGTACAGCTGTAGAACAGAAGGGTCTCTTACCCTTTGAGACAGCATGGAGGGACCTGGAGAGCATTATGCAAAGCGAAATAAGCCGGTCAGAGAAAGACAAATATCACATGATCTCACTCATATGTGGACTATAATGAACAAAATAAACTGACGAACAAAACAGATCCAGAGACATGAAAGTATGGAACAGACTGACGAATCTCAGAGGGAAGTGGGGTAAGGGAGTGAGGAGAGATTAACCAAAAAACTTATATGCATAACCCATGGACACAGACAATAGTGCAGGGGGGAGGGGACCAATGGGAGGAAAAAGGATGTCTATAATACTTTCAAGATAAATTTTTTTAAAAGATCTGGTAGCTTGGGGGGAGGGCACCAAACTTCTCCATAATGCAGGATACTAAAAGTAATGGACCAGTGGCTTCACAAGGTTGAAACAGTATGATTTTGATGCTAAAAGTTATATACCCCACCAAAGGATAACCCAAAGATCATTCAATAAAAACAGTTCCAATTTGTCAGAAAACAAAGTTGACTTCTCTGGACTGTCTCATGAATTGGATACCAAGGACACCAGGAGAAAGCCAAGACAGAGGCGGTCCCGGGACAGGGCTGAGCAGGGAAGACCGTTCCTCGAGGACCACAGGGTAGAACAGCCATTCCACACGGGGCCCGAGGTCAGAGGGCGTCAGGATAAATGTCCCGGGAAGAAAGTGGCCCCCAAGAACAATGTGCTTGAGGAGCTGGGTGAGACGGTAAAGGCACGTTTCTCTTTTGTCCACAGAACAAAGAAAGGACATCTGATCTGTTGTGCCCAGATTTCAAGATTCCCAAGAAACCACATCAGGGGGGCCAATTCGATGCAAAAGCATAAGAATCTGTATTTCAAGTTAACTTGGGCTCCCCATCCACAAGGCTTACCGACACCAAAGCAAACCAAATGGCTGAGCGCCCCAACCCCGTCTCAGGACGGGTTATATAGGGTGGGGGTTGGAGTAAGGGGAGGAGAAAGAACTGTGCTCTGCCGCCTGGGTGTGGCTAGCAGAGTAGGACGTAGCCCCTACCCTGGGGCAACCTAGCCCTCGCCCTTTCATGATCCTCATTATTCATGGGCTCCATATTCTCACATCCCACCTACTCAATTAAATGTGTTTGTAACCCCCAAACCGATACACTGCCCACGGTGCTTTTGCTGTCGTTCAGGGATACGCACAGAGCAGCAGAACGTCCATCGCGCACCTTCCCAGCTGAGGCCGAACAAGGCCACGCGCTGCCTTCTTGTTTCATCTCTCACCACGTAAACTAGAGTCCTTGTCGTGGCTCGGTTAGTGTCACGTTTTGCACGGTTTTGTGCTTCCTGTTGGTGATCTCGCTGTTTACAATGGCCCCTGGTGTAGTGCTGACGAGCTGTGTAGGCTCCTGAGCACAGCAAGGCTGGGATGTGCCTTCTGGAGAAAACACGTGTTAGATAAGGTTTGCTCAGGCCTGAGTTCAATGTTAATGAATCAATAATACTTATTAAATAAGGTGTCCTTGTATAGAAACACACGTAAAACAAGGTTATGTATCGATCCATGGATGAGGAGGTTGTGACCAGAGGCCCATAGCAACCTACCCCTGCTTCCCCCAGGAGCAGTCATTCACTGCTCACGGACCCAGGGTTTCTGGCTGATGTGTAAACAGAACCACAGCAGTCCCCTCTTATCAACAGAAGATGCATTTTCAGGCACAGTTGATGCCTGACACCGTAGATAGTACTGAACCCTATATACATAGTAGGTCCCACATAACATCATCGATAGGTTCTTGGAAACTGCAACTTTAAGGGTGTGATGATAGGCTACTTGATACAAACAAGAGTTAAATTCCTACAGCATCTTTTTAGTCACAAAAACATCACCAAACTTCTAAGTAAAGACCCAAACACTTCTAATATGAAACATTGGAATAAAAATGTGAGCTCTGTAGACATTTAAGAAAAATGAGTGAAAACGATCATTTTCCAACCCGCTTATTCCAGTTGAGGGTTGCAGGGGCAGAGGCTGTCCCGGTAGCTCAGGGCACCAGGCAGGCACCTGCCATCACAGGACGTGGCACACCCCACTCGCTCACACTGGGACACTTAGATACGCCAGTTCGCCCCACATGCACATGTTGGGGGTGTGGGGAGAAACCAGAGTTCCCTGAGAAAATCCACGTAAAAATGGGGAGAAAGTGCAAACTCCACACAGACAGGGGCCCAGGGCTAGGAATTGATTTTTTTTCTCATCAGCGTTAACAGTGAAATGACTTTGAATGAAACAACATTATTCAAGGACCCTGTACAGTGGGGCCTTGACTTACGAGTGTCCCGACTAACGAGTTTTTTGAGATACCAGCTGTCTCTCAGCCAATTTTTTGCATTGAGTTGATAGAGTAATTTGAGTTAACGAGCTCCTTAACGAGCTCGGTCTCGGAACAAATTAAACTCGTAAGTCAAGGCCCCACTGTACTGTTTCCCTACACATTAATACCCTTGCTGAAGTCTTCGTAGAAGCTCAATGCTTTCTGACGCAACACGTTGCCATCGGTTGGGACATGTTGTCCGTTCATATCTTCCGCCCACATTTTTTAAAAATAATTCTTTATTGTTGAAAGTATTACATATGTCCCCTTCCTCCCCCATTGACCCTCTCCGGCCCGCCCCCACCCCAGGCCCTCACCGCCCCATTGTCTGTGTCCGTGCCCCATGCATAAATGCATACAAGGTCCTTGGTTGATTACATCC
>NW_005871340.1:876033-916473 GCF_000147115.1 Myotis lucifugus | reverse complement strand
TTTCATCCTACTCAGAACAGCACACAATTTAAAACCTATGAAATGTTTATTTCTGGAATTTTCCATTTAATATTCTCTATTTAATTGGGGGTCTTTTTAAGTCACAACTTTTTTTTTTTTTTTAGTTAACCCTCACCCGAGGATATTTTTTCATTGATTTTTAGAGAGAGTGGAAGGGAAAGGGATAGAGAGAAACATCGATGTGAGAGAGACACATCGATTGGTTGCCTCCTGCATGCACCCCAACCAGGGCCGGGGAACCTGCAACCAAAGTACGTGCCCTTGACTGGAATCGCACCTGGGACCCTTCAGTCCACAGGCCGACGCTCTATCCACTGAGCCAAACCAGCTAGGGCTCCATTTAATATTTTGAGGTTGGCCATGGGTAACTGAAATTTCAGAAAGAGAAACCAAGGGAGGGGGCCTCCTGTACTACAAATACCGTGTCAACGGTAACTAGTAACTCAGAGGCGGGGTGCTATACCGGAAAGATGTGAAGCCACGTCAAATGTGGGATGATTTTGCACAACATGTTTCAGAACAAAGAGAATCCACTTCTGGATACTGAGACACAAGGGTCCTAGTGTTGGACCACAGAGGAGGAAATGCGAGGCTAGCACCCGACTCAGTTCTGAAGGGCGCAGTATTTACAAACTCTAATCATGTAAGTGCTGCTTACGGGCATTGAATTTCCAGATTAAACCTAGAGACAAAAATGAAGATTTCATTATGATTACAGAACAAAATATAAATATTATGAACAATCAAAAGTATAGAAGACAGCCCAGCTGGTGTGGCTCAGTGGTTGAGCATTGACCTATGAACCAGGAGGTCATGGTTCGATCCTGGTCAGGGCACATGCCTGGATTGCACACCACTAGGGGGTGTGCAGGAGGCAGCCGATGAATGATTCTCATCATTGATGTTTCTATCTTTCCCTGTCTGAAACCAATAAAAAATATATTCTTTAAAAAAAAGTATAGAAGACGGAGGTAGAAATGAAGTAGAGAGGAGTGGACCAGAGAAAGATTAAGGACACACACGTCCACATCTTATATAACAATAACTCAAGAGATAATACCTAAAGTTGGTGGAGTCAGAAATAGAGATTGAAGTGTATTATTTGACATTTCCAAGGTAATCAGTGGAAGAAATAAAAATGAAAATATACTGTCAACAATTGGAAAAGGGAGGAGAAAAGGGAGTTAAGTTCTCATCCTTAGCATTGATAGACACTCTAAAAGTGAAACTTAGTCAAGAAGAAGAGGTATAAACATTAGAGTTTTGGAGGTAACCACCAGAACTAAAATTAAAAATTGTTACATGAAATGGCCTCTGGAAGTGAGATTGGGGTAGAAAGAGTGAAATGAGAAATTGTTGCTTTTTATTTTATGCATTTCTTTTCCTTTTTTATTCACTTTGTTATGTGCAAATATTACTTAGATTTAAAGATAAAGTAAACTCAAAAATTTTAAATAACTTCTTGTTTTCCTTGCTTCGGGGTGACCTTAAGCAAGTCGTAATTACGTGTTTTAGTTTGTTGTTGGTGGGCACTAATAAAGAAGCTTCCAAACTTTCTCAGTCCGCAGGGGACAAAGTGTCTGAGTCATGCTGTCTGGGAGCTCCTAGGCCAGAAGAAATGCCTATTCGTTCTGTTTATTCAGTGATTAGGTCCAAACAACTTAAAAAGTACATATGTCTTCACAACTTAGTAGCTGTTTAAAGTAATATTAAACATGAACTAGAAAGGAAAAAAGAATACTTTTATCCCGTTCTTAAATAACCATAATGAATTACAAATAGGATGTGTGCACCCGTTGGACACTGCACAGTTTCTCAAACCGAAAGATCAGCTTGGACCCTGCCACTCTCATTTCCTGTGCCATGTTGATTTTCACCTGACACTTGCTCTTAATCAGAGTGGCAGCCCAAAACTCAGCTTTACAAAGGTATGGCATCATCAAAAGGAAGATAATGCAAACTACCACAAACCACTGGTAGAACCACTACGAGCTGGTAGTTGTGGGGTTCAGCAGAGGTTGAGTATCAATGTATTTTCTTTGAAAGCTTAAACACTCGCTGATGAGTCTCAGGGTGACTTGTACACAGTTGGGGAACTGTGTCCCTCTCATCTACTTGAAATTGTGAAACTTTATTGGAAAACATTTGAGGACAAGGGCCATGGATATTCTAAAATATCTAATGTAGTTTCTTGTTCAATAAGTGCTCCAGCCCTAGCTGGTTTGGCTCAGTGGATAAGAGCATCGGCCTGTGGACCCAAGAGTCCCAGGTTCAATTCCGGCCAAGGGCATGTACCTCAGTTGCATGCTCCTCTCTGGCCCAGGCCCTGGTCAGGGTGCATGCAGGAGGCAACCAATCTAATGTATTTCTCTCACATTGATATTTCTCTGTCTTTTCCTCTCTCCTCCACCCTAAAAAAAAATTTTTTTAAATCAATGGAAAAAAAATCCTCAGGTAAGGATAAAATAAATAAATAAATGCTCCATAGCCTGGCCAGTGTGGCTCAGTAGTTGAGCATAGACCTATGAACCAGGAGGTTTCGGTTCGATTTCCTGTCAGGACACATGCCCGAGTTATAGGCTCAATCTCCAAGAGGGGGCATGCAGGAGGCAGTTGATCAGTGATTCTCATCATTGATGTTTCTATCTCTCTCTCTTCCTTTCTCTCTGAAATGAATAAACACTTTAATAATAATAAAGGCTCCATAAATACTTTCATTTGAATCTATGATGTCATAGGTTATAAGATGCATACTGATTTCTAGAAATAGTAGAATGCTAAAAAAAAAACACATTATAAAATCAATAAAATACAGCAGTTATAGGCTGCTGTGAGTTTATTGCCCATGTCTGAGTCAGTGCTACAGTTTAATATTTACCCTTGTGATATCTGTAAAGTCAAACTCATCGGTGTCTTTGTGGGCTTAAAACCAATCATAGAAATAAATCCTAACACAATGGAGTTTGACTATGTCTCCTTCCCCAGCACACACAAAACCAATCTTATTCTTCCAACTGCTGTCCTCTTGGGGGTGAAAGGGAATGAGCGGTCGGCACTGCCTTCTCCCCTTCCTTCCCTGAATTTTGAGTTTTATGTTCCTGTCCCCCACTGTTAACATGTTTCAAACTCTGCCATTCACTTTGCAAGTAATTACAAAACTTGGTACTCTTGGTTCCTCGGATATGAAAGGACAGCTATTGCAGATCTAGGTTGTATTTTTCTGATCTTATTCCCAATTTCTCGTAAGAAGCCCAAAGTAGCCTGGAGGCTGGAGCCACCCAAGCATGGCCATGCGGCCTCCAGGGGTGCCCACATAGTGCCTGTAACCACTCAAAGACCCTATTTTTCTTTTTTTTAAATATATTTTATTGATTTTTTACAGAGAGGAAGGGAGAGAGATAGAGAGTTAGAAACATCGATGAGAGAGAAACATCGATCAGCTGCCTCCTGCACATCTCCCACTGGGGATGTGCCCGCAACCCAGGTACATGCCCTTGACCGGAATCGAACCTGGGACCTTTCAGTCCGCAGGCCGACGCTCTATCCACTGAGCCAAACCGGTTTCGGCAAAAGACCCTATTTTTCAAACATGAAAACAAACATAATGAGCTAGAGTCCTTAAGTTTTGCTTAATTAGAGTAAAACTTGTAGAGCAGAAGGTAAATAAATGTAAACATGTAAATATTAATGTTTGGATGGAAAGGAAAGTCGGGTAGAAAGAAATTTCACACTGCAATAGTTCTTTTCTCTTTAGGTGGGTGGCCCCTCAAAGATTCAAATTCACAGGAAGCAGATCAAGTTTTTGTCACATGACCTCCCAAGAAAGGATAGAGTCCGGGGAAAGAGTGGCCAGAAAAGAAGGACGCCAGAGATGACGATTTCTTACACCTCCAGGCAGAGTCCAGCTCAGGCTGGGGGCGGGGCGGTCTTCAGAAAGCAGGGTCTTCTCTCAAGGAGTTCCGGGAGGGAGGCCGGCAGGCAGACACTTCCTTCGATCTGTGGGATCCAGTAGGCGGGATATATCGGCTCCCTCCAGCCTCCTCCCTGCTTCCCTAGGATTCCTTTATATGGTCCAGTTTTTACAATTACGGGGACCTCCCAGCCCTTGGCGCCTAGGAGTTAAGTGCCTGGTTGCTTAAACTCGGCACAATGTCTGAAAAGATGGGCTCCCCAGGTACAAAGAACTCTCCAGGTCTATTAAACTGCATACAACAGCCCTGGCTGGTGTGGCTCAGATGGTTGAGTGTCGTCCCTGCACCAAAAGGTTGCCAGTTTGATTCCTGGTCAGAGCACATGCTCAGGTTTCAGGCTCGATCCCCAGTAGGGGGCATGCAGGAGGCAGCCATTCAGTGTTTCTCTCTCTTCCTCTCCCTTTCCCTCTCTAAAATCAATTTTTTTAAAATGCATTAAAAGCACATGCAACAGTCAGTGTCACACTTAGACTTCAAATGGAGCTGCATCTTCAACTCTGTTTTAAGGCCCTAACATAGAGGAGAGTCTGGGAGCCGAAGAAAGAGTCTTGCTATACATGCTGTGTTGGGGGCGACCCCTACATGTTGTAAATATTCAGCTGATATGTTTGTCTATTTGATCCAACCCTGGTTTTCCTTACTTGACTGTTTTGAAGTCATGAGTGTTTTTGGCATCAATGCCCTGATGTCACCTGTTCTTCTATTGCTGGTCCCAATTCCCAGCTGTTAAGGCCATGTGTGATTCCTCTGGACTGGCACTGGGAAAGCCCCTGGCCTTATCCTGCACACCTACTCATTCTCTGGCCATTTTCATTTGAGAAAAATGAAGGAGAGGGAGGGAGGTCCTGCCTTTGTGGCCTTTGTCCTCTGTGCATGGTTCTCTGTTGGTAGGAGAGACCTGACCAGCCAGCATGCACCTATCCACAGGGCATGTCCACCTGGGATGGACTTTTTAGGTGGTTCCTTGGCAACCAGACCTACTGTCCTTCCCCTCCCTCCACTTACCAGTAACTAAATAGCGCAAAATTGGCTTAGTGGAGCCACCAATACGAACACATTTTTATGAACATGCACAGTCTCTTTATGCTCATTTCTTTTCTTTCTTTCTTGTTTTTTGTTGGTGGTGGTGTTTTTTGTTTTGTGGGGTTTTATTGGTGGTGGTGGTGGTGGTGGTGGTGGTGGTGGTGGTGGTGTGTGTGTGTGTGTTTAAGAGGAAGGGAGAGGGGGAGAGAGAAGCATCAATGATGAAGAGAGAATCATTGATCTGCTGCCTCCTGCACTCCCCCTACTGGAGATCAAGCCTGAAACCCGGCATGTGCCCAAACCAGGAATCAAACCATGATCTAGTTCATAATTCAACCCTCAACCACTGAGCCATGCCAGCCGGGCTAGAACTCATTTCTTAAAGGGCCTACCCTTCTTTTCCAGAACTATTTGAAAGCTGAAAAAAATCGGAACATTTAAGGCCAGAAGGACCTTCAGGATCTATTAGTCACTGTCCTATTTTACAGATGAAGCCCACACCGATGACACCCAGCGCGCACATAGCTAGTTATTAGAAGTGGGACCACACCCTGGGGTTCCTGTTCCCAGTCCTGGGCTCTTTCCACTGTACTGGGAGCCACCTCCATGTGGAACAGCACCACCAACTAGCAAACGTGCCAAGTAGCTCTCTCTGAGGACAAGGACCATTCCACATTGCTTTATGGGTCCCCTGGCCCCGGGACAGTGATGGCCAACAACAGGTACTCAGGACATTTACTGATGCCTGACCTAAGTTTCCGTAACTTAAATCGATGGTTAAAATCCTAATATGCAGCTGATGGCTTCCTCCACGAGAGGACATCTATCTATAAGTCTACTTCTGAGAGTTAGCAGCCTTGGACAGCCGAAGCACGGGCAATGTAGCTCTAAAAATGGTGATATTATGTCATTGCCGCGTCTTACTGTGAAAGAGGTAATATTCTAAGACTGTTTGCTCATCTTAGAATGAATACCTACATCTTTTGGTGGCAAAATGACACATATAGTGGGAGCATAGTAAGTACAAATATGCAATTGAAATTAATGTATGTGAAGTATGTAATAACATGCCTCACACTCTCATCCTTTAACTTGGGGATAGGAGGGTGTTGAGAATGGGGTTTGTTGCTGATTCCATAGTTTCATAGAAAACTCCTCAGTCATAACAGAGCAATCAGATACTTTAGAAAATTGAACACTATGTTCATTCTTCCATCCGGATTAAATAAATCCCCGTTTTGTATCTTTCACACTAGCCATGCATTCATTTTGAACTTTCTTCCATCATATCCTTAGCCACTTTCTTAGGCCTTTTCGTTGCCATCTTGGTTGTTAGTAAGCTGACCTAACCAGAATTTGAAATGGCTGCCTCCACAGGTAGAACCAATTTCAGCTTAGATTTGACTTTCTCATTGTCCATCCCCAAACGAAATGGCCACAGAGATTGATGTTGCCTTTGGGGCAGAGAGCTTTGATTCATTAAAACATTTCCTACAAGTTTTCTGTCTTCTTTTCTTTGGTCCTGCTTGCTTGTCCTTTGTAATTTGCTTTTATTTATTCTGAATTATATTCTATTTTTTGGTCACAGTACTCCCTTGACCAACAAGTTAAGCTCTATCACAATTCTCTGAGTTAGTTTTAGCCGAGACTCTTTCAGAAACATAGAATTGTTTTATCTTCACACAAAAATAGCTTCCTGAAATACACAGGTCTCTGGGGGGCATTGTATTAAAGTCACATCTTCCTGCTGATTCTGAAGTTTCTCCCCCAAATTCCAGGGAACAGAAGCTTGGGCTGCATTCTCACTTTTCATTTGCGGTGTTTGGTTACTTTGCATTAACATATTCAATACAGTGGCCTCTTCTGGCATGTTTCGGTTTTTAAGAATTATTGGAAATCAGCTGTGAGCTGTAGGTCAAAGCTATGAATCAAGTACTAATGTATTAAAACAGGCTGAAGCAAATCGGAGAAAAGAGGAATGTGTTAGTTTTGTTATTGCTGCTATAACAAATCACCTCCAATTTAGTGGCTTAAAACAAGACAGACTTACTCTCACAGTCTGGAGGTCAGAAGCCCTTATACTGGGCTAAAATGGCGCCGGCAGCCTCGGCCGGCTTGGTTCAGTGGATAGAGCATCGGCCTGCAGACTAAAGAGTCCCGGGTTCAATTCCAGTCAAGGGCACATGCCCGGGTTGCGTGCTCGATCCCCAGTAGGGGGCCAGGAGGCAGCCGATCAATGATTCTTTCTCATCATTGATGTTTCTACTCTCTCCCTCTCCCTTCCTGTCTGAAATCAATAAAAAAATATTTTTAAAAATTAAAATAAAATGGCGTCGGCAGGTCTGGTCCTTTCTGGAGGCTCTGAGGGGAGAATTCGTTCCCTTCACTCATATTGCTCCTCACTCTCATCTCCTGCCCCCCTCGTGGAAGAACCTTTGCAGTTCCATTAGACCTGCCCAGACCATCCAGGATACGCTCCCAGCTCAGGACCCCAAACTTAATCCCATCTGCAGGGTCCCTTCTGCCATATAAGGCGACACATCCCAAATGGTCTGGGGGTGACGAAGTGGACGTCGTTGGAAACCATTATTCGCTGACTGAAAGGCCTTGGCCTCTCTCTAGTGACAGTCTTTGGCCTCTCGTATTGAGGTTGCGCTGGCTTGATGGGGTGGGGAGAGGTTTGTGGGTGGGCCTGCCAGCGGCCTGCAAAGGCCCACGGCCCGCTTCCTGCCTGCAGCACCCTGCGGTGGCAGCCGGTCTCAGCCACCTCCCGGACTGTCCGGCACGTCACCTAGTGCTCTAGGACCACTCACTGTTCCCAAGATGCTCTCCAGCCGCCTTCCTCACCCTGCTTTCTTTCCTTTTCAGCATTGTGCTAGCGCCAGGAAGCCACCGTGCCAGCAAGCGGCGAGGGAAACTGAGGCAAGATGTCGGGCCGGAGCGGGAAGAAGAAAATGTCCAAGCTGTCGCGTTCAGCCAGGGCTGGGGTCATCTTCCCGGTGGGGAGGCTGATGCGTTACCTGAAGAAAGGGACGTTCAAGTACCGGATCAGCGTGGGTGCCCCCGTGTACATGGCGGCAGTCATCGAGTACCTGGCAGGTAGGGTGCCTCGAGGGGCAGGTAACCCGCCCCCAGATTGCACGGTCCGCTCGGCCCCTCTCACACCGGCTGGGAGGGTGCTGTCTCAAGGCTGCTGTGGGTGGCAGCTGGGTTGCGGCTTGCCTGCTTGCTGATCAGTTTCTGCAGGCTCTAGGGGAGAGAAAAGGGCATGAGACGGACAGGTGATCAGCACGGGAGGAAGAGAACCCACAGGAAAGTGGCTCTTCCAGCCCAGCCCTGAAAAAGGTGTGTCTTGCGTAGGCAAATGCAATGTGTGAGAATCTAGGTTCCCAAAGAAGAGAAGCTACGGGAGGAAGGGGGTGCTATTTGTTTTATAAAAGGGGTCTTCACTTTACAGAAAGTCCTCATTAAACATCAGTTCTCCGGGGCATGAAACTAGGACTCGATGTCCATAAATAACTGACCAGAGCATCAAAGGCATGTTCAGTTGGTTCCATGAAGCCAACATTCTAATTTTGCTCCTTTACAGAGGTGGTTCTCTGTCTACAGTGGTTATGTAGGAAATCGTTTCCTGTATTGGTTGTTAAAATTACTTTTTTACTAAGAGATGAGAGTTTTGCTGTATGGGTTCTCTATATATTTGAGAACTTTCTACTTCGTTTTTGTTATTGTACTCTTATGTCGTAAACAGAAGATATACTTCACAATTTCAAGGAGGCTTTAAAAGATATATAGCCGGCCAGTGTGGCTCAGTGGGTTGTAACAGGAGGTCACAGTTCAATTCCGGCCAGGGCACACGCCTGGGTTGCATTCTTGATCCCCAGTAGGGGACATGCAGGAAGCAACTGATCAATGATTCTCTCTTGTCATTAATGTTTCTATCTCCCTCTCCTTTTCCCTCTCTGAAATCAATTTTAATTTTTTTAATTTTTAAGATATATAAAAATACAAATCTATATAAATAAGTGTGGTTAGTTCACTGAAAGGGTCCTCTTAGCCATTGGCAATAATGTCTTGGACTCTGCCCATGGGGATTCCCTAGACACCAGATCCTTTGGAAAGTCCACCAGGGAGAAAAGCGAACTTCCCCAAACCACCTACCTGGAAGCTGAGCCCCTTGCAGCCACAGCATGAAAACCCCCAGGCGGGCAGGGCTGGACCCAGTTTCTCTCCCAGCTCCCTCTTCCCCTCCTGCTTCTCCCTCAAGCGCAGTCTCTTCCTCCTTAAATGTACGGTCCTGTTCTGCCCTCCTGGTCCCCATCGCTCACCGAGCACCGTTACCGAAGAAAGGTTTGCCTTGATCCCTTCGTGGAAGCTTCTCCCCCGGACCTTCTGTCGGGCACACCGACCGCAGCACCATGAACCTGTCCCTTACTGTGCAATGAAAGCCCTCCTGCGCTAAAAGTTTTTCAGGAGGATCCTTCAGGAGGTGGGAGAGAGGCTGGAGGGCTCTGAAGGTCGACTGAGTCCAGGGAGATAGAGCAGTGCTGTTCAAGGTGGGATCACCCGGGAATCTTATTGACAAGGGCCGGGGTGGCGCCTGAGACTCCGCCCTTCTAACGAGCTCCCAGGTGATGCCCATGCTGCTGGTTCCAGGACTGCTCAGAGGAGCAAGGTGGTACCAGTCTCTCAGCAGCAGACCTACAGGCGTGGGGGATGCTTGTTCAAAATGCAAGTTCCTGGCTGCACCCCTTCCGGTGGCCTGATTCCCTGGGTCTGGGGTAGAACCCAGAAGCCTGATGGGAAAACCTGCTGGCTCTGGGATGCTGGCTTCGAGAAAGATGAATGAAACTTTAAAACAACCTGTTAAACTCGTGTCACCCACTGAGACTGGAAACCACTTGGGTGACCCAGAGATCCCACAGCCTCCCAGCAGGAGCGGGGCTTCCCTGAGACCCTCCGATCCCAAGCTGTGCACTTCCTGCTACACCACCGTGACCCATTATAATGTGTGTGTAATCAAAGTAATTAAGTACTTTCTATGTCTCCACTTGGCAAAAGTCACACTTCATGCATAAGAAAACAAATGCGGCCTTTTGAATCACGGGCATCTCTGTTCATCTTTGGTTCAGATAAAAGCTTACATTTTCCCATTTATTCAACCAATATCTGGTAAGCATCTACATGTCAGTACACACACTAAGTCCTCAGGCTGCTCTCTGGTCATAGAATTGGACCGTTGCTAGGATTTTTCATGTGTCTTGGATTAGAGCCCCCAGCCTTCACAGCAGTCACACTGTGACTTTGAGCCAGCCGGTCTTTTTTTTTTTTAATATATTTTATTGATTTTTTTTTTTTTTACAGAGAGGAAGGGAGAGGGATAGAGAGTTAGGAACATCAATGAGAGAGAAACATCAATCAGCTGCCTCTTGCACACCCCCAACTGGGGATGTGCCCGCAACCAAGGTACATGCCCTTGACCGGAATCAAACCTGGGACCCTTCAGTCCGCAGGCTGACGCTCCATCCACTGAGCCAAACCAGCGAGGGCGAGCCAGCAGGTCTTTAAGGACTTACAGTACCTTCCATAGTAGAGCGTCCTTCTGTTTCTCAGTGAATGGAGTTCTCAGAATCTTCCATTCACTCACAAACAGTTATTGAGCACCTACTGTGGGCCAGGTGTTGTGGATGCTGAGGACAGAGCTTAGACCAGGACAGACAGGAATCCCTCCCTCCAGCAGAATGCATTCCCGAGGAAGGAGCAGGAAAAACAAGTGGAGGGTGTGCTACATCAGGCGTGCTAAGTGCTGGGGGACAAATAAAGTGGATACTACTGATAGGGTGTTCCAGAAAAGGGAAGGGGAGGGGAGTCATCAATAGAGCCACCCAAGAAGGCCCATCTGAAGGAAACCAGGGAGTGGGCCTGCAGATGTCTGGGGGTGGGTGCCCTAGCCTGGGGGAAGGCAGGTGCTGGGAGTGTTGGGGGAACAGCAGTGGGGACAGAGGGCTACAGCTGGGGGTGGGGCTTGGACTGTAAATGAGGCCCAAGGGAGAAGGGGCTGGAATTGGGGGAGGGGTGGGGATAAGAGCTAGCCATAGCGGCTCTGCAGGGTTTGGAGCAGAGGGGGGAGTGATCTGATCCTGGGGGAGGGGTACAGGGTGGAAGCAGGAGAAGCAGCTGGAAGGCTACAGCAGAGATCCAGTGAGTGGGCAGTGAAGGCACCGAGGAAGAGTAGAGTACTGATATAGTTTGAAGGCAAAGCCAACAGGACTTGCTCATGAGTTGCACATGAAATAGAAGAGAGGATGAGCACCTAGAAGGATGGCATAGCCATTAATATCCTCTCTCCAGCCAGTCCCAGCATCGAGCATCTTCCTCAGTCAAATGGAGAAGGTGAGTCTGGCCGGTGGTACTCAGTGGTTGAGCGTAGACCTGTGAACCAGGAGGTCAGGGTTCGATTCCCGGTCAGGGCATATGCCCGGGTTGCGGGCTCGATCCCCGGTAGAGCACATGCAGGAGGCAGCCAATCAATGATGTTTCCTCTTTCATCGATGTTTCTATCTCTCTATCCCTCTCCTTTCCTGATGCCTGGGTCTCACCCCCAGAAATTCTGGGGTATGTTCTGGGCATCAGGGTTTCTCAAAGCTCCCCCAAATGATCTGACGGGCAATAGAGTTGGGAATTAGTAGGAGTTACCAGATTCGGATGGGAGGGGTTGCGCAGGGGGAGACTGTCCGGTTGGGGAGGAACAAGGATGAAGTTTAGAGGAGTACGTAGCACTTCCAGGAACTAGAGGAAGTTCCGTGTACCAGGAACAGGCTGGGAAGTGGCAGGGCCGGGGGTTGGTGGTGGGAATGAGATGGAGTGGGGAGCAGGCCACTGAGGACCACGATGAGCTATTGAGAATAAATAATTTACCTTTTTTATGTTGAGAAAATGTTTCATAAAATATTTTTAATTGAGAGGACAAAGAAGTCTTAAAGCAGGGTTGAATTTCAGGGCACCTCCTGAAATCATTGTGTAACATAGGAACTCATCATTTACACATTATTTCCAGACAATTAGATCTATCCGTTTAACACCAAGCATTTTTACCTAATGATTCTCACTTATTACATTTGTGTTTTGAAGAGCTCACTTTGGCAGCCAGAGCCACGCGCGTGGTTGTGCAGATTGTACACTGCGCAAGGACACACATTTAAGGGCATGCCATTCACAGCGTGGCCCTCAGATAACTATCTTTATTATGAGCATTTCCAGCAGATGGCAGTAAAGGGTCTTGTTCAGATGAAATCGGGGCAGTACAGTGTCTTGAGGAAGAGGCAACTTTTTCTAATTTGCACAAAGGCGCCTTTGGCCTAGTGATGGCGCTGTTGGCAGGGATCTAGAGGAGGACAAAACGGAGACAGGGAAACCATTTCGACAGTCACTACTGTTTTCTGGGCCGGAAGAGAAGAGGGCCTTAACTCAGATCATGGCAACAAGCGTGGAGAAGAGGGGCAGAGACTCATGGCCTGAAGAGGCCGGGAGGAGGGAGGGCGGGGAGGAGGAGAGAATGACTCTAAGGTCTGTGTGTGGATGGAGCTGCCAGTCCCAAGGGCGATGGGAGGAGCAGGCTTGGGAAGGGGGCGATATGGATGTGGGGAGTTGGATTTACCTGTGGAACACCCAGGTGAGGTGACATCTCAGCAGAGCTGGAGGTGCAGATCTGACCACACGGGAAGGTAGGTGGAAGCTGGAGCCACAGGTGGATGGGGTTCCCCCAAATGACTCATGGCCTGAGCAGAGCAAAGGGCCCAGACACAGCCCAGGGGCGCCATCATCTGGCGGGCAGGTGTACAAGCACGATGGGGCCGGAGAGGGAGACGGTCTTGAAGGAGCGGCCACTCCGGGCCCTCTGTTCCAACCCTCCGTTTAATGTGCTATTTCCCATCTGCTGGGGTCGGGATGCCCGGTGTCGATTCAGTTCGTGTCCAAAATGAGAGGACACAGCTCTTCCAAAATCATTTCTTTTGGCTACAGAAATCTTTTTTTTTTTTTACTATCAGATACTCAGGTGCATTCCAGATGGTTACTATTGCTGGAAACCAGACTTCCAAGAAGTTAGAGGTTTGCTGTGGAAGTCTATAAACTTCCAGGGAAGTCGCCACCACTTAATGGAATAATGATCTCCCTACAGAATTTCCAGTGGAACAAATGTGTGCCATTTAAATCCAGTTTTCCTCCTGATGGCCAATAGAAAGAGACTTGTGTTCCCAAAATCAATAAAGTCACTCAACGATGTAGCAACTATAACGTGGGAGAGATGTGAGAATGAATTCGCAGTGTTGTAGCACTTTTCATTATGGAAATGCCACATAAATATTTAATTTTAATGCTTATTTTATAATCCACTTAAATGCGTTTGTCGGAACAGCATTTGAAAATATTAATAATGATTAATGTTGTTTCAAACATTTAAATCATCGGTTCTCAACCTGTGGGTCGAGACCCCTTTGGCGGTCGAACGACCCTTTCACAGGGGTCGCCTAAGACCATCCTGCATATCAGATATTTACATTACGATTCATAACAGTAGCAACGTTACAGTTATGAAGTAGCAACGAAAATAATTTTATGGTTGGGTCACAACATGAGGAACTGTATTTAAAGGGCCAGAAGGTTGAGAACCACTGATTTAAATGGTGGCTTCTCTGTCCCAGGGAATGTTCAGATGAAACATCCAACAGAGAAAAGAACTCCTTGGTCTAGATTTTCTGGTGTATCATTAAGTTCTCCTCTTTAAAGAAAAAAGGAAGAAAAAGGAAGCTCTACCTTTGCTTTTTCACTAGAGCACATGGTCAAGGTTTTCTTTCTAGAACGGATTTTGGAAGGGCTGGTCCGGGAGCTGAGTCGCAGGCTTCGCGCCACCTGCTGAGTCACTGCGGTGACTCTCTCCTGTGCTGCACTTAATTCTGGCAGATTTCCCATCTGCGGGTCTCATGTCCGTGCGTCTGTCCGTCAAGCTGAAAATAACCTGAGCTTCAGGGGCTTCTTGCAGGCCCCAAGCATGGCGGGTTTCCCCATGAGCCCTGCTTCTCATGCTGACGACTGAGTTAATGAACTTGGGAGGGTGCTTAACTTCTTCCTCTAAATGCAGGGGACAGAGGCAGGAGAGTGAGGGGCCAAGATGCTAAATTACATTTGATTTCTCAGAAGCTTAACATTGGGAGGCTCCTTGGCCCCCTCACCCATCTAGGAAAAAAGGTGAGTGGAGTGCACCTTCTTCCCAGGCGTGGGGCCCCCGAGATGAGCAAGTGCAGGAAACTCCGTTTTATTGCGCACAATGGGATGCTGCACATTTTAACCTAGAGTCATGCTGCAAGCCTATTTTTTTAAAATATGTTTTTACTGATTTCAGAGAGAGGAAGGGAGAGGGAGAGAGAGAAACATGAATGATGAGAATCATTGATTGGTTGCCTCCTGCACGCACCCTACTAGAGATCAAGCCCGCAACCTGGGCATGTGCCCTGATGGGGAATTGAACCGTGACTTCCTAGTTCATGGATCAACGCTCAACCACTGAACCACACCGGCCAGGCCAGCAAGCCTATTAGTGAAAGCTTTGTGATTGCATTTCTTTTTGATGGGTACACTTTTTTAAATAAAGAAAGGGTTGGGCAGCAGTCTGAATGCAGCAAATCAGATTATCCAATATGACATTAATTTCAAATTCTCTGCCCCACTGTCTCAACAAATATGCTCATACTTCTCCAACTACAGTGCCCCCTCAATCTGTGATTCAGGAAACATGATCCCTGTATAAATGAATTGTTGGTAAACACAATATTCATTGCTTAATAACCTGGAAGGGATGCTATGAGATGAATTTGCAGTGATTTAGCACTTTTCATTATGGAAATGCCATATAAATATTTAACTCTAATGATTATTTTATTCTAATTTTTGTTAATTACATTTGCTTAGTTAATATGGCATACTTATGCCAAGTTTTTATTTTATTGCCATATATTTTATAAATGATGGCAATTTCATGTGCTATTTTATTTGAAATTAGGTTGATTGTAAAGACATACATAATCCCCTGTTAATTTTAAGATTTAATATTTATGCCATTATACCAGCAAATCCCCAACACACACACACACACACACACACACACACACACTGTGCAAACACCTCACAACAAATTTATGCGCACATGCACATACGCACACATTTTCCCCCACGTGTAAGTGAAACAGCTCAATGGCACACTGCTGTTAGCTTCCTAAGGGAAGGAATTTTTCTTTATAGGCTCATTCATTCTTTTAAAAGCAGACAAGTTTGATTTAGCAGAACATCCTAAAATTGAGGAAGAAGGAAAAATAACAAAATAAGAGGAGAAAGGAGAAAGCATACAGATGGTATGAAACAATTCTATAGATTTTTTTTAAAAACTTGACTCAAAAATTTGGTAGCAGGTGAAGTAGTATTAGGAAAATTCCTTTCTGTCAGCTCTTTCCCATTTACCACATAACATGTTCGTTAAACTCGGAGCCAGGCTTAGGCTCTGAGGGGTATGAGGAAACCCCTGAGCCCCAACATACCTTCCTTCACAGACCTCATAGGTCTCCCCACTAGGAATTCATTTCTCGGGTTGAGCATTTCCTCATCCTGTAGTGTGAGTCCTTCCCATCCACTTTCCTTTAGGACAAGAGGGACCTGGGGCATCAAGTGAAGTGGAAAAGAGGATTCTGAAAGGGGTCCCACTGGGTACCAGAGACAGACTTCATCTACATCACTATTCTCTCAGAGATGCCCCATGCTAGGGTTTAAACAAGAGTTTATTTCTCTCTCATAAAAGAAGTCTATAGAACAGTGATGGCGAACCTTTTGAGCTCAGCGTGTCAGCATTTTGAAAAACCCTAACTTAACTCTGGTGCCATGTCACATAGAGAAATTTTTTTGATATTTGCAACCATAGTAAAACAAAGACTTATATTTTTGATATTTATTTTATATATTTAGATGCCATTTAACAAAGAAAAATCAACCAAAAAAATGAGTTTGCGTGTCATCTCTGACACGCGTGTCATAGGTTCGCCATCACTGCTATAGAACATAGTCCAGGTTGGTAAGGGAGCCCCACAGCCATAAGATACCTCAGCTCCTTCTGTCTTGTTACTCCACATCCACAGCTTCTTCTTGGTCAAATCCCAGCCATCACGTCCTCAGTCCAGCAATAGAAAAGGAAGGGGTACCATACAACACGACTGCTTGCCTTTCACTGGCCAGAGCTTAGTCACATGACCACCTGTATCAACAAGGGAGGTTGGGAAAAACTGTCTTCATTCCTTCCCATGGATATGGGCTCAGCAAAAAAAAAAAAAAAAAATCAGATCCATATACCAAGGAGGATGGGGAGGAATTAATGTCAAGGGACAACTAGAAGACTTTGTTCCAGGATCATAGGTCAGGTCTTGCTAACATATCTTACTTGTCTAAGACCTGAATTCTTTTCAGCTTTTTGGATTTCTTTCCAGGCCCAGACTTAAAAATCACAAGTGAATCAGTGTGATCAAACTCAAAGACCATTCCCAAGGAAAAGCTTCAGGGAGCTCAGACCCCATTCTGTGGTTGCCTATTAACTCCCCCTTGTCATTTCAGCGGAGATTCTAGAATTGGCTGGCAATGCCGCGAGGGACAACAAGAAGGCCCGGATAGCCCCGAGACACATCCTGCTGGCAGTGGCCAACGATGAGGAGCTCAATCAGGTACCTCTGCCGCACGGACACGTGCCACCAAGTGGGTTTGTCGAACACACGACTGCATGTGGACACAGCTGGCTGCACGTCATTCCTGCTCTAGTTCCCGTCACATTTGCACCAAAATAGGTCTTTTAGATCCTAAAAGAGAAGAATCGATTCTTCTGGGGTATCATTCAGCTTCAAAATACAATTGCCTCTGGAGTAGATCCTGTTATACATTCTGGGTCTGGCCAGGCCTTCTTTTCCTCAAAGGAGTGCGGAGACCAGTGGTCTGCTGCGTCTAGCCCCAGCTTTGACCTTTGAACTTCATTTTGTCAAGCTGTGCTCCCCATGCGTGAGGCTCTTTATCCTCTGTTATGTCTGGAATTCCAGAGCCCTGGGCAGCATGGCTGGTTTCAACCTCTCTACCCTTTCATTTTGCTTGGCTTGTTGTGTTTTCTGCACAAGATCACAGGAGGCCTTGACGCCTACAGAGATACTCTCTGCAAGAGAAACAGAAAAAGCCAGTTAGACGGTGTATTATGCAACTTAGGGGAAACAAAGGCCAGATTTAACCTTGTTTTGCCAACAGTTAGAAGTGTATTAAACCCAGGATCAGCAAGCTCTTAGCTGTCTGAACTGCTGCGTTTCTCTCTTCAGCTGCTGAAAGGAGTGACCATTGCCAGCGGAGGCGTCCTGCCCAGAATCCATCCCGAACTGCTGGCCAAAAAGCGAGGGACCAAAGGCAAGTCGGAAACTATCCTCTCCCCTCCCCCGGAGAAAAGAGGAAGGAAGGCCACGTCGGGCAAGAAGGGGGGCAAGAAATCCAAGGCTGCCAAACCACGGACGTCCAAAAAGGTGAGCCGGGCTGCGTCCGTGAGCCAGGGACTCTCGGAACAGCAGGAAAGTTGAACCGTCGAAGATGAAGGTGTAGCCATATCTCCAGAAAATGGGGGACTCCACGGCGCGGTGCTGGGAGAAAATGCCAACCATGCGCTCCAATCACCAGGCAGGGTCTACCAGCGGTTTCCAAAGCTTGGGTGGTCCTCATGTTCCCAGATCCCTGCCGTTGCCCCCACTAAAACCTACGTGAGGGCCGACAGCCTGGCGCGCTGCTCTTCACTTCTCTGTCGCTCCGTGTTGCCACTGAAATAGCTCTAGTCTCCCCTAGATAGTCCCCTAGGTCCGGCCGAGGGGGTTCAGGTGTGGCGGAGAACTTGATGAGCAGCTACAGCCAGAGATGCCGTTTGCAGAGTAATACTTTCAGGTGCTGCCCAGCACAGTAACTGCTCTCCATGTGTGGTTCTTTCTATTTGAATTTAACTTAATTAAATCAAATTTAAAAGTATTTTCTCGGTTGTACGAGCTGAGTGCTCAGTTGCCTTGGCAGCACAGACGCAGGACGTTCCCACAATCACAGGAAGTTGGACAGCGCAGCTTCAGAGGCTGTCCGTTGCCCTCCACAGACCTCATGACAACACAGAGGTCATGTAAGCGCTCCCTGGGCTGCCTCGGTGCCCCAGGGGAAACCGGGGACGGGGGGTTGAGCAGTGTGCTGGAACGACCCTCCCGGTTCTGATGCTTGTCATCGTAAGTGGAGAAGAGCAAGAATCACATAACTGCGCGACAGGCTCGCGTGAACCTTTGAACACGTCGTGTTTTTGGCAGCACCCGTTTCTTTTCCTGATATTGCTACCCTTTGCTTCCCTCCATCAAGAGCAGTAGAACGTAACGCTAACCACTGCCTTTCATGCCCACGGGGGTGGCGGCTATGGGAAGAGCTTTATCGAGCCACTTTGGGCTTTTTCTCCAATGACTTCCCCCCTATTCCTCTGATTTCTACCACAGTCCAAACCAAAGGACAGCGATAAAGAAGGGACTTCGAATTCCACCTCTGAAGACGGGCCAGGAGACGGATTCACCATCTTGTCTTCTAAGAGCCTCGTTCTAGGGCAGAAGGTACTAAAGAGAATTGTGCTGTGTTGTGCTGTAGTAAAACATGATTGCGTTTTCAAATCCTCACCTGAGGATATGTTTATTGATTTTTAGAGAGAAGAAGGGAGAGAGAGAGAAACATCAATCAATTGCCTCCCATACTCGCTCTGACCGGGGATGGAATCCACAACCTAGCTTTGTGTCCTGACCAGGGATCGAACCCGCAACCTTTTGGTACATGGGATGATGCCACAACCAACTGAGCCTCCCCCAGGGCCATAATTGCATTTTTTTAAATATATATTTTATTGATTTTTTACAAAGAGGAAGGTAGAGGGGATGGAGAGTTAGAAACATCGATGAGAGAGAAACATCGATCAGCTGCCTCCTGCAAACCCCCTACTGGGGTGCCCACAACCAAGGTACATACCCTTGACTGGAATCGAACCTGGTACCCTTCAGTCTGTAGGCCGACGCTCTATCCACTGAGCCAAACCGGTTAGGGCTGATTGCATTTTTATAACCTGCTGTTTACAAGCAGTGACGCCTCCTTCATCTCTGGTTCCCCTAATATGACTTTCTCTCTGGCCTTGAATGATTCATTTTTGAACTAACGAGTAAACAAGGTCTTTCGTGCTGAGAATTGTTCATGCTGATGTTGGTCGGCCAAAGGTAAGCATGGAGAGTAGACAGTTGGTCAGTAGATAGGATGGCATTACTGGGCTTGCTGGAAATGGCCCAGGCCCCAGTTATTTCTGTGCTCACCAAAATGCTCAGAGCCAACTTTCTCAAGCAGGCTGTGGGCGGTCCACGTTACATGGCTCACTGTAATTCATCAAAGAAAGAAAATAGAAATATGTTTCCTGAAAACCCCTGGTGTTAGAAATGAATGGTTTGCCAATAATTTCGTCTGCCTGCCTTTCTCGGCTGCAGGAGGAAACAAACGGGCCAAACATTTGAACAGTCTCCAGCAGCACAACGGTGGCCCAGCCAGACCTGCAGATAATTCATTCCCCCAGCATAAAAGTTTACCAAACAGACAATTATCTGTTAGATCAACTGGGGCTGACATAAGATCCGCAAGGAAACAGCTGGTCCTATCTCTGGTAGCGCAATGTTTGCAGCCTGACGACAGTACAGTGTGAATCTCATTGACGCGGTTGGGACGAGCGTGTTATGGGAAGAGTGTAGAAGTGGCAGGTTCCTACGGCCTCACTGATGGAAGCCCAGCGAAGAGGTGGAATTCATGTCCCCTCTAGGGGCCGTCCGAAGTTACGAGGCGATTAGCTTTCTCTCACTTCTTTAGGGGATCGTGAAGTTCTTGCTCAATGGGGAGGCGATGAATAATGCCTCCATCCCACTAAGCCCTGTGCGCATATGGCAGCATTTCACAAGTGCAGCCCCAAGAACGTGGTCCACTAAAGGCAAGGCGGCCAGACATACGCAGGTCAGGGTCCCGGGGGCCATCACTTCTCTCAAGCGAGGTCATCAGCTTTGCGACCCTCCTCGAAGGTCTGCGTTGCTCTGGGAAGGATGCAGGAAACAGAAGGCAGGGGAGAGAGCCAGGCTTCCCTTGCAGAAGCTACTCAGAGACTATGTCACCGACCAGCAAGGCTGCCAGGATGGGGAAAGGCAGGCATAGGCTGTAGGGAAAGGAGAAGAGGGGAGGGGGTCCCGTTTCTGCTCCTGGAAGAGGAGATTTGTGCAAGCTGCTAACCTCAGAGCGAACATCAATCCTCTGAGCTCAAAGCACCTGTTGAAAACCAAACACCGGGAAACTCGAGACGTTGCTCCATGTACAGCCCTTTGTGTTGACATTCGGTATTAGAGAGAATTAACAGATATGATGTGAAATATGAAGATGCTTAACAGGATCTAATCTTTCCCACACTCTCTATCCTTTCTTCCTGCTGCAGCTGTCCCTGACCCAGAGTGACATCAGCCACATTGGCTCCATGAGAGTGGAGGGCATTGTCCACCCAACCACGGCCGAAATTGACCTCAAGGAAGACATAGGTAAGGTCCCCAGACGATAGTAGAGGTGCCGCAGTACAGCCCACTGTTCGGGCAAGCTCTTCTGAGGTTGGCCCTTGTCCGCTGGCTGTCCCCTGCTTGGGGTGCTTACCTTTATATGTAGCTGAACAGCATTACCAGAGAGTAACTAATTTTGTTTTAGATCTGCATATATTTTTGAAATTTTCATTGAAATGTTAGATGAAAACAGATCATTAGTGCACAGCTTGGTGAATTTTTCTTAAAGTGAATACATCTTTGCAACCAGCACCTTGATCATGAAACAGAACCTTACCAGCACCTCAGAAGTCCCCTTCTCCCCCCTCCCAGTCACCATTCCCTCCAAGGTGACCACTGTCTTGTCTTCTAACAGCACAGATGGCGTCATCTGTTTTGGAGTCTTTATAAATGAAATCATGCAGTGCGTCTTCTTTTGTGTCTGCCTCCTCTTGCTCATCTTTGTATTTGTGAAGTTTACTCATATTGTTGAGTATGGTTGTAGTCCATTCATTTTTCTTTGCTGTATAGTATTCCACTATAGGAATATATCCCAATTTGTTGATCCATTCTACCATTGGTGGCATTCGGGTGGTTTTTGGTTTAGATAATAATGAGTAATACTTGTACAAACGTTGTTATACATTTTTGGGGTAAAATTCTGCATATATTTTAAGCTTAAATATTGAGAAAACCATTGATAAAAAGGAAATGGGCACCTAGGAAAAGTTCATTGTCTTAAGGCAGGAGATGTTACCAGGCTAGGTAGAAGAGCCTGGGAAGGGAAGCTAGGAAGGGCACTAGAAATAATAGCATACTCAATGGTCACCATCTCAGCCCTGGTTGGGGTGGCTCAGTTGGTTGGGTGTCGTCCCTCGCATCAAAAGGTTGCCAGCTCGATTCCCAGTCAGGACACATGCCCAGGTTGTGGGCTCAATCCCCAGTAGGCATTGAATTAAATGAACACAACAGGTACTGAGCCCAGAGAACAGAACACTGGAGAACACTGGAGCCTCAATTTAAAAAAATAATAATAATCTTCAGGATTCCTGTCAGGAGACACGTTATGGTCAAGTCACCCCCTAAGAAGGTCCTTGAAGAGTTTGTTAGAATTTAAGTCCCGATGGACAGAAGCCAGACCCCTGCCACAGGTGACCACTGGCAAACCAGGATTTCAGTTGCAAAGTTTTATTCCAACTTTCCAAGTACGGTTGGTTTGTTTTCTCTGGCCTCGTGAAAGTGTGTCTGACAGTGTGATTGGCGGCATTGAAAGAACAGCCACAGTGGCTCCCGCTTGTTCTCCTCACAGGGAAGGCCTTGGAGAAGGCTGGGGGCAAAGAGTTCCTGGAAACGGTGAAGGAGCTCCGCAAGTCCCAAGGCCCTTTGGAAGTGGCTGAAGGTGAGTGTGGAACTGGGCCGTGTTCCCCGCACAGCCTCGCACCTCCCTCTCCAGCATCACATGCTGCCCACACGCTCAGTTTGCCAAGTAAAATCTGCCGTGCCTAATCAGAAAGTTATTTTTTAATTTGAACAGTCCCAGGTGGATCATGTCATGTCCTTCGGGGGCTATCAAGTATCTGGATAGTTCAAGTCAGGGTGCTTCAGGTCACCCAAAAATGGTCCGGAGTTATTGGGTCACTTTCAGTCATTCTCCTCCCTCGGCCCCTGGCGACCGTCAGTCTCCTCTGTCTGTGGATTTGCCTGTCCTGGGCATGTCATGTAAATGGAGTCAGACAATATGGGACACTTTGTGTCTGGCTTCTTTCACAAATAATTTCTTCGAGGCTCATCATATTGTAGCACGTATCAGAACGTCATTCCTTTTTCATGGCTGAATAATATTCCATTTTGCTTCCCCATTATCAGTTGGGTGGTTTCCACCTTTAGCTATTGTGAATAGAGCTGCTATAAACATTTGTGCGCAAGTTTTTGTTTGACACCTGTTTTCAAGACTATTGGGTAATTTTTTTATTTTTTTAATATATTTTATTGATTTTTTTACAGAGAGGAAGGGAGAGGGATAGAGAGTTAGAAACATCGATGAGAGAGAAACATTGATCAGCTGCCTCCTGCACACTCCCTACAGGGGATGTGCCCGCAACCAAGGTACATGCCCTTGACCGGAATCAAACCTGGGACCCTTGAGTTCGCAGGCTGATGCTCTATCCACTGAGCCAAACCAGTTAGGGCAAGACTATTGGGTAATTTTTGATGGATGTGTTCAACTTCAGATCTGTGTCCCCAGCCACACCACCCCCCATGGCCATCCAGTCAGTGCCAGGTGCTGCCCTGATGCCAGGGCCCCAAAGGCAATATATCCCCCTCCTGCCCACAAGCACCGAACAGCCTAGGAGGCAAGACAGACTCAATAGTGGGGCACAGAGAGATGGGAGCAGGGCTGCAGAGCCCACCCTCTGCTTGGGGGAGAAGTGGAATCTCCATGAGGGTATAAGACCCACTTGAGGGCAGGGACATCATGGCCATAAGGGCGTTGTGTGTGAGAAGGCTCGGGTCATGAGCCAGCAGGGAGCAGCAGGTAGGAGAACCTGTATAGACGAGAGGGGCACCTTTGACCATTGAAGCGAGGGACTTATGATCAGATTACTAGTAGATGCTGGAGAAGTAATGGGTCTTCCAGTCTAGAAAGAGTGTGAGTCCACCCCGTAGAGTCTGCACATATCATTCCCCATTCATATAGCAATGATAGCATTTTTTTTTTAAATTTAAGACAGAGCCACACTGAAATATAGGACAAACATACATGTGGGCAGGGGTAGGAGCACTGCTTGGGGCAGCAGCAGGGAAGGGCCGAGCTGCGGGTTGGGCTCCAGGTCTGCAATATGCTGAACCATCAGGAGGTGGGCTCTTAGGTGGTGATGAGAACAGAGTCACCTCCTCCGTGGAGGGAACCAAAGCCCGGCTCCGTGCTGAAAGCAACGCTCACGGCCTTTCGCTCAGACCACCACCAGGGCCTGGCTTGTGTGAAAGCTGTTTTCTAGGGGAGCCGATGGGAGCAGGGAGCCTCTCGCCCAGGCCACATGCCCACTGGCTCAGTGCGTGGACCTACCACACCCCTGCCCGGTCATGAGACAGAGCCCTGAATTGGCCACAAAGACTGGATCTGGGCTGGGGGTCTAGGGAAGGCACCCAGCAGACTGCTTGTCAGGGTGGGAAAGAGGAAACAGCTGCTCTGCATAGAATGAGAGGCTCCATCTTGCGTCTGAAGTTCCAGAGGCAGAAGAGAGAAGGTAGAGAAGCCATGTTTTAAAATATCATTGCTGTGCGATTTCCAGAATGAAACCCTGGGTCCTCAGGTTGAAAATATTGAGGATAGCCCTAGTCCGTGTGGCTCAGTGGATAGAGCATCGGCCTGCGGACCAAAGGGTCCCGGGTTCAATTCCAGTCAAGGGCACGTACCTTGGTTGCAGGCTCCTCCCCGGCCAGGGCCCTGGTCAGGGCACATGCAGGAGGGAACCAATCAATGAGTTTCTCTCACATCACTATTTCTTTCTGTCTTTCCCTCTCTCTCTAAAAATCAATGGAAAGATATTCTTGGATGAGGATTAAAAATAAATAAATAAAATTGAGTGTAGTCCATGGAAGTCGTGGTGACACTTCAGAAGTTCAAACTCAAGAGAAACCTGAAAAGCAACCCACGAGGAAAGGCAGATGGTTTGCAGACAGTTCTCCCGACAGCGACTTCTCTCAGCAACAAAGGTGCTTGGAGATGGGAAGGAAGTCTCTTCTGGAGCACCGAGGGGAGGGGACACTGTCCACCCAGAACTCCACGTGAGGGAGGAGAAGGATGCACAGTTTCCGACGTCCAGGAGTCGGGTCAGAAATCCGCAGCCTCCCTGCAAGGACAGCTGAGGGCCGCACTGTGAGAAACAAGTGAACCCAGGAGACGGCCGCCGGGAATGGAGCTCAGACACTGGGGCAGGTCTCTTAGGTCCAGGTCTTGAGGCCTGGGAGTGGGGTCTCCCTGGGAAGATGGAACGGGGGTGAGTGGGGGGGTGAATCTGGAAAAGAGGAGGCAGTTTATCAAGTTCTAATATCACATTTCATTTCGTTTCAAAACAGCATCACTTGTAAGAAATGCCCTGCTGTATATTCCATTAAGAAAGAGTAGATTTCCAAGATGGGGTATCTAGTAGGAGGCCCCACATAAAGCCAGGACACATTCAGTTTAAGAGCAAGCAAGACACGCCCCCACTAGGCACAGAGGGCAGCAGGTGTGCATCTCGACCTTGGCGTTGGGTCGACCAAGGGGCAAGAGCCTCCCTAGAGAATCTGACCTGTAGCCGGGCAGACGTGCAGCCAAATCCAGGGCGGCCCAGAAACCTCCGGCAGGGAGGTCAGTGGGACATGACCTTGAGTTGGTAGTGTCCCCAGGTGGCACGGAGGCGAATGCACCCGCTCTGTGAAAGAACTCAGCTCGGTCCAGGCTGACAGTGGTTGTTCGGTGCATCCTGGTTTCAGCCGGGAAGCTGGATGGGCCGGGGTGGGAGGTGGCGGTGGAAATGAAGCAGCCGGGCCTGGGATGAGACAAGCCTAGGAAAGCAACTGGTGTTCCCGTGACAGGGAGGGAGAAAGGGGACTCGGTTTCCAGGGTGAGCGGGGCCCTTGTTGGACCGGGGGCACATGTCACAAGCCGTGTGAAGGCCTGCTCCCTGCAGGCTCCTCGGAGATGATCAGAAGACAATCCCTGTGTGGGGGAGCGGAGGGCCAGGTGCGTGGCTCCGACTTACAGAGGATCCGGTCACTAGCACAAGCCACACCAGACCTGCTGAGGAGGGATCTCAGGGTGGGGATGGACATGTCTATTGGTCAGTCTAAAAGCCATTGTATTGGTTTCCTGTCGCTGCTATAAAAAAATTACCACAAGCCCTAGCCGATGTGGCTCAGAAGATAGAGCATCGGCCTGCGGACCAAAGGGTCCCAGGTTCGATTCCCGTCAAGGGCACATGCCCGGGTTGCGGGCTCAATCCCCAGTGGGGGGCCTGCAGGAGGCAGCCAAGCCATGATTCTCTCTCATCATTTCCTCTCTGAAATAAAAAATATATTTTAAAAAAAGTACCACACATTTCGTGGCTTCAAACAACACATATGTATTCTCTCTGAGCTCTGGAGGTCAGAGGTCACAGGCTCCTGCACCGAGGTGCTAGCAGTGCTGCTCCTGCTCAGGGAGCTGTTCCTCGCCTCTTCCAGTCCTGGCTGCCACGTCCCTGGCTCCTGGACGCAGCTCTCCCATCTCTGCTTCATCATCACATCATCTTCTCCTCCCGTGACCTTCCTGCTCCTTCTTCAAAGGATTGTGTTCCCATCTCAACGTCCCTCCCTGTCTCCCATCGCAAAGCCCCTTATGCCACGTAGGTAACACGCACAGCTTCCAGGGATCCGGATGTGGACATCCGGGGAGGCCACTCCGCAGCCTCCCACTGCCCCAGAGATGACTGATGTGCACCTTTGAGCAGGAACCCTGGGGAATAGGTAGCCTCACCCGGTGACTAGTTGGCAGGACACAGGCAAGTCTCCTGGTGCCACATCAGCTTTAAAGGAAGCCTGTGCCGCTGTCAGAGCGATTCCGGCACAGCCCCCGCTCTGTGACCCTGCAGGCCCCTTCGAAGGCACAGGAGGTTGTCCAGTCACCTTGTCTGTCACCTCCTTGTCCCCACACACCTCACAGGTACATGTGGGGCTCGGCCTAACCCCCTGGCTTAAGGTGAAGACTAGGGAATAACCTGCAGCGTTTCTCTCCCGTGTCCCAGCTGCCGTCAGCCAATCCAGCGGACTCGCGGCCAAGTTTGTCATCCACTGTCACATCCCTCAGTGGGGCTCGGACAAGTGTGAAGAGCAGCTTGAAGAGACCATCAAGAAATCCTGTCGGCAGCGGAGGACAAGAAGCTAAAGTCTGTGGCCTTCCCACCCTTCCCCAGTGGCAGGTAGGAGGGGCTTCTCTGGGGAGGGCGCGGGCGGGGAGGTTGAGTCCAGCCTTCTCCCTGGGAGCCAGTGCTCTCTCTCCACTTACACATCCACTCTGGCCATTGCAGCCATGACCAGAGGCTGCCAGCGCAGCAAGCGTGCTGACCAGGTAATAGGGCAAGAAGCCCAGCCTCCATCCTTCAGAACACTCGGAGAGAGGCGCTTTGGGGAGAAGCGAGAGGCAGAAAACACCAGGCTTTGAAGGCCTTGCTGCTCACGGGGATCCTGTGCTGCTTGGGGGTGGGGGGGGGGCAGGGAGGGCGGGAGGAAGGCCAGGAGGCCAAGGCTTTGACATGCACACCCAGAGAAATGAAAAGCTCTCACCCAGGGTTTGTTTTGGGGGTTAGAAGAGGTGAGGTCCCGTTTCTGTAAGTCACTGCTGCCGAAATGACATTCGCACATCTCTGTGTGTTGATGAGAGGAACCTTAAGTGCATGAAAAGGAACTATGAACACAAGCTTTTGAGCATCTATTTTTGCCCTTTAATAAACAATCTACCACGTAAACTGGTTTTGAGTGGCCTAATGAAACCTTTAGGTGCTGTTTTGAAGACCAGGTGTTTGAAATGCTAAATTGGTAGTGTTTTCAAAGCCAAGTTTGACCTAAGTCGGGCTACGTATTCAAGCCCAGGGCACCGCTCGCTGGTGTGCCCTATGATCTTGGCTAAAACCACTGTGCCCGAGTCAGCGTGGCACCTGTGAGGTGATGATATGGGCCCCCTGCTTCCCCCGCACACACACGCCCAGGCTGTCACTCTGACTGGCATCAAAGGAGATGGTGCGAGGACCAGCCTGCACGTGGTTAGACCCCATGCGATGGCAGTCAGGGCCCGGGGCCAAGATAAGAAGGGCCCGCTTCGCCCCCGCCCTGAGCTGTCGGCCAACGTGACACCGGCTCTTCTTTTCCTCCGGCACAGAAACTGCTTCCCCAAACAGACGGCCGCTCAGGTGACCCTCAAAGCCATCTCGGCCCACTTTGACGACTCGAGCGCGTCCTCGCTGAAGAACGTCTACTTCCTGCTCTTCGACAGCGAGAGCATCGGCATCTACGTGCAGGAGATGGCCAAGCTCGACACCAAGTAGCCCCGCGGCTGCACTTGCCAACAGGAGCTGCCGGAGGATCGGTCGCAGGAGCAGGTTTTATTTTTTAAACGGAGAGAGGAAGGGAGCGTTGGGCGGCTGAAGGGAAGTGGGTGGCAGAGGCTTCGGGAGCAGGTCCCGCCCACGGAAGGAGCCTCTGCGTTTTATATTCTCGTTAAAAAGAGCCTCAGTCCTAAAAACCAGGTTTCCACGAGGGGTTCTTTCCATGTGTTTTCTTCCTGTTGTTTTAGAACTTTTTGAAAAAAAACAGACTTCATTTTAGATTTATAGCATTGACTTTTACACACACCGAGAAAATCCTTTCAAAACTCTTGTCTTCTGTTTCTCCTTTTGCAAGGGAGGAGGGCGTACAAGGGGCCCGGGCTCTGCTCAGAGGCTCTGTGCTCCGTGATGGAGGAGAACATTAGAAAGGCCTCTCACTGGTGCTTTCTCTTTCTTAGTGCCCCCGCCCGCCCCTATATCTGTAACTACTACTAAAAAGGATTTACTTCAGGCTGTTTTCTGTTTTGTTTTGTTTTTTAAAGAAAAAGAAAATGAAAGGACAAAAAAAATAAAAGATTCAGTGTCTTTCTTACAACATATTCTTTTATTGCAACATTTTCCTGTTTGGAAAACTGTCCCCATGGGTGTGGGCACGTCTAGAATGTTATAAACAGAACGAGGCCTGTCTCCAACGGGCTTTGACTCCACCATGCTAGGTAGGCCCCAGGTCAGACAGCACGGAATGGCCTGCTTCTCAGGCATCGGGTCCTGCTTCCAGAAGGGGGGCCTCGTTGGCCTTGGTCCATAGGAACTCAGCCCTGGGCGATGCCCCAGTGGGGAAGCCATGCTTGGGGGAGAGGCACATGTCTCATCAGCCCAGGCCGCAGCCCAGACGGGGTGGAGTGGGAGCCCCCGTGAGGCTGGTGTCCAAGGACTCTGGCCAGGTACCCAGGGGCCACATCAAAGGGAAGCAGGGAGGGGCCGGCTGGGCGGGGCCAGAACCTGAGTTTATTCGGATGAACTGATCATCCACTTCTGCTGTCGCGTGAACTTGCGGGGTCCAAAATAGGCTCCTCCAGACTGACGTTCTCTCCCAAGTGGAGGAGTCAGTGTAGCCTTAACATAGCTGCTGGCAGGCATCCTCACTACAAGGCCAGGTCTCCAGGTCAGTGACGTTCGGGTTGGCCAAGAAACCAGAAGCACAAAACCACAGAGGAGTGTTTTCCCTTGTAAATTTGCCGTGACAGCAGCCTGGAAGCACACAGGGCTCATCTGCTCCCTGGATGTTCACCGATGGGGACCCACCCAAAGGGCGCGTAGCTCGGCTGCCCCCCCTTAAACACCTCCAGCAGCTGGCAGGCCAGGTCTCGGTCTTAACTTCCCTGAGCTCCGTAAAAACTCACTGTTAGCATGGACTGACCAACAGGGAAATTTTTATCTCTTTCTTCTTAAGTATAACCTATGATATGTAATCATAGGATATATGGTATAAAAATTGAAATATAGAAAGTTTTGTTAAGATTAAAGACTATAGGGACTAACCGTTTAAAATCAGCCTCCTACTGACAACTGGAGTATTGCAGGATGTGTGGGCTTCCCCACCCTCTGAATGACAGGCAAGACGGGTACAGACCCCCTTCCTTAGCTGGTCTCACTTGGCAGGTCCTCCTTCCTGCCCTGCAGACAGGAAGCCAGCCCTCAGGAGACCCAGCGCCCGCACATGCACACACATCCAAGGGGAGCCTGTTACGCGCGCAGAAGGCTGGCTTCGCACTCCCAGGACCCAGTGAAGCATTCGGCCTTGCCAAACCCAGAAAGAATCCTCTAGGGGGTGTCTTTTTAGTCTCTTTCTCTCTCGCTCTCTCCTTCTCTCTCTCTCTCTCTCTCTCTCTCTCTCTCTCTCCCTCTCCTTCTCTCTCTCTCTCCTCTCCATTTTTGCTTTTCTGTAAGTTGTGTTTCTGATGAGTACATCAGTGGCATCTTACTCCAGAAAGAGTGCCCTTTGACAGCTGTCAGGCGGGTACCACTTGTCAGGCAATCCGTTCCCAGGTGTCGGTGGTACCTCGTCTCCCGCCCAGCCTCCTCCTCAGGGTGGAGACTGCCGCATGGTTTTCCAGCTCGTGGAGACGAACAGGTCCCGGCTCTTGGCCAGCCGAACCATGAAGCGCCCCACATAGAAGCCGCTGATCTGGCCCACGCCGTCATTTCTCCCCATGGCCAAGAGGAACGTCAGCGCACCTGTGGGGAGAAGCACAAGCCAGAGTCCTGCTCACCATCTGTGGCGGGCAAGTCCCAGATTTATTTATTAATTACAAATTATTAAAGCGTTCTAGGGAGCGTTTCTGTCTCCGGCTTTAAAAGTTTGTCCTAGCCCTGGCCGTTGGGGTTGGACGTCGCCTTGTGCACCGAAAGGTTGCCTGTTCAATTCCTGGTCAGGGTACTTGCTGGGCTTTCGGGCTCAGTGCCTGGTAGGGTGAGTGCAGGAGGCAGCCAATCGATGTTTTGCTCTCATATTGATGTTTCTTTCTCTCTCTCCCTCTCCCATAATTAATAAAAAAAAATTTTTTTTTTAAAGTTGGTACTAGTGGTCATTCATCTCAAAGACTTTCACCATGTCTAACCCCTACTCTCTTAAAACTGTGAAGCAAAAGTTGCCCTGGCTGGTTTGGTTCAGTGGATAGAGCGTGGGCCTGTGAACTGAAGGGTCCCAGGTATGATTCCAGTCAAGGGCACATGCCTGGGTTGCGGGCTCGATCCCCAGTAGGGGGCGTGCAGGAGGCAGCCAATCAATGATTCTCTCTCGTTGATGTTTCTATCTCTCCCTCTCCCTTCCTCTCTGAAATCAATAAAAATATTTTTTTTAAAAAACTGTGAAGCACATGGGACTCCCTCACCTGGTTTATAGGCCTTGAAGGGCCTCTGTTTCATGGAGTTGACGATATTGGCCACGGCGATGTTGGCGTGGAGGCCAGCATGATAGGCCATCTTGGGCTCCTTCACGTCGGCACAGTCGCCGATGGCGTAGATGTGGCTGTAGCCCTCCACCTGGAGGTACTCGTTCACCTTCAGGGCACCATTGCTGGCCAGTACACTATCTGCCAGGCAAAACCAACAGGAAACCAAAACCCTAAGCTGCCATGTTAAGTGGCCCCCAGAGCACAGAGAAGATGAGCTCTGGTGCCGGTCAAGCCACCGCAAGAGGCACAATCTCCGGTGGCGAGCCGCCCACCCAGTTTATTTCTGCTTGAAGCCCCCCCGTACCCCCTCAGAACTCCTCCTGCAGAGGCAAGGGTACCACTCCAGCATGGAAACTGGTCAGAAAGGCAGCAAGGGTCATTTTCTGTGCTGTGCGTGACTCTGTACGTTACCATGGTTAACACAGTGCTTACGTTCACAACTTGGTCAAGTCTTGAATTTTCTTTTGAATGTGGATCAGATTTTTAAAATAAATACAAGGCTTTAATAAATGATAAACTTTTCATTTTAAGGGACTTAAAAGTTTATCTTTGAAATATATCATTAGGACAATTGGGTGTTAAGTTTTGGGCTCTCTGTCCATTAACCCTCAGTTCCACCCACATGCCTGGCCTGGACTAGCTTCCTTCCTCTGGGATGGGATAAGTCTTCCCTGCAGGCACAGAGGAGGAGCTCCCCGGGCAGGAATGGGACTCAGGCATACATGAGGGGAACCTGAGGACACAGCAGCATGGGGCCTGACAAGGAGCCACTGAGTCTCCATTCACACATGGAGGCAGGAGTCCACCTGCTCCATGTTTCCGTCAGCTCGATGGTCCAATATTGAGCTCTAAGGACACGAAGCCACAATATTGCCCCCGCTCCCCAAATGGTCAGGGTTTGGGGAGAGCAGCACACCTGGGAAGAGAGAAAGGCCTGACCCCAGGATTTCCTCTGCATCCGTGATCCAAGGACAGGAACAGAAAGCAGATCTTTTCAGCTCTCTGAAACCTGTTCTCATCTCTTGCTGCTTGGGGGCGGGCCCCGATTTTGGAAAAGTCTCGTCACCTTGCACATCTTGGGCTAAGTCATCATTATCACAGCTGAGGAAAGGACAGCAAGAGTGAACCTGAACTTAAATTTAAAGTTTGATGCCACCATTCAGATGAGAGAAAAGAGCTGCTGGGATGGAGGGGAAAGGTAGGGAGGGGGTGCCGATTCCCGGGGGAAAGGCCTGAGGCGCCTTGGACGCTGGGCAGTGAGGAGGCAACCTGAGGAGTGGACAGTGGCTCTGCCACCTGCTTACCAAAGGCACGGTGGTAGGCAAAGCTGTTGATCTTGATACCGTTGCAGACAATCACCAGGTTGGTGGCCACCTCAGTGCCTTTGTCCGTCTGCACACTGATGCACTCGCGATACTCATTGAAAGGCAACTCCGCCATGTTGCTCACCCGCTCACCTGTCAAGGGAGGTCTGTGACCAGGAGGCTGGCAGAGGGTGGACAAGGCTGGTCCACGCCAAAGCTGACCCGGGGAAGTCTGGAGACCCCTGAAGGCCCCAGGAAAGGCCTGGATGCTGTGGCCCAAGTAGGCAATGATTCCACTCCCCCTTCCCGCCCTGCTCCTCTCCCAGTCCACCTGCTACCCCCACAAGCACAATCTGGACACCAGGCCCCAAGGGATACGATGGGAGGAAAGTGCCAAGAAGCAATTTGAGGCCGAGTTTCCCAAGTTCTGGGAAAAGCTATTTGAGGAAGACCTCCAACATGCCTCCCCGACTGTGAGCTGTGCCACCCTGCTCAGGCAGCACAGGCCCTCAGACACACCGACAAAGGTGAAGCCACTACCTAAAAGTAGAGGTGATCACAGTACTGCCAGGAGCAAGGAGACAAGAGCCAGCCTGGGCTTCATAGAGCAGACACCCCCCTCCCTGAAGAAAACAAAGAGGCTGAGCCCCACGATTTGTGGAGGACACCCCTGGGGTTAGAGCCCCACTCGCTAGCTGCTGGGTGGTTCTCTTCCCTCTTGCTCTGGACAAAAGCCACACTCCTCACCACCCTCAAGATACAAACCAAAAAACCTATTCTCTCCACCACAGAGACATCATAATTCAGGTCAAATCCTTAGATGGTTTTTTTAAAATCATTCAACAAATAGGTACCATCTGCACTTTGTCCAAACCAATAGCCAGGACAGTGCTGGTCCGTGACATGAAATCCCGTAAGTACGAGGGCCTGTGCCCTGCCGAGGGCAGACACAACCTCCGGCTGGACATCAGGGCTCAAATGGGCTTCGATGCTCAACCCCAGGACTCAGAGACGGTGGCCACCCTCTAGCTGGGGGCAGTGACCAAGCCTCGAGCCCAGTCTCCCTGGGCCAGGGAGAGGGCAGGGCAAGGGGAACGGCACGTACTCAGCAGCAGCTGCACGCCTTTCTGGAGCAGGATCTCCTTCGCCTCCTGCCGGACACAGGGCAGGAGCTCCTTGTCAGCCAGGGCCATTTGGGAGTGAATAAGAGTGACCTGGGGACAAAGGACCATAGGACAGAGGAGCCACTGAGCCTCCTGCACACAATAAGAGGCTTAAAAACACCCAGTCTGCCTTCCCCTCTCCCACCCCTACCTCAGGTCACAGGTTTGGGAACTGGGGCCCAAGTGAAGCAATTTGCCCAACACTGGAACCAGCTCACGGCAAGCTGGGCTGGAGCCCACGTCTCCCGGTCCAGGACTCTCAGAATGGGCCAGCACGCCACAACCACACAGAGCGCCACTTGGAAAATCATTTCGAACATCCTTGGGCACTTATGGTCATACCGTCTATATACAAGCCATTGACATTGTACCTGTATGTCAACCTGACATTGACATTAAAGCTGGTTCTAAAACTAGCACTTCTGCCATGCGGGTCAGCACAGGGAAGCAAGAGGCAGCCTGGAATGGTGTTCAAAGCCTGGACTTTGGAATCAGACTGCCTGGGTTGAAATCCCATCTTGGATACTCACTCAGACACTGCCTGACAACTCAGTAAGACAGATCGCAGGGGGCAGGGGTCGGGGGTTAAGGGGGTCAATGGGGCAAAAAAAAAACCCCAAAGGGGATATCTGTAATACTTTCGACAATAAAGATAAATTTAAGCCCTAGCCGATTTGGCTCAGTGGATAGAGCGTCAGCCTGCAGACTGAAGGTCCGCAGGTTAGATTCTGGTCAAGGGCACGTGCCCGGGTTGCGGGCTCCATCCTCAGTACGGGGCGTGCAGGAGGCAGTCAATTAGTGATTCTCTCATCATTGATGTTTCTCTCTCTCTCTCTCCCCCTTTCTTTCTGAAATCAATAAATATATATATATTTTTAAAAGATAAACTTTAAAAAAGAAATGTAATGACGAAATGAGCATGTGTGTATAAAGCACATATTACTCTTACGTGTCTACTGATCATAAACATACGGAAGTTTTCCTGAGTTACTTCCTACTTCAGACGGGTCTTTACCCCATAAATCAAAATTAATGAACTTTTACATCAATTATTCATAATAATTTCCAACAATTTGTCAGAGAACAACTGTATAATTAAATTAGTCCATATTGATCTCACTTTTCAAAACCAACGTGCCTTTCCCTCGGGAACGAGAAGCAGCCACAGGCTCCATGCGGCTCTCAGCTGATCAGGCATCAGCTGCAAGCGTGCTCTTGCCTCCGTAATTACCAATCATCACTCAGCCCTCAGCTGAGCCTTCGCAGCTGCCAGGATGTGTGTTTTCTCTCCAGGGTGCCAGCCAGATGCTCTATCCCTCCATCATTCAAAGGGAACAGGGCCACCCTCCGTGGGCAGAAGGCAGTGCCGGCCAGTCCTTAGTGCGGGGCTGCACCGCAGGCTCCCCCATGGGGCTGTCCAGGGCAAGGGCTACCGTCTCTTAAAGACCAAAAACCAACTAAAGGTGCTTTTGACCAAGCTAGTTGTCAGCAAAATGAGGCAAAGTCTACGTTCAGGTCACAAAGCTGGGACATAGAGGGGACACAGGAGTTAATGTTCTGTAAGGAGTCTCCCCTGGCCTTGATTCTCCCGGTAGGACCAGAAGGCAGGACCCCTCACTGAACTAGGACACATCCTGGCTGTCCAGAAAAAATTCCGTCAGAAAGGCACTTCAGGGGATCCCTCAGTGCAGGGAGCAGTAGACGGGAAACACGGGCTCCCACTGTGTGTTGGGGAGCTCCGCCTCCCAGGCCTTGAGCAAATTCCTGATTTTCCTTCGACAACACAGAAAGAAGCCGGCCACGGAGAGCTCAGAGCCACGGCCGCCTGCCCACCTCTTTCTCCGGGTACTCGGTTTTAATCTCCGCTGCCATCTCCACTCCAGCAGAGCCTCCGCCCACCACCACGATGGACTGTGAGCACTGGACCTGGAGCAGAAGCAAATGTGAAAACACCCTCAAGTTCACCCTGCCTCAAGGGGCAGCACTGGGGCGGGGGGGTGGGAGGTCCTTGCCAAAAGAGTAGGAACTCCTTCCAAACGTGAGGTCTAACACTTGCTGGGTGTCTCCCTGCGTTTTCCCATCTGATTCTCACAACAGCCCCAAGAGGCAGGTCTCACCCTGCCCACCCTTCAGATGACCATGGCCCAGGTCTGTCTGAGCTCAAAGCCGGGCTCCTAACCTCTACACTAGTGTCTTTTCTCCCGGCTTCTCAGAAGCTGTGCAGAGAGCGAAGACCTGGCCGAGCCATGCAGCAGCACTCACCCTGAGACCCTTCCCTGGTCCCCACTCCTCATCACTTCCCAGGGGATAGAGCCACCCACCCGGCTCTCAGGACTGCTGTGAGCGCTGGCTGCGGGCATGGATCCAAGCCTGCTCTATACATCACAAGGCCTGTGCAACCAGGAGCCCTGAGAGAGGAGGTGGGGTCCCCAATCGCTACATGAGCAGGTCTGAGTGCTCATGTCCAGACACTGATGACAGATCCAAAGGTCTCCTCCCAGGAGTCTCTCTAATAACTCTCCATCTTTGCAGCCACTGTCACAGCCCTGAACACCCCCTAAGGGTCTCCCTGCTGTCCCCCACAAGTTGTTCTGCTCTCCGGGGGCCACCCAGTCTGCGCCCCCTGCCCTGCCCGGGGCCAGGAGCGCTCACCTGCTTCACCATGTTCTCGTAGGCCTGAATGGCCTCCTGCTGGCTGACAACCTGGTTCAACTTGCCGGGGAAGAAGCCAGTGCTGCCCGTGGCCAGGATAAGATGCGAGAAGGGCAGTGCCTGCGAGGGGCAAGGAAAAGAAAGGTGAGGGCAGGCCTGGGCTCTTCATCCAACCCCAGGCCCACGGGTACTGAGCCCTCTGAGGCAGCCCTCCTTGGAGGGGAGCAAAACCATCACGTGGTTAAGCTGAGGGGTGGTGCTAGAACCCAGTAGAACCTAAAGAAGCAGACTTGCCTCCTGCCAGAGCCCCCAGCACGAAAATGAGAGGGCTGAGCTCCCCACGGGGGGGGGCGGGGGGGGCAGGTAAGCTGGAAACAGGAAACTGCATGCGGGGAATAAGCAGGATTCCAGCGTCCATGTGGAATTAGTTTAGACTCCCCTAGGTATTTTAGAAGAAATTGCCCCCTGCACCCCCAAAACAAAGGAAAGCGGGGAGGGAGGAGATCCTGCTTGGAGCCTAAATAGATCAAGTTGACAAAACCAGTGCTGCTCTGATGGGAGGAGGACGGGGGTCTGTGTTCCCATGGACCTTCATGGACCCTCTAGGGCTCTGAACAGTCTGGCCCGAAACCACAGAACAAGGCAATTCTCAGCAATCTTTCCAACCGAGAGATTCCCGGCCCTAAAATTAATCCAAGTGGGATTGATTCACACAAAATCGAAGACTCACTGAGGACAGAAATGGCGTCCCCTTTTTGCAATTCCCCTTTAGCTTTGGATAGAGTAGAGGGCAAGGCTAGAGGTGACCCTCAACATGACGGCTGGGCTGGTGGCAGCTCGTGGGTGGAGCTCACATCACTGCGGGTGTACACCGGGCGCCGAGCTACTACCCGGCTGAGTATCTTCCTGGCTGTGGGATCCCGGGAGAGCCACTGATCCCCACGTGACAGGAGGCGACACCACCTCCCCAAGTCATGGCGGGCATCACAGGAGACCACGTAAAGCTTAGGACAGTGCCCGGGGTACAGGAAAGACTCAGGAAATGTCTGCCCCCACACTCGTGGCTGCTGTCGTCAGGCCTCTGCTTACGAGGAAGCTGCTCTCAGCACCAGGCAGGGCTGGGGGCCAGAGGCCTCTCCCCCCCCGGCCCCCCGTGAGGCCTGCCAGGTAGACCTGCCAGGTCCCCCACCAGCAGCCGTCAGCCCTGCTCACCTCGCCATCCTCCAGCAGCACCGTCTGATTCTTCAGATCGATCTCAACCACCACGCCCTGCCGGAAGCTATTCTTGAAGCTCTTCGAGTAAGAGATGAATGTCTTTTTGGCAAACCCTGGGGAGCGGACAGAGGAGGTCACAGTGTAAAACTGGGCTGCCCACAGGAGACAGAATAACCCAGAACCTCTCCTGAACTGCATACCAACAGGGGTGCCCCTGACCAAACATCTGGGCCAGTGGTATACCCAGGGGATCCACCCACCCCCAAAGTGCCAGTCTGGGCCCCGGGGCCTCAGAGAAGCTCAAGCTCTTACTCTAGGCCTTGATATGGTAGCTGCTTAAGGCCAATGACCTTTAGATTCTCCAGAATTTGTCTAGCGGTTGAATAGAGGTACCTTGCCTGAAGTCGAGAAAACCACGCCCAGACCCACTGCGTGATAAGACCCAGAAAGCCCCGGAAAGGAGCCGTTACCGCTCTCCACGGAGGCCCGCAGGGCGGCCACATTGTGGTGGAAGGAGTCCTTCATGTCCACCAGCGTGAAGGAGATGTTCAGCGCCTGCAGCTGGCCAGCGGCCGTGATCCCGCCAAAGCCCCCGCCGACGATCACCACGTGCACACCTCTCGCTTCCATGGAGACCTGGGACCCCATCTCGAGCCGCCACTGCAGGGACAGAAGGAGAGACCACATGGGAGTCAGGGGCAGTTCAAGGCTGGGAGGGCAGGGTGAGCCCACAGCAAGAAGGGCCTCAAATGCCGAGACGTGACCTTTTTAATTTATGTCATCATTAAGATTTTAATTGTGCCCTAACCAGTTTGGCTCAGTGGATAGAGCGTCAGCCTGCGGACTCAAGGGTCCCAGGTTCGATTCTGGTCAAGGGCATGTACCTTGGTTGCAGGCACATCCCCAGTAGGAGGTGTGCAGGAGGCAGCTGATCGGTGTTTCTCTCTCATCTATTTTTCTAACTCTCTATCCCTCTCCCTTCCCCTCTGTAAAAAAATCAATAAAATATATATATTTTTTAAAAAGATTTTAATTGTAAAATCTGAATTCCAGAGGCACAGGGGTATCACTGTTCCATCCCATCGCCCAACCACCCAGTTCCATTCTCCACTGCACCCACGTTACCAAGTTGCTATGAATCCTTCAGAGGTGTTCTGTGTACCTGCAATCGTAATTGTTTCTGCACACATTAAACTATCCTGCAGTTTCCCCACTCAATATATCTGCTCACTCGTCAACATAACCTAAATGAGCTCCTGCTCTGTGATGTGCCCTGTGCCGTGGATCCTGGGGTCAGAGACAGACAGACAGATGTGGCCCCTGCCCTTGTAAAGGAGGGGCTCACAAACCGCAGGGCCGGGAGGAGGATGCGGACCTGGGAAGCTGGTCAGGTGCACCTTTCTATGGTGGGCACACCTGTGGGGACCTGCAGGCACGGGCCACATCAAAGGAACGAAATAAAATTCTTAAGCCCCAAGCTAAGCAATCACTCTGACCAGATTCTGCCCACTCACAGGCCACCAGCTTGAGCCCCAGGTCTAAGGAGATGAATGGGCAGGTTTTGACCATCAACCTGCAAAATAGGATGCAGTGTGACTGAGGCCGTGACGGTGGGGCGGGGAGGAGAGGCCTGCAGTGGGAGGTCATTCCCCGAGCATTCTGGGACAGTGGATGTCCACCAGGACTGCTGGGCAGCCTCCCCAGGAGACATGGGGCAAGGAGAGACGTCTGCTGTGAGAAGAAACAGTGCTGGTTAAAGACTGAGAAGGAATGCCCGCCGGTAAGGACGGTAGGCAGCAGTGCTGGTCGTGTGAGCTCCAGTGAGGGGGAGGGAGGAGCAAGCACCTGCTTGATGCCAGGGACAGTGTCTGCAGAGGGTGGAGGGCCAGGACTGCAGGCCACCTGTGCCCCAGGCCCACACTCACACCTGGACTGGTGCAGCCGGACCAGGGTCCAGCAGACTGAGCAAACCTTGGTTGAGTTCCTGAGGAGCTGAAATTCAAAAACCCTTGGCCCAGAGCATGACAGTGGAGGACGTCTGAGGCAGAGGACAGCCTTGGGCTGAGTCAGCACAGAGGGAGAAGGAAGAGGTGGCGAAGCTTGCCTGGGTGCCCCGGCCAGCCTGAGAGGCAATCTACCAGGCTCACCCTCCAAAGAGCCCGGGTCACCTGGCGCATCGCAGAGTCTGTCCCTTTCGAGGGCTGAGAAGCTGGCCTGGGGCTGCAGTCAGAGGCCTTACCCCAGGCCAGCTTAACCCCAGAGAAGGCTGCTCATGGTGCAGGGCCCCAGGGCTCTCCAGTGTGGGAGCCCAGCTACCTGGGGAGCGATCTTGACTGCAGCTGAGAGCCTGAGAGCAGTGAGGGTTGTTGGGAGATGCTGGCTCGAGGCGACAGGCAGTCACACCTCCTCCTGGCCTGTGCCAGGCTCTAAGGAGAGGCAGAAATAAAGCAGGCTGCCAGGAGAGACAGTGAAGGATGGCGAAGCTGGCGTGCACAGAAAGCAGCGAGAGGCCCAACAGCGGCTGCGGGCATCAGGGATGGCGGTTCACAGTGGGCGCGGCAGGGGGTGGCAAGGAGGAGGAAGTGGACTCGGGTCAACCTTGAAGGGCAGACAGCATGCCGCCCAAAGGCTTGATGGGGAAGCGTGTTCCAGCCGGCCTGGGGCCCTCTCAGGCAGCACCCCAGCAGCTGGAAGACTACCCCACTGTCCTGCATCCTGTGTGGCCTGGGCACAACCCCTGCCCCCCTGGCCTCCATTTACCCCCTGTAATGTGAGGGGGCATCCTAAGATGTCCTTGCACACATAGGTTTCCAAGACATGGTGGCCCCCAAAATGGTCCCCACACTTATAGAGGCAGCTTATGGTTGGAGCTCCAGGCACTGTTCTTGTTGGTATTCAAATGTCCACTGCCTAATTTCTCCCCTGGAGGAGGAAGAATCTGGTGGGGGAGAGAGAACCTGGTAAGGGAGGGAGAACCTGATGGGGGAGGGAGAACCTGGTAAGAGAGGGAGAAGCTGGTAAGGGTGGAGTACTGATGAAGGAGGGAGAACCTGGTAGGGGAGGAATAAGCTGGTGGGGCAGGGAGAACCTGGTGGGGGAGGGAGAACATGGTAAGAGTGGGAGTACCTGATGAAGGAGGGAGAACCTGGTAGGGGAGGAATAAGCTAGTGGGGCAGGGAGAATCTGATGGGGGAGGGAGAAGCTGGAGGAGGGAGAAGCTGGTGGGGAGGGAGAAGCTGGTGGGGGAGGGAGAACATGGTAAGAGTGGGAGTACCTGATGAAGGAGGGAGAACCTGGTAGGGGAGGAATAAGCTGGTGGGGCAGGGAGAAGCTGGTGGAGGAGGAAGAAGCTGGTGGAGGAGGGAGAAGCTGGTGGAGGAGGGAGAAGCTGGTGGG
>NW_005871340.1:870824-875933 GCF_000147115.1 Myotis lucifugus | reverse complement strand
GAGGAATAACCTGGTACCCCAGCCAGACCCTCGTGGAGGAGGAAGAAACTCTGGAGGAGGGAGAACCCGGTGGAGGAGGGAGAAGCTGGTGGGGGAGCGAGAAGCTGGTGGGGGAGGGAGAAGCTGATGGAGGAGGGAGAACAGGATGGGGGGGTGAGGAACCTGGTGGGGAAGAGAACCTGGTGGGGAAGGGGGAACCTGATGGGGGAGGTAGATCTGACAGAGAAGATTAGAAGGGATTTAACTGTTTCTCACTGGCTAAATGGTCCCCAACTCATTGAGGCTTGTGCATTCTACCCATTTACAGATGAGGAAAGAGCCTCAGCAGGGCTGGGACCAGCACGAGTCCCCAGCAGGCGGTGCCACCTTCACTGCTCCGGGCCCTCAGAAAGGTCGTCCTGAGTGCTCATCGGGCGGAATCTGCCAACTGGGCCAGAAGGAGCATGTCTCCTGGGAGCCAAAACCGAAGAGGGCCCAGGGCCCAGCCAGAGGTCAGGAGTAAACACCAGGAGCTGAGCAGAGGCTGGGAATGAGGCAGGCGATGGAAGGGGTATGTTTCACCTCCCCCTTCAGCACGGCCCCCTCTGTGCCAACCTGCCTGTGGGGCCAGCAGCCGGCAAGGTCAGGGAGACCCCCAGAGCCCTGCTTCCAAGCTGGCTGGGCACAGGCCCAGAGAGGCTGCACAGCTGGTTAGGGAGAGGGGTCCACTGTGGGTCGGGTCACACTGGGCCACCTAGGGAAGCTCAAGGAGACACTTAGAAAACACCTGGGACCTTCTCTGCAGAGGACATAGTTTGGGCCAAGAGGTCCGGTGGCAGAAAGGGAGGCTGAAGATGAGCTCGGGGAACAAGGTGGGGTGGCCAGGAGGGCAGGTGACAGGGGCCAGCACACACAGGGTGCCTGTCACACCTACATGCTCACCAGTTCTAACCACCAGGCCTGCCCTGGGCCCTTCCCGGGGAGGAGAGTAAGCCCAGCAACCCCAGTGCAGGCCTGAGGGGCAGTAAACTGGCCCAGGATCAACTGGCTTCCCCAAAGGGCAAACCCTGGCCCACCCAACCAGGTACACCCTCAGTGAAGGCAAACCGCTTCTCTGGAGTCCCAGCGAGCAGAGTTCCAGGGTCTGGGGCCTGAGGGCTCCCCCACCACGAGGGGCTGGACGAGGAGAAGAGGAGGCCCTGAAGCCCCTGCTGGAATCTCTCTTCTCTCTCCTCCACTGACCTCTGACACTCTCACTGGGGGAATGGTGGGCTGGCGGCTCTCCAGCTGATTCCACCCTTCCTCCTCCGCGGCCTCCCTTACCCAACACTCTTGCACACCCGTGTCTTCCTTGGCCAATTCTTTTTTTTTTTTTTTATCCTCACTGGAGAATGTTTACTGATTTGAGAGAGAGAGGAAGGGAGAGAGAAAGAAACATTGATGTGAGAGAGAAACATCGATCAGTTGCTTCCCATACATGGCCCGACCAAGGATTGAACCCACAACCTAGGTATGTATCCTAACCGGAAATCAAACCTGGAAATTTTCAGTGTATAGGACGATGCTCCAACCAACTCAGCCACCCAGCCAGGGCCCAGTGCCAGTTCTTGCTTGGCCCCTGAGGACAGCTCCCCTACACTCGACCACGATCCACTTTGCCAGATACCTAAACCATGTTCTTAAGCCACAGAGCTGCTTCCCAGCCACGCACCCTACCTATCGGTGCTCAAAAAGCACATGTAGCCCTGGCCAATGTGGCTCCGTGGTTAGAGCATCAGCCCATGCACCAAAGGCTCACAGGTTCGATTCCCCATCAAGGGCACGTACCTGGGTTGCAGGTTCGATCCCCAGCCCTGGTCAGGGTGTGGGAGGCAACCAATTGGTGTTTCTCTTATCTCTCTCTCTCTCTTTTCCTCTCTTTCTTTTTCCCCCCTCCCTCCCTTCCACTCTCTCTAAAAATCAATGGAAAAAATATCCAGCCTCAATCAGTGGGAGACCCCATCAATGGAAGACTACAGGATACACTGTTATACACCCATACAATGGAATATTCTGGAGCCATTCATTTTTAGAGTGGATGCTTTTTACATGAAATGTTTGTCCACGATTTGTCCACACCCATATGATGTACAAGACCAAGAATAAATCTTAATGTAAATTATGGTCTTTGGGTGAATGTGTCAATGCATGTTCATCAACTGTAACAAGTGTACCACTCTGCCGGGGGATGTTGATAATGGGGGAGGCTGTGCATGTGTGAGGACAGGGGACATATGAAAAGTCTTCTGTACATTGCCCTCAATTTTGCTATGAACTAAAACTACTCTACAAAAATAAAGTCCTTAAAAAACAAAGTTTGTAACCTGGCCAGTGTGGCTCAGTGGTTGAGTCAACCTATGAACCAGGAGGTCACTGCACAGTTTGATTCCCACTCAGGGCACATGCCAGGGTTGCGGGTGGAATCCCCAGTAGGGGGCGTGCAGGAGGCAACCGATCAATCATTCTCTCTCATCATTGATGTTTCTATCTCTCTCCCTCTGCCTTCCTCTCTGAAATCAATACAACAAAAGCAAAGTCTGTCCATGAAAAAGTCAGGTAATAGAACAGCCTAATCCCACTTATGGGTAATCAGACATGTGTACCTAGCTACATATATACACATACATGTAATAATGACAACAGCTAGCATTCATTGCATTTTTATCTGTATCTTTGCATTGAATAGTGTGAGTTTTTCTCTCCATTTTTTTATAGAAAGTCAGGAACTTGCCCAAGGTCAATCCTCACAGTCTGACAGACCTGAGCTCTAAAGCAAAGCGCTCACAGTGGTCCCAGGTGACGTTTCTACTTTCTCCTTTGGGGTTTTTTTTTTTTTTGGTATTGTTTGAATATTTTTAAATGAGGGTGTCATTTTTACAGAAATAATAAAGCTTTAAAAACAGGGCAGACTTCCTACCAACTAATTTTTAAAATTGAGATATTAGTCATATAAAATTCACTATTTTGAAGTGTACAATTCAGTGGTTCCTAGTACACTCATAAAATTGTACAACCATCACCACGATTTCATACCAGAACATGTTCAACGCCCCCCCCCCCAAAAAAAAAAAAGGAAAGGAAAGAAAAAACTCATCCATTAGCAGTCATTCCCCATTCCCTCCTCCTGCAGCCCCTGGGAGCCACCAATCTTCTGTCAGTCTCTACACATTTGCCCATTCCATACCTTTTGTCTGGTTTCTTTCACTTAGCATAATGTTTCAAGATTCATCCAAGCTGTAGCATGCATCAGTATTTCATTCCTTTTCATGGCTGAGTAACATTGCATTGTATGGAGAAACATTTTGTTTATCCATCCGTCAGTTGATGTACATTTGGGTTGTTTCCAACTTTTGGCTATTGTGAATAATGCTGCTATGAACATTCATACACAAGTTTTTCTGTGAACGTATGTTTTTAATTGTCTTGAGTATATACCTAGGAGTGAAATTGCTGGGGCCTATGGTAACTCTGTATTTAACTGTTTGAGGAACTGCAAAACCCACCATCTGATTCTGAACTGAACATCAAGCCAAAGGAGAGAGAACAGAGAGTCTTAACTCAATCTGCCTAGATTCAGGAAGGTTAGCTTAAGAGAAGGTCCAAGAGAACAAACCCTAATTGTCCAGGGACTTCTAAGGAAATTTACCTTTGCCCTTCCCCCAACATATTCGCACGTGCACACATACACACACACACACACACACACACACACACACACACACACACATCTGGTGTACACTGGAATTTTCTCAGTAAATCCTGTTTCTACCAAGGATACCCAGCCTGACCCCCGGGGGGTTGCGGAGGGAGAGGTGTTAGTCTCTAATAATACAGAGGCTTTTAGGAATCTACTGAAAAACAAGCCAGTTACATCTATGCCAACGTTGTAGAGCGGTCACGCCTCAGAACACATACAACATGAACCACGTGGGTTCCAATCAACGCAAGGACATGGTCCAGGATCGCTTCACAGAGATTACAAGTGAAACAAAGTCTGGAGTCCTCAGTGGCTATGCCCAGGGTAGATTTCTACAGCCACGTTTCCAGAGTGGCCATCCTGTTTGAGGGGGCCTCTGGGTGTGACTCCAAGCACCACGAATGTCCCCTATCCAGCGGGGGACAGGCTGAGAGTAGGCCTTCCATGGCCCGTTCCCCAGGGAATGCACGCTAAATATAACCCCAAAATACCACTTTCTGAAAGGGACTCAAAGTCTGACAGAGGAGCTATCCTTTCACGCCCCAGGAGAGGGCAGCTCTGGGCAGACAGGCTCATCCCAGTGTCCTACACACTCCCCTACCACAACCCTGTACCTCCTCCTGGGAGCCAGTCGCCTTCCGGTTCCTGTAACACCCCGTGGTCTGCTCACCTCCTGTGTCTGGATCCTCCTGGCTTTCTTATTTCACCACCAGCCAAACACCAGCCAGGCCCTGGCGCTCACCAGCCCTGGTCAGCTCTACTGCTAAACTGCTGGGTGTCCCGAACACGGGCAGGCCCAGCTGGGAGCAGTCTCCCCCAGAAATGGAGGCCCTCCAGATTTGGGGTTACACACAGTGCTCTTAAAGGGCTTCTCTCTAGGGTGCTGGGGTGAGGGTGGGTGGGGTCTGCGAGCTTAGGGCTTGCACAGGGGCACACACACACACACACACACACACACACACAGTGGAATCTGAGCAGAACTCCTTGATAGTTTACACATTTACATATTTTACAAAGGCCTTGAACACAAGACACACACCTGGGATGCCTGGTAAGCCCTCCCCAAACTATGTCTGCCCCCCAGCTCTGTGCCAGGCCTCCTGTGAGATCATCGGCTCCCCTCCCCACCTTCAGACACAGCCAGGGGTCAAAGGGTCGCTAGTTGGAGGGGACAGGCAGGGTGTGTTTAGGGGGGTGGGGCTGGAAGGAAAGCGCGCACCGTCACCCACTACAAGCAGCTCCCCGGGAATTTGGGCGTCCTGGCTCCCCAGCCCCATCCGTAAGTTCGGCGCCCGCGAAGACGGGGCGAGGAAAGAAAGGAAAAGTGTTCCCCTCTAGTGCCCCCGAGACGTGAAAAGAAAAAACAAAGAATAGTTCCCTATGGAGAAGAAGGC
>NW_005871340.1:860120-870314 GCF_000147115.1 Myotis lucifugus | reverse complement strand
CCTGCTCCGGGTGTCTGCGGGGCCCTGCGGCGCCGGGCAGCCCGAGAGCACGCCTCCCGCCTCCGCGGCGGGGCCGTGCGGGTCGCCTCGGGCACCGGGGCCCCTCCCGGCCCACGTGACTCGGGGCGCCCTCTGGCCACGCCCCGGCCACGCCCCCGCGGTAGGATCTCTGCGGGCACTCCCCGTCCGCCTTCCCCCTCCGCCTCCCGTCCGCTAACGGGTGGGAACCCCACCCCCACCCCCCACCGTGAAACTGACGGCCCCGAAGATCGACGTCGCCTGGCCCTGCGCGAGCCCCTCGGACTCTGATCAAAGTTTGGCCCGAAGCTGCCGGACTTCAGGGCGCGGGCTGTCGGGCACTGGCTGTGCCGCCCGGGGCGGATGACCAACCTCCTGCCTTTACGCTTATAAGTCATAACCCGCAAACCCAGTGGAGCACCTCTGTATGCCTGGCCCTGTGCTAGGAGCCGGGAGATAAAATGGGGAACAAACTGGCCTGGTTTCTGCTCACCGATTGGGTGATAGTCTGGGAAAAGACGATATATTAAACATCCATCTCTCATTGAAGAAAGAAAAACGGGGGGCAAAGGAAGGGTGCTGAGGCCTTTCTCCAAGGATGAGGAGGAGTTAGTCCTGGGCAGAGAGGAGGCAAGTGTGCTCTGGGTGTGCAAATTGCTGGCGGTGATACAGGCCCGGAGGCCCTGGTGAAGACTGGCCCGTCACCCCAAGGGCAGTGGGATTTGCCACTGCAGGGTTTTAAGCAGAAGAGTGACAGGACTGAGTCATGTTCTGTGGTGAAAGGATGGGGAAGTAGGAGGGCTGCTGAAAATGAGGGAACTGTTTGGGGGGGGGGGAGCTTGGAGTACGTAGGATATGTAAAGAAATGGACTGATGCAAGCTACAACCTGGCAGTCGGATCAAGCTAATTAGGTGACAGGTGACATCTATTTAAACAAACATTAGCACCTACCCTAAGAGATCCTTGATGTGAACTGTCTAGTGTGGTGTCTGGCACACAGCAGCCAGCTTGCCCAAGGCCATGCAGTGCCTGGCAGCCTCCTGGCTCCCACCCAGTGCTCCTTTGAATACTGCCCTTCACCTTCCCGGTTTTCACAAATGTTTATACTAGAAGAGGCCTTTTCTGTACCTCTTCCAAAGGCTGTGAGCAAAGACTTTGTACCCAATACCCCCAGCATAGGAGCAATGGGATCAACTCCATCTAGAACAGTGGTTCTCAACCTTCCTAATGCTGCGACCCTTTAATACTGTTCCTCATGTTGTGGTGACCCCCAATTTCATTGTTACAAATTGAACATAATTAAAGCACAGTGATTAATCACAAAAACAGTATGTAATTATATGTGTTTTCGGATGGTCTTAGGCGACCCCTGTGAAAGGGTCGTTTGACCCTCAGGTTGAGAACTGCTGATCTCGAAGTTGGTGCTGATTCATCTCGAGCTGGGAGAAAAGCTGGTGCACTCCTGTGGGCACCAGTCTCACCTACAAAGCCCAGACTGCATCTTCCTCTTCTCTGGAACCTTTGCCTCTCCTCCTCTCCCAGCTGATATCTGCCCCATAAATGTAGGCTGGAGGGGGATACAGTGAGAGGTGTGGGAATCTCCACCTCCTTCTCGCAGCCAGAAGAGCAATGGTGCCAGAGTGTGGGTGCAGAGAGCCCACGGGCCCTGCCCAGCCTAAACCGTCTCATAGGGAACCATCAGAGCCACAGATTGGATCTGATGCTTCAGGCACAGCAAGCCTTGCATTTGTCCTGGACTTTGCAAACTTCCAAACAGTTTTTATCTTTTTTTTTTTTTCTCCTGAAACCACTCCAGGAAAGCAGGGTGGGGGTTAAATTCTGACCCCGAGGAAAGCAACAACCACCCTTGACCAGCTCTTTGGGGCAGAGACCTCACTCTGCTGGACTTTGGGTCTCTAGCCTCTGGCCCTGACCCAGCACTGGGTTCCTAGGAGTTCACAAATGTTTGCTTCCCATAAAATTCACTCTTCTAACATGTACAATTCAATAATGTGAAGGTTGTGCAACCATCACCAATTTCTAACACCATTCTTTCTTGCATTTCTGATTAAACAATCCGGCCAGTAGTCTAGAAAAAGAATAGCTAATGGTTATTGAAAACACAGTGTTTTGGATAGCTTCTCAAAATTTACACGGGTCCTCCAAGGTAAGTTTCATTAATCTCCATTTCACAGATGAGCAAACTGAGGCTCATAGGCTAAGAATTTAGGCAAATTCACAGCTAGTAAAGCCAAGGAGCTGGAGGACCTTCACCCTAAAGCCAGGAAACCCCTCAGCAGGGCATCATTCCTAAGGGGGCCAGAGGTCACAGCAGGCAAAGGAGAGTCTCAACTGTGAGTCAAACAAGCATCGGAAATTTACTGGGCACATGCCCTGGCCCTGTGGGAGACAGAGCTACAGGGAGTGCTACAGCCTGCCCTGGGGCTTGGGAAGGTCAAGGAAGATTGATTGAAAGCTCTGGGCCTCTACAGATGAATTCCAATGGGCAGGGTGCAAAGGCAGGACTCTAAAAATCACAGCACAAACCTGAAGCCAGGAGAGAGGAGGAGTGTATAGTGGCCCACACTGGGCTTGGGGCATGGCTTCTCAGAGCTGGTGGCCCATCTCCAAAGATCTACCCCAAACCATGAATCAGGGAAGATGTCTGTCATTCAACACTTGGGCAACCAGAGGACCCTGATCCAAGAGAGGGAAGCGGGGCTCAGTGCAACCCCCCTTGTGCCCTTTCCGAGGCAGTTCACCCACTCAACAGGGCCAATCGCTCTGGAAGTGAACTTCAGGGCTCTCTGCCCAACGAAGTTCTTTTGTCTGAATTTCCAGGGGCCAGAGGTAGTGCAAGGGCCAGTTTGGCATTAGAATATCCTGTGAGAGCAAATCGCACTGAGACAGCCGGACAGAAAAGGTGCGTTTCTGTGCCTGGTGCTTGCTTATTCCCAATTCAACTCTCAACACAGAAAGGGAAAAAAGGAATCTGGTTCATACAAGTATACAGTTCCTTCCATAGGTCCTGTTTATTCCCAAACCCCAACCAGACACCTGATAATCCTCTCCCCACCTCCCAAGATCCCTGAGACCCATTGTATGGGCTGGAAAACTAAGGCACTGTGGCAGAGTGCCCCTGTGGGTCACGGACACGACATATGAAGACCCAGGAGTCCTGACTTTCAGGGACTCTGTCTCCCCAAAGGTCTGGCAGATCAGGGAGATAGACGTCGCTTTCCTTTCCCTCCGGTCTTCAGAGCAGAGCCTCTGTGCCGAGGTTTTCTGAGGAAGCGCCAGTGCTCTGTCAGCTGCTAACTCTGACGGAGAGCAGAGGAGCCAGTGGCCATCGGGAGACAGGGGAGACTCGAACCCAGGGCTGGGCCTGCCTTCCAGCCAACCTGTCTGTCAGGACCAGGACTCTGTGCAGCTGTGCTGGGCCCCCAGATGGGGAACAACAGAGCTGTGTCTATGCCAGGGAGAAGACAGGGATGAAGGCTGGAGAGAGTACCCCAAAAGGGGCTACTGGCTTGGAGGCCCAGGGGGCTGAGGAGAAATTTGATCCAGACTCCAGTGCCAAGCACGGCGGGTGCTGATGGGGGGCTGCCCAGCTGGGTTGCTGTGACAGGATCCCGAGGCTGCCATCACCTTAGCACTTCCCAGGGCATAAAATGTCGCTCTTCTCTCGAGGGTGACACAGGCTCAGAGCTTGCTCCGCGGGGCCTCTGCCAGGGGCCGCTGCAGCCGCCACACCACCCTCACTGGCTCGGCGGCGTGGTCCAGCGCCCGGAGGCCGCCCATGTCGCCCGTCTGACTGTACTGCTGCAGGGCCGGCTGGAGCACCGTGATGGGAATGCTGAAGTTCAGGTGCGGGTAGGTGGCCCCGGTGTTATTGTCCCGGGTGTTGCTGGCGACAATCCCTGTGGAGGAGTCAGAGGAAAAGAGGGTATGCACCAGACAGAGGGATGGGGAGGGAGGCCCATCTCCCCACTGGAGGTCCTAGGCCTACGGTGGGCTTGAAGCCCCCAGAGTGACCGATGCCAGGTTTTCTTTCAGGGACACCAACTCCACAAACCCTGGTCCCCCTTCCTGCCTTAACTTTCTCCTTAACACTATCAGTATCTAACACTGTTTCACTTATTCTGTTATCTTTCTCTCCAACTAGTCGGGTCCACAAGGGCAGGACTTTTGTGTTTTGCTCACGCAGCCTCTCCAGACCCAGACAGTGCCCAGCACAGAGGCGGCTCTCATAAGTACTTGTTGAGTGGGTGAATGAATCAAACTCACAGACACATTTCGTTTGGCCTGCTTAGTGCGTGCATGTGTGTGCATGTATTTTTTCATACAATTTTAGACTTACAGAAGACTTGCCAAAATAGTACAAAGTTCCTGTATATCCTTCATCCAGCTTTCCTTTCTATTAATATCTCATGTCACCATAGAACATTGACTAAGCCCTGGCCCGTTTGCTCGGTCGCGGGTTCCATTCCTGGTCACGGGCACATACCTCAGTTGTAGGTTCCCCAGCCCAGGTAGGAGTGTGTGCGGGAGGCAACCAATTGAGGTGTCTCTCTCACATTGATGTTTCTCACTCTCTCTCTCTCTCCCTCCCTCCGTTCCACTCTCTCTAGGAATCAATGGAAAAATTATCCTTGGGTGAGGATTAAAAACAAAAGGAAAAAAAAAAAACACTGATCAGAACCAACAAATTAACCAATGCTATTGACTGAAGCACAGAACTCATTTGGATTTCACCAATGTTTCCACTAATGTCCTCTTTCTGTTTTGGATGCAACCCAGTATCCCACACAGCATTTAGGTGTTGCCTCTCCTAAGTCTCCTCCAATCTGGGCCAGTTCCCCAGCCTTCCCTCATCTTTTGTGGCCTTGACACTTCGAAGAATGCAGGCCAGTTATTCTGTAGAATGTCCCTCAATTAGGGTTGACCTGATGTTTTCTCAGGATCAGATCAAGGTTCTACATTATTGGGAATACGGTAGAAGCAACGTGTCCTCAGTGCTTCCCAAGGAGGTGTATGATGTCTATAAGAATGACTGGGTCACTTGGCTATGGGTTATCTCCCAGGTTTCTCCACTGTAGACTTAGTATTTTCCCATGTAAAGTACTAAATATCTGAGGGTTAGGCAAATATCCTATTTCTATATAAACTATTGCCCACTGGTTTTAGCATCCATCGGCGGATCCGGTCTGCAGCAATTCCTACCGTGGTGAGCCAGTAGTGATTTCCCATTTCCCTCATTTCTTCTGCATTTACTAATTGCAAATCTTCTGTAAGAAAGAGCTGTTGCTTGTCTCCATTTTGAGATTTGGTTATTCTTCTGGACACATGGATGTTCATTCTTTCGCTGGGCTATCACCCAATACTCTTGCTATTTGTTTTGTTGCTCCGGTTGCTCCCATGGGAGCTCCTTCAAGTCGGCTCTTAGTTCTTTCAACACCTGACACGTCCCATTACTGGGTTGTTTTGTTAGCATTTCCTTCCTTTCCAGCACCACGAGAGCCCATTTTCCCTGTCCTGATCCTGGTACCAACCAGTTCCCAGTTCCTTTTATTAGAGATCGGGTTCTCGGTGTGCTCATTCAACTGGGTTGTCACAGCGGACAGAGCCAGGACATATATATATATTTACATTAACTACTGCATACATACCAGTACACATATATGTTTATTTCTGTATGCATTTGTCTGTATATATATTTTTAAAGTCATGGTTGCTTGACTTTATTTGCATACTGCCGTTGAAGAAATAAGTAAATCTATTGTAGCAAGAAAGAGCAAGGTCTCTCACTATGGCAGAAAGCAGTCAGAAATAAGAGAAGGGGAGGCACACATGAACCCGTGTGCTGGACTACAGTTGGGCAGTTGGAGGTATCCATATGGATTCATGTTGTCTTGTGTGGGGGTTTTTTTAATAAAAGACTTCTTTAAAAAACCTTGAGTTACCAAAAATTTTAAATTGAAAGATTTAACCACCAAATATTTGAAAAAAGAAAAGAAAAGAAGGTTCCCAGCTTCTTGTGAAAAACTGAAGGTCAGCCAGTGTTAGCTCACATTCCTTCATGATGTGGCAACACTGGGCTGGAGCTGAGTGTTCACCCCGGCTCACCCCTGACCTCCCCCTGCATGCTGTCTCCACTCACTTATTCATCCCTTGACCTTCCAGCCTCTGAAAGCTATGGAGTGTGTGACCCCTGGACTAATCCAACTCCTGAGTCTCACAGGTTGCCTGAGATGGGGGATTACCTACGGTTGCACTGTGGCTCAGGGGCAGAGAAGGAACCAGAACCCAGACGTCCTTCATTGCAACTCAGCATCCGTCCCTTTCTACCCTCAGGAGCAGAACAAGCCTGAAACCTTGGCTAACTACTTCCCGGGCACAGTGACACTACCTTCCCAGACAGGGGGTGAGCACCAAGCCCTCAGTAGCTGGGACTGAGGCTCTAGCCAGGGGAAGGCTGGGAGAGGGCCAAGGCGCTGCTTACCCAGGAGGTCCCCTGAGCAGGTAGAGAAGAGGGGTCCCCCACTGGAGCCGCCGTGCACAGCACATGTGGTCTGCAGCATCACCGGCGCGTCATCCACCTGCACCACAGCTGACAGGATGCCCGAGGTCACCGAGGGCCCACAAGCCTGGCCAAAAACGCCGAAGCCCACCACGCTGACAGCCTCGCCTGCCAAAAAGGAAAGAAGGATGAAGCTGCAAAGCCTCTTCCTGTCTGGCAGGACTCATCCTCCCCAGCCCCAACCCGGCCCTCTCCGAAGCTCCCAACACTCTGCCCTGGGAGTTTCTGCTCAGACACTCCTGCCTTCCGAGAGCCTCCCCAGGTCCCCACAGGAAGAGGCCGGGACGGGCACTGAGCTCCCAGCACTGCCCCTGCTCAACCACTTCTCAGTGCCAGGCTGTTCCCCAGCCTCGTCCCCAGTAGAGTGGGTGGTCACGTTTTGGAGTTCCTAGCACCCAGCTAGGTGCTCAGTAAATGTTTACAGAATTAACACCTACCTCCTCCTGGGACTAAGTAGTCTCTTAGAAAAAAAAAAAGTGGTGATGACGACCACAAAATCTTCCTTTACCAAGTGTTTGAATGCACAGGGCATGGGGCCGAGTGCTTTACAGGCAGCATCTCACCCAGGCCTCGCACACCCAGGAGCAGGAAGGTGTCCAGTTATACATGTGGAGACCGAGGCAGAGAACATCACGTTGCCTGTCCAAGGACACGGGGCTCGTAAGTATCAACAGTGAGGCCAGCTCGGAGAGCCCGTGCTCTTTGTGGTGACATCACACCGCGTGCACAAAGTCGGCCGCCAGCGGCAACTTCTGTGGCGGCATCACAAAGCCGCCTGCTCAAATCACCCCGGCAGCCTTACACGAGCCCCTCTCTGACCAGCCGGCCATGTTGTAAGGAGCCTGCCACAGGGCGGCAGGGAAGAGGCATGCCTCCTCCTTAGCTGGGGACCCCGCCTGCCTCCCCGCACCTTGGGCACGTGGGCACAAGAAGGGAAGTGTCCAAGAGCAAAAGCACTGTACCCAGGATGACTTCATGCCAGTGTTTGCTCACATTCCTGACTTCTTAGTCCAGCAGGAGTGGGAAGGGGGCTGGCCGGGGGGACTGGCTCCCTCGTCTGCAGGGTTTGAGTGTCCAACTCTGACTTTCCTTCCTAAGGTCCAGCCCCGAGCAGAGGGCCCCTCTGCCCTTTACCTTCGTAGAAATGTTCAGTGGGCACCGGCACGGGGACACCCTCTAGTTCTTCCTCCAGGCTCACCACGGCTATGTCATACGGAGATGTCTCCTGAGTGGCAAACACCACGTGTCCCCAGATATTGGCACTCCTGGGAGCAAGGGAAACAAAAGGACAGGCTAGCTTTCTGACCCTTTAGTGCCGGGAGGAAGCAAATGGATGAGAGACAGTAAAAGTCATGGACGTGGGAGTCAAAAGATCTGGTGTCAGTCCGAAACCTACCAGGCTGGCAACTCTGGTCATGTCCCTTAACCGTTCTGTGGTGTTATTTCCAAACAGCTTTACCAACTGCAAAGCTTCCTGCACGTCACCGTGATCACCAACACCCGACACTAGTGAGCACTGCGGGCCAGGCCCCGTGTTAACACTCTATGGGCGTCATTCATGAAGTCCTCACAGAATCCCTGTGAGCGAGGCACTGGTATTACCTCCATTTTAGGTGGGGCGTTGGAGACCCAGAGAGGCTGAGTAACGTTCCCAAGATCACATAATGGGTGAGCGGTAGGAGCCAGAGCGTGCCCAGCTTTCTCCTTCGATGCCTCATTTAACAGGGACAATCCTGTGCATGGGTGGGGCAGGCATGACAGGATTTCAACCCTCTGGGTCCTTGTTTACATAAGTGCTAGCATTTCTACGACACTTACTATGTGCCAGGCTCTGCTCCAAGACTGCACATGCCACCTCAAGGCGAGGCAGCTTAGACACTTCCTGCTGCACACGGCAGGGTTGCTCCCAGCAGATCTGGTGGTTTTCTTAGGAGCAAGTGTGGGGTGGGGTGAGGCATCTGGGACCACACAGGAAGGGAAATTCCCATCAGTCGTGGTTGTCCCCAAGGCCAACAGTGCAACAGGCTGGGTTAGTCTCGGAAATTCAATAGGATTTTGAAAGGCCTGGGCTGCCAGGCTGTGTGAGCCAGGTACAGGAGAACATCAGGCATTAACACCAAGGTGCTATCCTACTGGGTTGTGGCTTAAGTTAAGCACCTGGAAACTACAGGGGAAATAGAAAGAACGTGCACTAGAAAATCAAGCCAGGAGGCCAAGGCCACTGTCCCCACTGCCAGAGCAAGTGCACGGAGGGCAAGTGCTTTGCCCTGCAGAGAGGGAACAAATGACTAAAGTCCCAACCTGGCTGCCCACCAGGATCACCTGAAGACTGTGCAAAATCTATCGGCCTGGGCCCCACTCCCACATTCTCATTAGGTGGGACTCCACGTCTATCATTTTGATCCAGATGGGAAGCTCTGGTTAAGATCTACAAGATAAAGAAGATGAACAGGTCCAACTCATTATCCCAGGAGCACAGCATCCTGGGCCCTGAGGCTTCACTACCACTATCAGGGAAGTCTCCATTCCAAGGCCTAGGGGTGTGTGAGTGCAGAGAAGTTGCTCAGAAGGAAATCAGACGGGGATAGGAAGGTCAGATGCCCACGCAGGAATGCGGGTGCAACCTACAGTTCCCAAATCTGGAGTTGCTGGGCATCTTGCCCCAGACTCACTCAGCCCCTGCCAGGAGGCCCAGCATCCCCGACACTGGAGTTCTGGGTGCCAAGGATGAGGGGAGGGCCCCAAATCATCGGCGTGACGCCAAAAGGCCTCCATAATTCCAAGGATTAAGACCTGAGATTTAAGATCCAGATTTTAGACCTGGTGAAGGTGTGGAGTGGGAGCACCCTTGCGGGTCTTACTTGGGGGTGGTGGGGCGCACCAGGACTCTGGCCGTCTCGCGGGGGGCCACATGCCGGCAGGTCACCACGAGGCGGGGCGCCACGACCACTCCGGAGCCCCAGACGGTGCCACACTCCACCAGCACGGCCGCGGCTGCCCACGGGGGCCCAGGGTCTCGGAGAGGCAGGCCCCACGGGGCGCCCAACTCGGGCGGCAGGAGTGCGGCCAGGGCAGCGGCATCGGGGCTCAGGCGGCCGAGCCCGGCACGGGCGGCGCGGAGGAGAGGTGCGGCGGCGCAGAGCAGCGTGAGGCCCACCCACTCGCGGGCCTTCCAGCAGAGGGGCGCCGCCACCAGCGCCACCAGGGCCCCCGCGGGTCGTACGGCGAACACGCCGCCGCCCTCGGTACCGGGCAGGCAGCGCGCATCGGTGAGCAGGAGCGGGCCCGCCGCGTTGCTGAGGACGCCGCGGCTGAGCGTATTGAGGAAGATGTCAGGGCAGAAGGAACCGAACGGGGAGCCACAGGCCAGCAGCGACGCGCCCTTGGGCACGGCCCCGAGCGGCGCCACGGCCACTGCCGGTCCGCGCCCGTCCACCTCCTCCTCGGGGTCGTGCCTCACACGCAGCAGCGCGAACCAGCCCAGCGCTCGCAGCTGATCCTCCTCCTCGTCCTCCGACACCTCCTCGTCCGGCGCCGCGCTCGCGAAGCGCCACTGCTCGGCCGGCTCGCTCCCGAAGAGGCGCGCGAAGTGGGC
>NW_005871340.1:843102-859902 GCF_000147115.1 Myotis lucifugus | reverse complement strand
AAAAGTCAAAAATACAAAACAAAAAAGACGCCAAAAAAAGTGTCAACATACAACTTAAATCCGAAAAAAAGGGGATGAAGATGCCCTCATGGCACAGCACCACGCCCGGGCTACGACTCAGGATCACCCCGCTGCAGCTCCAGGAGCCCGCCTCGGGCTGCCCGGCCCGGGAAGCACTCACCACGCAGCCCGCCTGCTCGGCTGCCCTCATGGCGGGCCCCCACTGTCGCCCCATGCCTCCGGGACGGTGCGCCCGGCTTCCCGGAGAACCGGGGAGCTAGCAAGAACCCCGACCGGCACCTGCAGACCCCACACAGCGCCGCCCAGGGCTGGGAGCGACAGACGCAAACACGGACTCCGGCCTTCCGCGTCCGGCGCGAATGGCTGAGCCCCACTGGCCGGGATTGGCTGGACCCGGGGCCAAGCACTGATTGGCTGGACCTAAGGCCAAGCCTTGATTGGCTGGACCCGAGGCCCAGCCCTGATTGGCTGCTGGAGGCCGACGCTTCCCTTTCTCCTCCCCTGTTGGTCGTGCCACCTGAGCGGCACAGCAGTCCGGTAGGATGAGCCCCAGGAAAGTGACTGGCCTGCGGCTACACCGAGATTGTGGGAGGGGCAGGGGGCGGACCGTCCCCTCGGAAGCTTAGTCTGGTCTCTTCGTTGGGCTTCAGGAAAGAGAATAGAAATGAGCGCTGACGTGGCTAGATTTTCCTAAGCCATGACAGCACCTGTCAGCATCTGCCTAGGTCGAGGTGACGTTCGACCACTGACGGGGATAATAAGGCAAAGAAATCCTTGGCCATTTCAATATTTTAAATTTTTGTTACGTAAACCCTATAGCAATCCACTAGGGGGCATGGGGCTCAATATTGCACATCGGGTCTTTTTAAAAAATATATATGTTTATTTCAGAGAGGAAGGGAGAAAGAAACATCAATGATGAGAATCAATGATCAGCTGCCTCCTGCATGCCCCACACTGGGGATTGAGCCGGCAACCCGGGCATGTGCCCTGACTGGGAATCGAACCCTAACCTGATTGATAGGTCAACGCTCAACCACTGAGCCACACTGCCTGGGCACATCTGTGTCTTTTGATGACAAAGCCCAACACTACAAATCCCATGAAAGCTGAATTTGCTACAAATAAAAGTGCCCTTTAAAATGGACTATGTACACTGGCTGAAGTAAAAAATTTTAATTTTATAAGCCTATATTTTACAGTATGCACATTTCACATAACCCCTAGAATTTATGTAGGTCAGGGGCCAAATGCCTTTTCTGTAAGGAGCCAGAGTGCAGTTCAGTTTTTGTGGGCCATACATTGTCTCAAATACTCAACTCTGCAGTCCTAGCATGCAAAACCCAAAGGAACGGATGTCTGTGTCCCAACAAAACTTATGGCCACTTAAATTTGAGTTTCATATAATTTTCATGTCACAAAATAACATTCTATTTTTCCTTCATAGACCAAAAATAGGCAGGAAGCCAGATTTAGCCCAGGAGGCATAGTTTGTCATCTTTGATCTAAGCAAACACAAAATATCCCTTCTTTTCCAAAGAAATATCTTTGAGGATAAGGAACATGCATATGTTTGTGGGGAAAAGGTTCAGGATATCCCCAAAGCAGCCACAAGCTAGACATTTATCACCGTATCTCTAAAATACACATTTTAATGTTTATTTTAGGACATTTTTGTTAGCATTAATGAAAAGTATTCAATTACTAAAATACACCTCTGTCTCAAATTTTTGAATAAAACTAATAACACGGGGTAATGCTGTGTTCCCAGTAACAAAGCTGTTTTGAGAACGGGAAACGATGATCCATTTTAGTATAAGGCAGGATTGAAATCAGCATCTTTTCTTTTTGGTTCTGTGACACACATGCTTGAGTGCAACAAAATCTCTCAGCTGTCCCAACTTCCTAGCAATTAAGAGTTTCTTTCTCTCTCGTCCAGTGATTCTTAGTCTCTCAAGCCTCCAGCATGTTCTATGTCAGTTTTTTCTGTTGATGGCACATTGCAGTAGAGTCCCAAGTCACAGCCAACAGTCAAGGTGAGACCCCTTGAGTATTGGGCTCACTGACTCAGCCTTTACTTCTCATGTTCCACTCCATCTCAAACAACACAAATGCACATGAACATAGAACCCATGGCCTCCTATCATAGGAACATGGACATCAGTTTCAATCGCAGGATGCCTCCAATTTGAATACTTGGTCAAAAAGAACCCGTTGAGCCCAACCAGCATGGCTCAGCGGTTGAATGTCGACCCTTGAACCAGGAGGTCATGGTTAGATTCCCAGTCAGGGCACATACCTGGGTTGCGGGCTCCATCCCATGTGGGGCATGCAGGAGGCAGCAGGTCAATGATGCTCTCTCATCATTGGTGTTTCTCTCTCTCTCTCCCTCTCCCTTCCTCTCTGAAATCAATTTTTTTTTTTTAAAAGAAGCTGTTGCACTTTGTTTCCCATTATATTCATACTGGCGCTTTAGTTTTAGAATCTCATTTGGGATTTTCTAAAAGCAGGTCTTCCTACAAGCCTAGTAAATGCACAAGGTTTCATTTTTTCTATTTTGCCAAATGTAGCATTCAACTGGATCTTTCCAATTTTTTATAAAATGATGAAACACAGCTAAAGATGGATCCAGTCCTTGCTAGCATATTAATACAAGATTTTGTTCAAAAGTCTGCCCCATCTATTCTGTCTCAAAGATTACCACCAACTCTGGCACCACCACATGTTCTAAGGCTCTCAAACAGTACTAAATTCATTATTTCTAGTGGAATGAGTAAATTGGCTTAGCCTTCCGCCCCCCCCCCACCCCCGTAGCAAAATTTAAGTCTCTCACATCCATTGTATATATTTCTTCCCACAAGTAGGAAAGAACTTTGCTTTCCCCAGCACAAATATTGTGAAATGTTCAAACTCAAAACCACTGCAAAAAAAAAAAAAAAAAAAGACAGCAAGTTTGTTTTAACTTTTTATTAAAATGCTTAGGATACAGACTGACTTTCTTTTGTAAATGACTGCTTTACTTTTCCTGAAATAGGACCTATATGCGCTCTGATAAAACAGAATGAAAAGTCTCAATTCATGGGAGTTCCTGCCCAAAGCTCAGATCCTCACTGTTAGAGCCACGCTCCTCACAGCTGCTTCTTTCTGCTGTTACTACTGGAACAGTGTTGTATGGGGGGGCAACACACAGACGGGTGCCACTTGGCTTTTCGACCCCCCCTTTCTCCAGTGGCCAAAATAAACCACTTTCACAAAGAGCTGCCCTGCACAGAATCCATAGTTTTCTAGCTTGCTACAAAGTGAGTAGGGGAGAAGGAAAAAAAACAAGAAAACTAACACTGAAGCGATCATACTCTCATGTCTCTGGATGGAGAAGGATAGATTACCTTTAGCCAAAGTAAATTAAAAGTATGCAAGTTAATTCACCATTAGCTAGATTTGTTCACTTAAGGCTTTAACCCCTTTCCAAACCAACAACTGTCTTAATCCAGCTATGCTTGCTCATAAACGAAAGTCATGCTCATTCCAGACTTATACTCCACTGGGCCTCCGCATTTGGTACCTGGCAGTGAAAAAGTATGTTTTCCTAATAGTATTGAAGACATCGTTAACAAGAAATCCAACTGAAGAACAATACTCACTCACCCCAAAAATATGTTATCCACACTTTCCCTACCCTCTTATTGTAAGCAAGAATCCACTGAATTCAATCATCTGCATATCGGCATCATCATCACAATTTTTCAATTTTGAGGAAACTACCTCTAACTTTTCATTAAAGGAAAAATGAATGAAGATATTCTCCCATTTTAAGACCACCTCCCATCCTGTCATCTTTTACTGCAAGGGTAGAAAACTGGTTAAGATCAAGAAAACCCAATTTCACCCATGGCATTAAGAAATGGAAAGCTATAAACACCGTCCTCATCACACTGCTGGGGATGTGGCGGCTTCTGTACTGAGTGCTTGCTGACAGTAAGTGATGCTGGCTCAGAAGGGAAAGCTCTACACGAAGTTCTTGAATTCGAGTTTCCCCAGCTTATTTCTGGAATGGAGAAAGGCAATGTCATAAAAATAAAATTCTGGAAAAGATGTTAACCTTTAAACATCCTTAAACACCAAAAAAATTGATAACTGATTTAAAAGAAAAAAAAAAAGCTCATGAAAAGCCCAGAGACCAAATGCTGCAAGTGGAAAATTTATAGTCCACTGAGTAAATCCTTCCCAGATTCAACCAAATGCTATAATACCAGATTTTTAAGTTCTCAAATCACAAAATTAAGAGCCCTAACCTGTGTCCTATGTGACTCTCCTATTCAGAAAAATTCCCCTAAAATCTGTGCAAAAGTAACTGACACACTTGCAGTACAGGACAACATGGGAGATGGTCTCAACTCTATTTTGAGGCAAAAGTCACTTGCTATAACTGGGGAAAAAAAAAGTGCTACAAAGAGAAATGAAACCACAATTCCAAGCGGAGACTGGCTGAAATTTGTAACTTTATAGGTAATGATAGTAACAATGACCCACTGTATAATGACCTCCCCTGCCGTGAACAATCTGCTATGCACTCCGTGAGGCGGAAGAGCCCCAGCTTGCCACAGTGGGACCCTGCAACTGCGAGGCCAGGCCTGCCCTTTTCCGGTTCTCTGTGCCAAGGTGATGCCACCTACTCCAGGCAGTTAGGCAGGGAGTTTCTTCCACCAACTGCTAACTCAACAGGAGTGAGTTCACTTGACTGAGCTCTGGCCTCCAACATGTACCTCTGTATAATTTTAGGAAGTATCTAAATGCCATTCACTAGATTAAAAAAAAAAAAAAGGAATAGAAAACTCTGGACCAAGTAAATTGTAAACTCAAAAAGTTAGAAGGGAAACCAATGACATAAACAACACTTTCTTTAAAAAATAGAATTGCTTTCTTTTGAAATCAACCTCAGTGGTGAGACGTGTTTTTCTGTTCAGGTGCCCCATGATGGCGCACAGCTTTTCCCGGCAAATCCTGCCAGCTTCCAAGTCCTGGGATGCTGACCTGCACCAGCACATGGGGCAGCGTGACCTCCCGACAGTGTGAAGAGCACATGTCACCACTGGGAGAAGAGAGAGCTGACAGAGACTCTTGGCTTCTCAACGCCAGACATGGTTGTGGAGAGCTTTCCTTGTTCTATTAGAAAAGTTCATGAGGAGGTTGTGAATAGGATCAGTCCAGAGAAGTAAAACTCTTTTATTTTCACTGTCCATACATCAGTCAATATACTGGGAGAGCCAGCGGAAGCCCTCGCCGTAGCCTTGCCTCTTGAGCACACTGCACATGAACACTTCCATGGGGCGGGCGTTCAGCTCCTTCAGGGTCACATTTCCCTAAGGGAGGCAAAGTCAAGAAAGGCCTGTTAGCACCTTCCTGGTGCAAAGTTTGAAAGGGTGATCACAAAAATCACTTTCCCCATTCCTCAAAAGCAACTCTAAGGAGAGATTATTTTAAAAAGTGTGGTCCAGGCCATACAAATGACTTCCTCAGGGCTTCATACTTTCAGGATAGAGGAAGCAGCACAGTCCTCCTCCCAGCATCTCCCTAAGAAGTGCATTTGCTTTGAACACACCAACATTCACTGGCCAGCTATGGCAGCAAACCAAGAAAAAGGCCACTGGGACCCACAGAACCAGCATGCTCTTTGATGGACAAAAGAAGTCTGGGACTTTTTAGAAATATTCTCATTAATGCAAACATTCAGAAAGATACACTAATAACAGGTTATACTGAAGAAATTAAGAATTCGTGTGTGTAATTCTCATGCAAGAGAGGGAAACTAAACAAATTAGAGAAAGCATTTCTGGAAAGAAATAGGTAACCAAGGGGCAAAAGAACCATCTAAAAAAGTAAAAAAATCATTACAGATTCCAGAAAAGAAAAATTTAAATGTTAAATATGCCAAAATCCTGAGCTGAAAGGGCCAGGATTCATGCTCAATTATAGTTGATTTAAATTTTCTCTCTCAAGCATACTTTTCTTCTTTAAACTGGAGACAACATGATCTACTGATCTAGACCTGGGTCCTGCTCCTGCTTTCATTACTGACTTGCTGTGTGAACCTGAACAAACCACTGTCAGAGTTTCATCTTCAGAATGAGATAACAGCCCAAGAATCCAGTGCTTTGAATTCAATGCTTAGACAGTGATATAGATAAATGAACACTCTTCTTCATAACCTGAAATCTCCAGTTAAAAAAAAAATTGTTTTCTGGCTTTAAAAGGTTCTTTCAAATGAGATTTCTAAGAACTGAATTTGAAAGATAGCAAAAAAATTCTTGCCCTAACTGGTTTGGCTCAGTGGATAGAGCGTTAGCCTGTGGACTCAAGGGTCCCAGATTTGATTCCGGTCAAGGGCATGTTGGTTGCGGGCACATCCCCAGTAGAGATGTGCAGGAGGCAGCCTATCAATGTTTCTAACTCTCTATCCCTCTCCCTTCCTCTGTAAAAAATCAATATATTTTTTTTAAAAAAATTCTTAAAATATTAAGTTTGCCATTTGTACCATTTCCTTCATTCTCATGTATCACATTACAAAATAGTTTAAAAAAAAAAGAACATGTTCCAGCCTTCATTGTCTACAAATTACCTGTAATGCAACAAATCCTAAGCCCAGTTAAACTTTAGAAAAACAAGTAAATTCTACATAGCAAAGCTGTGAATTCCCTTTATATGTCCTCTAAAGATTTTTCTCTTACCTTCCCTGTGGTCTGTCCATAAAGCCCAAATATCTCACGGAGTTTTTCTTCACTAATTGCATCTGCTCTGTCAATTTTGTTACCCAAGATAAGGATTGGCACATTGGATATTGTTTCATCAGTCATTAAAGCCTGGAGACAAGATAAAAAAGAGTGAGGATCCAGAAAAGCCACCAGATAATGAAAATCACTTTGACTTTCATTTGTCTAAAAGGTAGCAAATGTAAAGTGAAAATCTAATCATCTTGACACTTGAGTGATTAACTCAAAGTTTATTCTGGACATTATCTACAACACTCTTAATATTAGGTAAAAAGCCCCTAAAAATACTTTGACATTAGGCAAAAATCCCCCAATGGCTTCAAAACAATGGCAACTTAAGGCTGTGTCTGTTTATAAGGAGCAGAACTGCCCCAACCGTAGCTCTGAGTTAAGTCACTCACACACAGACCATCCTTGGGGTATCCACTGAGCAGTCCTAGAAGCATGAATGCTCTGGCTATCGAGGCTCTAAAATGACAACAGGAACTCCCCAGGTATTCACTGATTGCCCAATGTGTGCAAAACATACTGACGGATACAAAAGGGAGGGTAAGACACGGCCCCCTAGCCAAGAAATCCTCACTCTATGTTCACACATCTGTCAACAAAGCAAGGCAAGTGCATGATTAAGTGTCACAACGAATGGGGACAGACTATAAATACTGAAAGGCAATCAGGGAAATGAAATGCTGATGTGGGCTTGAGGAAAGTCTTAGCAAGGATGTAGAACCTAAACCAGGCTCTGAAGGAGGGACAGGAGCCCTAGCTGGTTTGGCTCAGTGAAGGAGGGACAGGACTAGAATAGGTGAAAAAGAGGAAGAAGAATATAAGCAATGGCTTTACAGTAGGAAAAGAATTCAGGAAGCTTTATGGAGTAGCATCTGGCTGGATTAACACATTTATGTTGATATGCAGTGACAGAGTAAACAGGATGGCAAGGGATAACCAACATTATGGTGCCAGTCTGAGAGGTTAACTGCAGTAGACTCTAAAGACCCCAAATCCAGAAGTTACAGAGAGAATCTATATACTTTTAGTGCAATGCATTCACAAACAGTATCTACCCGTAGAGCTCAGGTAAGAGATAATGATCTAGCCTAAGGTGGCAGCATATAATGAATAGTGCAGCAGGAATTTTGGAGTAAAGAGGTAAAGAGACTCAAGTTTAAATGATAATAGACAAAAGAGGAGTCTAAGCTGGCAGAGATTTCAAGAATGGGTGAACGGGTCTTGTACCTAGTGCAATGTGAGGGGACATCATTTATTAGAATTGCTTAACACACAATTCTCAGTACACCAGCTGGGTGTCCTACAATTCAACTCAATTCTACACTATCTACCTGGAGATAAGCATCAGATTTCACAAGTTAAGGGTTCAGTCCTACAAGACTCCCACACCGCTTCAGACACAAGTAGCAAGTCCAGGTTATCACTTGTACTGACCAACTGGATATAAATCAGAGGTTCCCATAACCCCCCTCTTTGGGTTTAATTTGTTAGAAATGACTCACAGAACTCAGAGAACCATGTTACTTACTGGATTATTGGTTGGCTATAAAAGGCCAGATAAAAGAGATGCATAGGGCAAGGTATGGGGAAAGGGCATGGAACATCCATGTCCTCGCCAGGTGTACCACTCTCCCCAAATCTCCAAGTGTTCACCAACCCAGAAGCTCTCTGGGTTTTTATAGAGGCTTTATTACATAGTCATGATTGATTAAATCCCTGGCCACTAGCAACTGATTCATCCTCCAGCCCCTCTCTCCTCCCTGGGAGTCAGGAGCTGGGGCTGAAAGTCTCCTGGCAACCAGCCTCATCCATTGGTGAGGTCTAAAATCTACCTCATTAACATAACTGAAGATATCTATGTGGCTCCCCTCACTTAGAAAATTCCAGGAACTGTATGCCAGGAACTATGGATAAAGATAAAATATATATGAGAAACATATCTGGTCATTCAGATGATAAAAATATATTTCTTATAAATCGCAATATTACACTGAGAGTCTAGTTCTTACTCAAAGAAAAAGCTAGGAAAGACTAGAGTTGAATGGATAAATGTGAACATGCTTTGACCATTTAAGTTCCAAGAAATGACAAAATCAGAGTAAGGAAGTCATTGATTCATGCCAACAAAGTGCCTATGTGTCCGATGTTTTGCTAGGTGCAAAGAAGTAAGACAAGGTCCCTACCATTTAAGTTCAAAGTCTGGTGGGAAAGACCAATAAAAACAACCCAGAAAAGACAACAGACACTAATGAGATGGAGAGTCTAATAATCTGAGAAGTAAAAGAAGGATTCCTAGAAGTGGTCATGCCTGAACTCTGAATGGTCTTCAAGGACATTTTCAAATTTACCAGCAAAAGGAGGTAGGGGGTCAGGTGAGAAAGCCAGGCAGGATAGCCACTTCTGTATTCTCGAGAAAGGGCAAATTGTTTGAGATGTAGTTCAAGGTAAGCAACAGAAAAGTAGCTAGTGAAACAAACAGAAGCATGCTCTTGAAAGAGTTTATGTGCTATGTAGATTTGTAGATTTTGTTTTGAAGATGATAGAGATCTATTAATGGCTATTAAGTAAGGCAATGATAAGTCTTGAGAAAGTTCCTTCTAGCATTATTACAGTATATGGCAGGGTGGTGGTGAAATCTACAGTAATTCACAGGGTTCTGGACTACATGTCCAGATAGACGGGGAGGAAGATCAATAGTTCCATTTCAGAACAGAACTGGTAGGATGAGTTGTCTAATAGGCAGCATTATGTATGAGGCTGGAGCTCAAGAAAGGTATAGTCCAAAGACATCCATCTGGAAGTCATTGTGGTAAATGAAGGAATGGGAGGAGCCCGGACCAGCCTAGAAGCAAGTCTAGACCCTGGGGAAAAACCAAGAATGTAAAGAGGAGTTTAAAGAGAGAATGGCAGTGCCAAGGAGTCAAGTAAGGGAAGGACTGCCCCATAGGCGGTTCTACATGACACAAGAGTATAGATTCGAGAAACGTACTTACAAATAAACTTGAGACATGTTCAAAAATTGCCAGGAACAAGAATGCAAAGGGACAGTTATAAATCAGAGAGAAAGAAGAGGCACAGGGCAAAGAAGGCAACGTTATAGAAATTGTCAAGCCAAGAAAATGCAATATTGAGAAAGGAGAAAACTTGAAGTGAGTCCTTAATAGTATCAAACCCTGCACGTTACCAAAACTGAAGACTGAGAACAGGCTATGACGGTCTGGCAAGTCATTCGGTGCAAAGGTGGGTAGGCACAACCTGAGAAAGCAGACTCAAAATGTAAAGAACTAATGCTAATCCCTTTTAAGGTATCACTATGCTAATACTTCATAAAGAGTGACCATATGTAGTATGTGAAAGGGAAAGGCATTAATTATGATGAGACAACAGGCATACACTGGGGAGTGTCCTGAGCAAATTGGACACCCTATGAGAGGTATAAGCAAAATTAATTTACTCAAGTGCAAGCTGAGTGTCCTTAGGACATTGAAAAGCAATGTTGTAGATTTTAAAACACTTTCTTTCCTAACTAGGACCTTTATCAAATGTTAACTGGAAAGTTTAAGTACAGGTACTACTGAGCTGTATTCCTTAAAAGAAATACAGGCCACGAGAGGAAAAAAATATCAACATACATTAAGTTCAACTTTGGATTCCATGAGGCGAGGATGATCTGCACAATCCACCAGAAAAACAATCCCATTAATTGCTGGGAGATAATTTTTCCAAACCCGACGTGCTAAAAAGACAAAGTTCGTAATTGCATCAATAAAAAATATCCATTTTGAAAATGAATGATCTATGAAATGGTCAAATCTTGGCCAGGTTTCAATAGCATTAAACTCCATATGATTTTCCAACTCTAGCCTTTATTAAAAGTCAGAACAGAAGGTATAAACTGATGGTCCATGAACTAAATGATTTTTAAAACTCAAAAACTAGGGGTTTTTGCATAATTTTCTCCAAAACTGCAACATCTGGCAACCCCATGCCCACCTACCCAGTGCCCCTTTGGATAAGGTCTGGGCTGTTGAGTTTGTCAAAGTTCCCACCATTCCTTACTGTCTTACACCCAGTTCATTTCACTCACTTAAATCACCTTCCTTGCCCCTGGAGCCATTTTAGTTTGCAGCCTCTGAGTTAAAATATCATGATGCCAATTACTTGTCCATACAACTTCAGTCCCAAGTTAGTTCCTAACCAACTATGTGTAAGTGTAGTGACACACTCATCCGCTCAGCCCTCAGGGAGACTGGGCTGACAGGTGGTTCAAGTTTCCAGGCCAATCACCTCGGTCTCCCCTATTCAACCCAGGGTGCTCATAATATTTTTTTACTTGCTTATGATATGAAGTGATAATGGTTTAGGAAGCAATGCTTTAATTATATTGTCATTTCTAAGCCATTCATTTCTAGTTCTTTCAATGGGATAATTAAGGAAGAATCTCTACATCAGTTAATTATGGTTGCCTCGGAAGAGGGGCTGGGAAGAAGTTTGGGGAAGCTTTCACTTTACTTTCCATATGTGTATGCTGATTGTATACTAAATTTGTTACATTGAGTCTAGACGACCTTTATAATAGTTATATATTTTTTTTAATAGTTAGATTTTTTAAGTTACATATAAATAAAGGAAACTTCCAAATGTACAGTATTTTAGTAACTTCTGTAAAATAGAGGCTAGGTTATTATGAAAAACTGTTTCTGTTAAGTAAATTTTCCTCAAACAAACCTATTTTCATGAACACATTTCCCTTCTTACTCTATCAAAACCTGAAAGCTAAATTATCACACCAAATAATACACAATTCCCACTTCAGGTGTCTAAAAGCGCCTACTGTTCTGCATTCTCTAAATGGCCTCAGTTCAGCTTATAACTATTACCTCGGAACTTAAATTTGTAAACAGTTACAAATCTTTTTTAAAAGAAGCAGAAAATACACCATATACCCCTTCAAACCCAAATGACAGTAATACAAGCTCATTGTAGGGAGAAAAAAGCCCTGGCCGGTGCTCAGTGGTTAGTGTGTTGGTCTGCATGTTGGTCTGAGTTTGATTCCCAGTCAAGGGCATGTACCTGGGTTACAGCCCAATTCCAGCCTGGGTTGAGGCGTATGCAGGAGGTAACTGATGGATGTCTCTCTCTCACACAGATGTGGGGTTTTTTTTCTCTCTCTCCCCCTCCCTTCCTTCCACTCTCTCCAAAAACCAATAGAAAAAATATATATCCTCAGGTAATGATTAGCCAAAAAAAACACAAACAAACCAAAAAACAAAAAACCCAAGATAATCTATAATCCTCCATCAAAACACATACACTGCTATTTTATATGATTGTGATCACACTACATATATGACTTGGTAGCATATAAATAATAAATAAATAAAATACATGTAATTATATGCTAACGAAATCACTGACTATAAAATTATTTGGATTGCTTCCCAGCCTTTTGGCTAATATTTTTTGGCTGAACAATTAAAGTTACCAATGTTCTATTTATTTATCTGTTTTGGTTAATCCTCACCCAAGGATATTTTTTTAAATATATTTTATTGATTTTTTACAGACAGGAAGGGTGAGGGATAGAGAGTTGGAAACATTGATGAGAAAGAAACATGGATCAGCTGCCTCCTGCACACCCCCCACTGGGGATGTGCCCGCAACCAAATTACATGCCCTTGACCGGAATTGAACCTGGGACCTTTCAGTCCGCAGACCAACGCTCTATCCACTGAGCCAAACCGGTTAGGGCAGGATATTTTTTCATTGCTTTTTAGAGAGTGTGGGAGAGAGGGAGGGAGGAGCAGAGAGAGAGAGAAAGGGAGAGAAAGGGGGAGAGAAAGAGAGAGAAACATCAAATGATTGTCTCACACACACACCCAGACAGGGGCCAAGGATCAAACCTGCAACCCAGGTACATGCCCTTGATCAGGAATCAAACCCATGCAAGAGGCAACCAATCGATGTTTCTCTCCCCCCCACCCCCTTCCTTCCACTCTCTCTAAAAATCAATAGAAAAATAACCTCAGGTGAAGATTAACAACAACAAAAAGACCATGATGGACTCACAAACGGTTAAAGAAAAGTAAGTATTAATATGTATTATATAGAGAATATGTATTATATAGAGAGGAAGACAAATCAATCTGAACAAAAGGTATAAAGCAGTGGAATTCTCTATCACTTTTGAAACTTTTCACAATTTGGAAATTACTTAAAAATAATAAGGGAATAAACCAACTTCATTAAAGTAACAAGATTTCAATCCTAAATGCAAGCAATTTAAAAGGTAAAAATGACAAACTGCTTTTAAAAAAAGACGGGAACAAAATGAACCATAAGTCAATACCATCTTTTCAGTGAATCATTTCTTACCTTGCTCATGCCCACCAAGGTCAAAAGTTGTAAAAGTCATTCCAGCAATTGTCAGCTCTTCTGATGCTGAAAAATTATCAAAAGAGAATAAACAAACTTCTCCATCCACACAAGGCCCAGCTATGAGTATTATAAGCCAATACAAAAGCAAAACTTAATAAAGCTTTCACCTTGTAAAGAAAAGAATACAAGTGTGAAAACATTCTTAAATTAGTTTTAGAAGCCAAGTTTCTTTTTCTCCAATGTGTCTCCTACTGCTTAGAAGTAGATATGAGAGATGTGTCCCGTTATAGGACTAGTGGGAATAGAGAGTGACCAAGTTCCAGAGGTTCAGATTTATAAAGTATGTGACCTGAGTGTGTCCTATAGGGAATTTTTTTTCAAGTGAGCTGTCTTTTGGGATCTTAGTTAAGAAAATAACTACATTGCCCAGCTGGTGTGGCTAAATGGTTGAGTGTCAATCCAGGAACCAAGAGGTCACCAGCTCGATTCTCGGTCAAGGCACATGCCCAGTAGGCAGCTGATCAATGATTCTCTCTCATTGATGTTTCTATCTCTTTATCCTTCTTCCTTCCTCTCTCTCTCTAAAATCAATAATAACATGTTTTTAAAAAGAAAGAAGAACTACTTAAATTGGGGATTCATCCTCCAACCTTGATATTGACCTTTAAATATCAAAAGGTCATCTGGTATTTTCAAACCTACTCGGATGTAATGTTGGAACATGTTGGCCCAATCTGTCATCTTTGAGCATGTGTAGAAGAGTGGTTTTGCCTGCATTGTCCAAACCCAAGAATACAAGTTTCCCAGATTTCTTGTAGAGTCCTAAAAGAGAAAAAAAAACTTTAACATTTTGTTCTCTACATATCAAAGGCTGCTTGTACTTAAATTGCTGGAGGAAATGCAGAAAGTTTGAAACCTATGATATATTTCAAGGAAATTGGCTTTACCTAGGAACTGGAGCACACTGCTGAAGCCATTGTAGATCCACTCAAAGATGAAAGACATTATTAATGCTTACTACCTGTATAAAATATGAAAACAGCAAACATTAGCTTTCCGAATGCCATATAGTTCTGGAAAAGTTAACTCTTACTCCCTGGCCCTGAAGCATGTTTACAGTCCCAAAAGAAAACAAAGGATTTTACACCCTGGAGGGAAGTCCCTACGGCAAGCACATCAATCTCACGGCCCACAACAAATATTTTTGTGCCCACCCAATATAACCATATGTAAGAAACATTTTAATAAAAATTTCATAACTTAATTTTTACAATATCCTGCTATACATAATTATTAATAACAAACTACAACGTTCACTAATGACTGATTTCTATAGTCGTGTTGCATTCATTTCCAGGCGCACCATTTCTCTCCACTAAGACCAGCAGCAAATATTTTAGCAGCCGATTGCCACTTCATTAGTCTGTACTGACTTGTTTGGTGTGCGCAACAGATAATATTTTGCTGTCGGAGAACAAAAAAAAAATAGGCTTATTTGCATTACATTTATTAATTTGTGCAGTTATTCAGTGTCTGGTAAGTTAATGTTCAAAAAAATTAATTTTTATTAAAATGTTCTATTATTTTATGTTAATGATTACTCATTTATTTCACCCCTTTGTATTCAGCATGTCTCTATCAAAATAAACCTACATTTCTATGAAAATTGAAGCTTTTGTTTTTGGCAGCCCACATAAACAACCTTATTTGGCCCGTGTTAGCCTTTGAGTTTGACATGCTTGCTCTGAGGTCTTCAAATCTGCACAAACTCCTGATTTTCTAACAGTTTTCAATCTACTAGTACAATATACTTTCCTCCTTCAGTGTTACTCACTCCTCCAGGAAGCTGCTCACTCCTATTCCCTAGATACACCATTGCTGTCTACCAGTTAACAAAACCTGCAGGAAATCAGTCCCATCAATTATCTGTATCAAAACTTCACATCAATTCATTAAGTAGAAAATGAGGGGGGGGGGGGGAAGGGCACATTAACCAGAATGAAAAGCATATTAACCCATCCTTGTAAACTGCTCTAAAAAACATAGTCAGGGCCCTGGCCAGGTAGTTCAGTTGGTTAGAGCATCATCCCAACATGCCAAGGTTGAAGGTTTGATCCCCCGTCAGGGCACATATAAGAAGCAACCAATGAATGCATAAGTAAGTGGAACAACTCTCTCAAATCAATAATTTTTTTTTAATTTCTTAAACACACACACACACACACACACACACACACACAAAACATAGTCACAATTTGCCCTGCTGCATTTATCAATGCTATCTCTTTTTTGTTTGTTTGGGGTTTTTTATCTTGTTTTCATTTTCTTTTCGCTATCTCTTCTTAAACAGTATTTGTTTAGCCTCTCTTGCAAATAAGTGTCTCAACTTACAAGAGATACGCCTATTTTGGAGAGCCATGTAGCAGTAAGAAGAGTATAAGTATGGATTTTCCTAAAATGAGAATACTCATTGAGGACACTGTGGTTCCCAGCCAAGAACATACCTTACTTAGTACTGATATTAACATCACTTTTCCTACTGTTTCCCACAGGCCTAGACAAAGCTACAAGGAGTTCTACATACATTGGTAATAAGCAAAAGGACCTCTGAGTGAAGTTAAGAGGACCTAGAGCCAATGGTAGGTGTTAAGGTTTCTCCCTAGTCAGCATTTCCTGGTCACACTGAACTTTTGCCTCAATATCACAGATTTGGTAAAGGGGAAGATTCCCCATTTTCACTCCTGTCCATCATCAAAAGCATGTGAACACAAGGCTTTATACTAGCTGTGACTAACTGCTTTCAAATAACATTTTCATGAAATTTATTTTATTTTATTTACTACTAACTTGTAAAAGGGTTACTCATAAAAACCTATCTATAGCCCTAGCGGGTTTGGTTCAGTGGATAGAGCGTCAGCCTGTAGACTCCATCCCCAGTAGGGGGCGTGCATGACACAGCCGATCAACGATTCTCTCTCATCATTGATGTTTCTATCTCTCTCTCCCTCTCCGTTCCTCTCTGAAATCAATAAAAAAAAATATTTCTAAAAAAAAGCACAATTAAAAAAAACACCCTATCTATATTCTTCAAAGAATGCTTGATGAAGAAATTGAAAAATTGAGATAACGTGTGTTAATTTTCTTTTTCATACAGTTACTGGTTTTTGTGTTTGTTATTTTAAAATGAAGCCGTGGCTTCACCTATAAACTGTAGGGACTGCTTAATGCTTATTTTCTATGGCTCTGGACATAAATGGCCAAATGAAGGGTGCGAGTGAGTCAGGGTGGAGACTGAAGGCAAAAACTAAATATAAAAAGATACTAAGGTTTTTTCCCTTTCATTCAGTACCCATCAATATATATTTTGGGCAAGAAAGAACCAAATTTAGGCAGGGTTAAAGTGAACAGTTTGGAAACGTGTCCTGCACGTTAAGAAGTCCAGTGACTTTACACACAAAGGTATTGTGCTTAGGCTCGCCCGGCAGTCAGTGAAGAACAATGTTGCACGTCTTCCTCGCTCCAAACGGGCGTCCTCCCTGGGGTGTCTGGCCCGTCTGGGTGAGGGGCTGAGGGCTTCGGAAAGGTGGCGACTGACTAAAGCTTCCACCGCGCCTCTTCTCTTCTC